>NW_020653850.1:18918513-18960742 GCF_003589595.1 Hyposmocoma kahamanoa | reverse complement strand
TCTTGGGAAATCCCTGTACTATGAGTACCAGAACAATTAAATTCACGTCCTCACGCTATTTTGATCACCAATTTCGAAACCGACCAGAATCAATTTTTAAAAGTTCGTTTTCCAAACTGACTCCACCAGCTAACGTAACTGAGACCTCTTAATTTATAAACCATATTGTTTTTTTATGATATCAAGTGACGGGACGAACATGTCGTGGGTCCGGGTGTAAGCAAAGTAAGGCTACGTCCGCACAGACAGGTGGCTTGCTTAGCGCCTAGAGCCTAGTGGCTTGTATTCTGGCTACTTGCTAGGATACCACGGTAACCGCACTGTAGGTGGTTTGCGTGGTGGCTCGCTAGGTGCCTTGATCATTTGCTTGTCGGCACTTTGACGAGATGTCGCTTTCAAAAATAGCTATAAAACTGCTACTTACAGAAAATACATCTTTAAAATATACCATTTCACGGCCTTATCCATCATGTTGGGTTCATGACATAAATAAGTCACGGTCAAGTGATGGGGAGTTTCATGTTCTGTATAAACAATTGCGTAGTTTTGATGAAAAATTTTACGAATATTTGCGTATGACCAGAGAAACATTTGATCTACTTCTCAGTAAAGTTAAAGGAAAATTAACTCATTTGGATACTCATCTTCGAAAAAGCATATCAGCTGAAGAACGACTAGTTGTTACTTTGAGGTAAGCGAAACTCAAAATACATATTAATTTTTATTTACTTAAGAAACACAATTATTTAAGACATAAGGAAAAAAATATTAATTTAATAACTTATTTGTAATTTTTTATGTAACTAATCAAAGCAGAATCGTTCTCCATTTGCATATGATGAATTAAATTTTGTTCAGGTGAATTCTGGACGTGCAATTCATATTCCACTGATCGTTGAGTATTTATATTCGGATCAGGAATATGCATCACTGGTACCGACTGTTGAATATTATCTTCTACAGCTTCAATTTCAGTCAAAATTAAATCTTGAATCTTCGATCTTAATCTTAGTTTACGCCTTAATGGAATATTTTCCATATAAGGCAAAAGACTCTCAAAAAACAGTAAATCATCGCTTTTTTCTTTGATACTTTCCCTCTGAAGAATCTCAAGCTTCTTCTTTTCTATTTCTAAAAGTTGATCATTGTTTTCGGTTCTGTTCATACGAATTTTCTTTCTTTGTGATGTTTGACTATACCTCTGAGTTTCTTGAGTATCACTTGTAATTGTTTCTGAAGTAGAAGTCTGCACACAACCTGGATTCTGCAGCTCATCTAATGTTGTCGGTCACTATAGAATAATTTTCGTCATTATCTGTACTTAAGTTTGAATCTCTCGCAGAGCTCTCGCTCTGAGTCTTCTTGCTCTTTAAAAACAATAATTGATCATAATAGTGCCACGTACTTTTACATATTTTATCAGCGCTATCTCCACTCTTTGGCTTATCAATTTTACTACACTCTTTAAAAAAATAAGCTCTCAAATTTTTCCATCTTGCTTTGATAGTTTTGACTGAAACAAAAACCAGTAATTATTATATTGTTCAAGTATTAAGTACTCTTTTTTTTTCAGATATTTGGGTACTGGAGAATCCTATAGGTCTCTTGCTTTTCATTTCCGCTTAGGTCGCACTACAGTTTCAGAGATTGTAAATGAGACATGCAACATTTTGTGGAGTACACTGAAAGACGAATACATGCCAATTCCAACGACAGAGAAATGGTACGAAATTGCTGATAAGTACTATAACAAGTGGAGTTTCCCCAATTGCATTGGTGCAATTGATGGGAAACATATAAGGGTACAGTGTCCACGTAATAGTGGATCTTTGTATTACAAGCAATATTTTTCTATTTTACTACAAGCTGTAGTTGATGCGGACTGTAAAATTATTTTAGTAGATATTGGAGCAGAGGGGCGTCAGTGCGATGCTGGAAATTTTAGAAGTTCATCTTTGTTTTACATGTTAGAAACTAATGGCCTCAATATTCCATCGGAGAAATTAATTCCTAATACAAATATTAAAATGCCATTTGTCTTAGTTGGAGATGGTGATTATCCACTAATGAATTATTTAATGAGGCCTTTTCCATTAAGAAATATTGAGAACACAAAAACTATTTACAACTACCGACTCTCTAGAGCTCGCAGAAGTGTAGAGTGCTGTTTTGGTATAATGGCAGCAAAATGGAGAATTTTGCAGAAAGCTATTGAAACCAAGGTCAATACTGCTATTTCAATTACGAAGGCTGTATGCATTCTCCACAATTTTGTTATGACGGAAGATCGATCAACGGTTCAACAGGACATGGATTCTACTATTACTAGTGCACCAATATCCACCAGGACTCAATATAGATTTTCAAACAGTGCATTACAAACAAGAGACATACTGGTGAATTATTTCAACGGAATTGGATCGCTTACCTGGCAGAACAACTCATTGCCGGAAAACATAATTCAGCGCCATAATATACAGTCACAGCATTGACTTCTCATTGTAAAAAAATAATATTATTACATCACAAATAAATAATTCACTTTTTAGTACTTACCATCTTTTTCTACTTCGACTGCTACCTCTTCCCAAAGTTTCTTTAATACAACTGCATTTTTATGGAGTTCATTAGCTGGATTCCATAGAGGTTCCCTTTTAAAAACTGATGCAATTAATATTTCATCCATTTTTTGTTAAAAAACCAACACGTTTGTTAGCGTCGATAGACGCCAAGGGACTAGCTAGGCGCCAAGCGCGCAGTGCGGCCGCTCGCGAATATTCCAGAACGTTCGTTTTACTAAGCTACTCGCTATGCGACTCGCTAGGCTCTAGGCGCTAAGCAAGCCACCTGTCTGTGCGGACGTAGCCTAAGTGTCTAAAAGAAAACTAAGAACTGTTTTATCTATTTATTATAAATATAGGGTGCGTCTAATAATTAATACTAACAAATTAATAACACGCTCATGATGTAAGAAGAACACATCTGCAAATTACATATTACTATACTCAGTCAGGGACCATGTGATAACTGTTATTTACTTATAACAATGGTAATTAAACCATGGTTGCAATAAAATATATTCTATTATATTCTAACTTTTCAGCAGAGAGATTAAAGATTGTACAAAAAAAAATAAAACAGTTCTCAGTTTTCTTTTTTTTTCTAGACAAAAAGCGAAGTAAGTGCGGTTGGTTGCTCAACGATACGCAATTTTAGTAGCAGATGAGTTCATCGTGAAAGAGTTCTTCCAGGGAAGTACTGCTACGTTACATATTTCTGCCGCCAAGCCGTAATGTGCGCATTACTGTGTTCCGGTTTTGAAGGGTCAGGGTGTCTTTTGACATGTCAACTTATGTCTCAGGATGCCGGGTGCAGGGGCAGTGCTCCTCAGATCTTTGATCTCCGATTTAAAGCTTTGAGTGGCACTGCAACTGTTATGGACAGGCGTGCCGCTCTACACCAAAAAACAAAAAATCGGGAAACATGCGTCGACGAACTAATCTTGTTAAATAAACGAAATAGTATTAATCCTCGTGGCCTAAGTAAATGTGTCACATTTTTCGATCTAATTAAAGTAATGAAAGTAAACTAACATTTAATAGAAAAATAGAATAGAAGTTACCGCTTATATTTTAACTAATCTTTTGTTGTAAACGTTTACGGCCCGGTTGCAAGACCTTTAGGCCGATTTAACCAATCAAGAGGCAGAAGAGTCTCAAACACTCCTGATTAGTTAAAGCGTCATTTTAATATATTTTTAACAAAAATACGACATTATTTTTTGAAAGTTATTATAGTTCTATATACAGAACTAAAATAGTCATTGTGGCGTACAGAACCATAATGAAATTTTTCAGTTCCCTAGAGAAATAGACAATGGAAACTTGATTCAGAAGAATGATTTTGTGATATGGTCATCGAGTATATAAGGTAACCAGATATAGAGAATAAATAAGGGCCATCCACCCCTGGCAGCTTATCGGTCAAGTGGTACTGATGTTACTTAAATATCAACTCTCGTTTGCGCTGAAATCACAAATTAGAAAGCTGTATACTTGCCTCCTTTCTTGATCACGTGGGCAAGACTGGACAATTTCTGGCACCAGGTTTTTCACGACATGATCTCATTTACTTAAGCTACAAAATTGAACCACTTAAAGCTCAGTCTGTTATGATTCAACTACGTTGTTTCGCGAGACTTGACATGGAAGTGTTAAAGGGCTTTTGATTGGGGCCCTACATTGTCAGCATCAACAGTCGATGAGGCGGTGTTTTCACTAAACTCCGCAGTTCTGAAACTTTTTGACATTCACGCGCCAATTCGATCTGTCAAACTAAAGCGCCCTCCTACACCGTGAATAGCTCGAGCAGTCCGTGTTGCAATGACAGGACGAGATCGTGCGTTTAGAAAATACAAGCGCGACCGATGTAAGGAAAATTGGCTCCGTTTTAAAGCTGCAAGAAATAGGTGTAATCAAATGGTAAGAGCTGCCAAACGTAAACATATTTATGAAAATATTTTACATTCTTCCCCCGTTAACATCTGAAAATTCCTAAAATTCTTTGGTGTAGGTAAACCGCAAAGTCCTTCTCCTTAAATGAGCTGAATACTCACTTTGCCAAAACTGCAACTTTAGACGCCAATACCAAACAACAAAGTATTGCATTTATTAGAGCACTGCCCAAAATTTCAAATTCTGTTTTTATTTGCACCTCAGTAACTGAAGATGAGATCAGGAAAGTGATTTTGTCAATCAAACCTAATGCTGTTGGGCACGATGACGTAAGTAGAATTATGGTAATGTGTATTTTAGAATGTATACTCACTATTATCACGGACGTAGTTAATTTCTCGATGATGACTGGGGCTTTTCCTTCTCTGTGGCGAAATGCTCATATAATCCCTCTTCCAAAAGTTACTAACCCCAGTCTACTCAAGCATTACCGTCCCATCTCAATTCTTCCTTTTCTTTCTAAAGTCTTAGAGGCTGTCGTTCTCAAGCAATTGTCTGGTTATGTTTACTCAAACAATATCCTTTCTCCATTTCAATCAGGTTTTCGGCCAGGTCATTGTACTTCTTGCTAAAGATTGTTGAGGATCTAAGGATGGACAGTACTCTACTTACTGTGCTGGTTCTAATTAACTTCTCCAATGCATTCAACGTCGTGGATCATGACCTTCTCCTTGCCACCTTATACCACCTAAACATCTCATCAACGGCAGCTGAATGGTTCTCTTCTTTACTTCGCGATCACCAACAAGCGATTCGTATTGGTCGCTCGTTCTCATAATGGTGTAAACTCACTTCTGGGGTACCTCAGGGAGGAATTCTCTCTCCTCTCTAGTTTTCTATTTTCATAAATCTGATTACGTCCAGCATCAAATGTTCTTAGCACCTGTATGCCGACGACTTGCAGCTTTATACCGAGCTTAATGTCGGTGGCATCAGTGATGCAATTGTATTAATTAATGATGATCTTCATCGCGTCTCGGTTTGGTCCGAAAGGTTTGGTATCAATGTCAACCCTTGCAAGTGTCAAGACATCGTCCTTGGATGCTCACGCCTTTTTTCGTCTTGTGATATGTCGCGCGTGCCACCAATAATGTTTGAGAACGTTGTGATTCCTCTGTCAAATCAGGTAAAGAACCTGGGGCTTATTATTGACACAGGCTTTACGTGGGATCCCCAGGTGTCTGACATTTGTCGTAGGGTTACAAACACACTAAGATCTCTATACAGGTTTAAGAACTTTCTTCTAATTAAAACCAAAACTCTCCTTGTTCAAGCTTTAGTGTTGCCTGTAATTGATTATGCTGATGTGTATTACAGTAACATCTCTCAAGTCTCTTTGAATAGATTAGATCGTTTTCTTAACAACTGCATTAGGTTTATTTTAGGTCTGCGGAAGTATGACCACATCTCTGCTTTTCGTCGTCAACTAAATTGGCTTCCCGTCCGTGAACGCAGGTCCTTAAGAATTTTAAGCGCTCTTTTCTCCATCTTGTTCGACCCGGCTGTACCTGATTATCTTAAATGTTCATTTCAATTTCAAACCGCTCGGCAGAGTTGCGAATTTCGCTCTTCCGTAGCCTTAAGCTCTCTATTCCTTCTCACCGCACTGATTTTTTGTCTATTTCTTTTACCCTTCATGCAATCCGTCTTTGGAACGCGCTCCGGCTCCATGTAAGACAAGCTCAGACCAAATTATCTTTCAAGCGCATGTTGCGCAAGCATCTGTTTGACAATTGTACAAATTAAGACTCTGTATAATGTTTTTTTGGGTACATATATCATATTATTTATTATTATAACATTATATATGTAAGTTTATTATGTATGTATAATAAGTATGTTTATAGTATGTTATTTATTTATACCATACAAATTATCGATTAGTTTTCTAGTATTATTGTTCTTTTTGTTTAATTGTAGCACCAACGTATTGTTTTTTTTTCTCTTTGGCCCAACAAGGTTGACTGGTAGAGAATGCCTTATGGCATTAAGTCCGCCATTTGTACTTCAGTGTATTACAACAAAGTTGAAATAAACAAATAAACAAATACAGCGCCAGCAACTGACCTGTGTGTACGTCTCTGTATATTCCAAAAATATTCTGTATTTATTGTAATAAAGATAATATCTCTAAACTATGGGGGGGCTATTCCGTAGAGTGATGTGGAAAAAACATCTAATTATAAAACAAACGGAATAACATTTCATGGTAATTAAGTATTAAATTACGTAATTTTTAAATTTTCGTCCATTTTAGCAAAGCTCAAGTTAAACTAGTTAATTTGAAGTGAATCGATTGACGACACCCGTGAATTTTTCGGTCTAGCCAATGGGACCGCAGTTGTCACCGTAATGATATGACAGAATACTTTTCAAACAAATTAAATGCACGTCGTCTCTATTTCTGGTTATATGGATGGATAGATATGTTTTATGAAAGTATAATTGACACTGTAGCGGATGCTCGGCGGCTTGTTAGTTGGAGAAGTGAAACGCTCGATGTCTAGCTCGCAATTAACATTTATTTGGAAATCAGCCCCTACCTTCATACAACATTTATAAAATATAACGTACACCCCAAAGAGAAGTTGGGGGGAGGGGGAGAGAGAGAGAGAGAGAGAGAGAGAGAGAGAGAGAGAGAGAGATTAGATTAGATTAGATGAGATTAAAGTATAGGAGTAGGAAAATCAAATTTAATTTCAGCACAGCCTTACAATACAATGCTATTAAATAAAATGACTGGTACTTTTTTCTTTACAAAATACTCCAAAATGCAACATAATACTGAATGAAAATGGAATCGCCGCAAATCGTGGAGGAAGTAATAGATTTTTTTGTTATTAAAAAAAAACATATTGTCCATTATCCCCTCTTCCAAGTCGTAACACAGAAAACAGAAATTTCAATTCAAAAGAATAATATGATTTTTGCCCGCAAATGTTATTTTTGGTAATTTTGATTGTTTCTCAAGTAACGATTTCACAATTTAATTAAAGTCCTTATATTTGGAGTCCAAGATCGTTGACATTTACTATTTTAGTGTATATACATATTACCTATGTTGAATCTTTAATTCATTATGAAGAGTCTGCAAAGTTATATTCAATGTTACCTTCTGGACAAGCCTCTGATAGGATATTGTAAGAGTTCTATTTTTATATCAAATATAGAATAATCTATTATCATGATTTAATTAATACGCCATTTTGTACATGCTGATTAATATAAAAAGTAAACGGTTTTTTTCAATCTTTTGCTATTAAGTACTGTTTATATTGCTAAGTAGTAAGTAGCATTAGAGGTCCTTGTGAAAGAGTTCTACTAGAGAAGTACTGCCACCTTACCTATTTCTTCCGGCAAGCGGTAATGCGAGCATTACTGTTTCGATTTGGACGGGTAAAGATGCTTGGTGAAACTACAAGCACATGGGGCACATGTCAACTTATCTTTCAGGGTGACGGGCGCAGTGGCAGTACCCCTTAGATTTTTGGACAGGCGTGTCGCTTACCACAAAAAAATAGCATTACCTACTATTCCATGACATTGTATTTTAAATTGTAAACTGCAACATTGATAATAAATGTTTTTAAACTGACACTGGCCCAAGCCTAGTGGCAGCCATTAAGGAAATAGAAATAATAAATGTTTTTTTTTCTATTCTGTTGATTTTGCTATGTAAAAAGAGCATTATTATTCTGCTAAAACTGTAGTACACGTAAATTGCCAGCGGTTCTCCAGAACGTTATTTTTGCACGAACAATGAATAAAAATAAAGCAACAGGAGTTATATTCACAATGGTTTCTTCAATAGCGAGAGTTGTAATCGTAAAAGGGCTGTCTTAAAGAGTCATATGGAAAATTTTTGTCTCTTCCATGACAATAACATGAGGTTTATGTATTTTGCAAACTTTGTTGGTACGTGGATTATTTTTATTTTTAACATGTGACGCAAAAAGAAGGGAGTAATGGTTTGAAGTATTTTACTATGTATTTGTGTAGGTATCTGTCTGTGGCATCGTATATTTTAATGGTCAATCTTAAAACCAGAAATAAATATCCTAAATATATCAGTACCGCATTTAGAAATGAATATCAGCAACAATCACGGTTCTCTTCAGAAAATAAGTAATAAATCGAAGAATTGAAGTCACAAAGAGTGCTCTTTGAAGATATATCATTTATCATGATGTACATCAATACACTGTGATGTACTTATTAGTAGCAGGCGGCATTTTGGCGGCAGCAATGTACACGTGGCGAAAATTTCGGCGCCGCCGGCAAGAGCGCCAGAACGCAGCCACAGCAACAGCGGCAGTCTTTCAACACAACAGAAGAAGATCAACAACTCGGAGGGAGTCTATAGAGATGACAACTGTATTAAAGACAGCGAAGATCACGGAACAAAACAAATCAACGTCGCCTATTTTTCGCGAACCAATGTTCTGTGACAATATAAATAAGCATCGAATGTTGTGAAATTTTAAGTTTAGCCTAATTCGTTATCAGTTTCATCTTATTCACTCTCTTTGCTTCTCGCGGTGGGCAAGATCATCTACGATCTGCGACCGACAATGCGCTCCATCAGCGCTATACGCCATATTGTTGTAATTTAAATCAGTTCACGATCAGTCATCGCGCAGTGTACTCATTTCAATCATCAATCTATCAAAATGTACCATTATCAGTAATCAAGCAAATATATCTACTTATCAATTATCAAACTATCATTTTATAAGATTACGGACACACCGTACACAACTTCTTGCGTCAAACATGTTTATTGCCCCATTAGATACAGAAAAATATGACCCACATCCTCTCCAATTCTTGTGACTCTATCTACAATATTAGTCGATTCGATAGAATTTTCATGGATCAATAAAGGTTTTTGACGTAACTCCGCTTATGCCATTCTTCCATGAGGGGTGTGATTTATATATAAAATAATTATAAATTTGACACAGAAAAATATTTTAAAAACACCGAGCGAACGCTACAATTGTATAATTAATGTCACATTTTGTCCGTACATGGTGCACACATACAAACCTCGCTGCTACGTTTGTATGGAGTTATTTTGCTTATTGTCTTATTATAATATATATGCTAATGCGATACACACTTCTACCGTTTTACCATAATATATGGTTTCATGCAATACCACAACAAATAATAATAATAACGCACACGCTCAACATAGCCCCGCACTAGGGAAACTCTGTGTCGCGGGTGCCATGGACACACACATACACAATCACAAATTACACCCAAACTCACGAGAGAAATAACTGTAGGCCATACAATATTTCTCCCGGCCCGGGAATCGAGCCTGGGACCTCTGCTTGGCAATCCGGCATGGTAACCGTTCGGCTACGGAGGCAGTTAAAATAATAAAGGAACTGACGCGACCACGTTAATAAAAACGTCAACTGACGATGTTTGTAGGTGCTAGCAACATTGTATAGATACTAGCGACACCCTGCTACTCATACCTATATCACAGATACAAATTACTGGAACAAATTCCACACTTCTAACTTGGCGCTGTTTCCATTGTATCAAACTTCCTACTTATACAAACTGTTCTCCCGAAATTTCAGTAATTTCCTTGTATTGTAGAACTAAGATACGAAGGTAGTCAGAATAAGTGATGTAGAACTATTCTCAACTATCTCAACAGCATTGTACTCCTGTTTGCATTATACTCGTGTTAATATGATTTCGAAAATTGACAAGTAAGTAGTTTGATCTAAAAAACTTTGCTTAGGTACTAACTAGACATACGCGCTGATTGTAACGAAGGGGTCTGATTGTTTTTCGAGAGCTAGGGCAGCGACGTCCCAGGACAGCGGCGTGATCGGCGCGGCGAACATTTTTTCGTGTAGTCAAGCCAAGTTTCTTTATTCTTAATTTTTCACGTGTTTAAACAACAATAAAACATTATTTAAGTGAACTTTTGTATTCATCTTCTACATTTTTTACACTTCAACATGAAAGAGTTGTACTATGGAGTTTTACGGTTCAAGGGTCTGTACAAATCTGGCGAATGCGCGTGTATGCGAAAGGCTCGCGAGCTGCATACGTGTATTACGTACCTACACGATCTGTTCGCATGCCTTTGTGTGGTGTCATTACGGAGGCGCACTTAATTGCACGCATGTAGCATGCAATGCTTTCGTCAGATCTGTATGCATCCTAAGGATGTGTACAAATCGGGCGAATGCACCTGTTTATGAATGGCACACGAGCTGCACACGCGCATTTCGCAGTGCGATCTGCTTGCGTGAGATGTGATTACAAAGGCGTACTTACTACATATGCAACGCATTCGCCAGGCCTGAATAACAGCACTAATATTCGGAGAAACAGTCAATGTGCCTCATTGCAATCTAGTGTGAATTAGATGCATTGTAATTGTGATTGTAAAAAAAAATATTTTCCGCAAATAAAAGGCGACTTTTCACTTGACACAATACATGTAATCTACAAATCACCGTCAACATGATAACCAAAAAAAAAGTATAAAATGTACAAAGGAGTCTGTGACAGTTCTATTGTCACTAAGAAGCACAGACCACATAAAAGAAGTTAGAATCTGATAAGGAGATCTCATAAAAATCAGAAAAAAGTCGATTACTAAACTTTAGAGGTCGGTTTTTTTTCAATGAAAAAGTTATAACCACGTATTTGGTGCTTAGAGGATGGAAAAAATAAATAGTCTAAGATTTGGTGTGACTATCATTTATTTTTATTGGTGACTTTTACGGCAGGGTTTGTCTCAGCTGCCAGATTGCGGCATTCAAAATTGACAACCGAATCCACAACAAAAAGTTGGCCCTATTTATACAGTTATTTAAATTTCCGAATGAAATTTTCACATTTTGCGCTTTGTTGCATTTTTGTACGTAAAATAGAAGACGCTTTCCTATTTATTTCTTAAAAGGTAACTTTTAATTTAGTTTCTAAAGAGTATTTGGGTGAAAAACGAATTTAAAACAAAAACAGACACCCGTGGGAAAAGGGAGAACTGGACCAAAATTCTTAAAACCTCGTACTGTCTCAGCTGATTACATAAATAACACAAATAAACAAACTAAGCAACCTAATCCATTTTACTCCAAATTTTCTTTACAATTCTTCTTTTTGTGTACTTTATAAGAATTCATGTATCAAACGATCTTTTTGATATGAGATTTTGAATAGAAGCCATAAATAACTTCTGGAATACATTTAGTAGAAGTAGAGCTCCTTGTGAAAGAGTTCGTCCAGGGAAGTACTGCCACCTTATCTATTTCTGCCGCCTAGCACTAAGGGTGCTGATGAAATTACGGGCACATAGCTCTTGTTAAGTTGTCGCATAGTGGCAGTGCCCCTCAGATCTTTGTGATTTGAGGATTTGAGTGGCACTACAACTGTTATGAATAGGCGTGTCGCTTACCACCAGGCATATGACTTGTTCGTCCCGTCACTTAGTATTATAATTTTTTTTTATGATACCGGCAG
Source organism: Hyposmocoma kahamanoa (assembly GCF_003589595.1). Taxonomy (NCBI): domain Eukaryota; kingdom Metazoa; phylum Arthropoda; class Insecta; order Lepidoptera; family Cosmopterigidae; genus Hyposmocoma; species Hyposmocoma kahamanoa. The sequence continues at coordinate 18,948,725 of NW_020653850.1, read as the reverse complement.
GTTTTTTATGATGGCAGCGGCAGGAAAAACAAGTCGACCCTGGTAAGCATCACGCCAACGCACACCAGTCGCAGTGCCACTTATTATATATTTAAATCACAAAGATCACTGACACTACGCTCGTTACGCTGAGACGTAAAGTTGACAAGTCCCTTGTGCCTGTAGTTTCATCTGTATCCCAAGCGCCCAGTTACCACGCCTTCATGTACATTAATGGCGAATCTGAATTCTATTTACTAGGCAACAACATCTAAATTCCTCTAACTTGGTCGCCGCGCGGGCCGCCGCGTGACCAAATTCAAGACAGCCTCGCCCGCGTGCCCGGGACCCTCATTTAAGTTAAAACGTTAATGATGAATAAATAGAGCGTATTTTGCCGTGACAGTTTAACGCGCGCGGTGGACTCCGCTCGGCTACCGCGCGGGGTGAGCGCGGTGAAATTTGTGTCGAATAAATATGGCCTACTGTTCAAAACTGGAACGCAATAATATCCACATTGTCGCTTGGCAACAGAAATAGGCATAGTAGAAATGTTTCCCTGGACGAACTCTTTGACAAGAAACTGTACTGCTATTAAAACTGCTACCTTAACCACTGCTGGGTAAGGTTCTCTAAAAAGAGGGTAATTTGACTAGTTCACAGAGTTTTCCCAGAGCTGTAAATATTTTTTGACGTGTAGGTGTTTGTTGTTCTTCCACACCATTAGCGAAGATATTGCCAATAAAAAATCACAAATGTACGTAAATTAAAGTTATAGGTATAAGTTAGAACAGGGATTTGACCCGTCGGCGTCTGAAGTAAGAGGTTAACTGTTGTTTCTGAATTGAGAAATAACCATCCACCTCTGCCCCACTCTTAGCCTCACTGGGTTAGGTAGGCTATTACGCGCTCAACCTAACCTTTGACAAATAAGTAAAGTTTTAAGATACATTCGGCTTTTTATATGTCATAGCTATTTAGTTTAGTTTTTATACATAATATAGCACTGCTATTGTAATAATGCTGTAACTCAAAATAAGAGAAATTGAAGATTATGCCATTGCTGAATGTAAAATTTGATTCTCTGCAAGCCAATAAAACCATCGTTAAAGTATTGTCAGAAACAATAAAAATATATCGCACTGCTATGACAATAGTGTTGGAACTCAAAATGTGTGAAATTTAATATTATATCATTACTGAAAGTAAAATTTGATTATCTTCGCGTCAAAAAAACCGTCGTTAGAATATTGTAAGAAACAGTCAAAAGACTACTTAACTGAAAATGAGACACACTTTTTTCATTTCCATTTTATTGTTAAATATATTTGAGAAATAGTTTAAGCACCTATAATAAACTATAACATATAAATTTTCATGATTTTTGCGGGAAGTGAGTATATCGTTTTTCATCGATTCTGAGAAAGTCCTTTTTTGAGTTAATACACTATTGTATTAACAGTGCGATATCCAAAATTAGACAAACATTTTGTGAGCCAGTTCTGGACAAAACAGTCCTTACTAAAAAATGTGAACTTAACTTTCCCTTCATTTTTAAATGTACACTATTGCAGACTTGATTATCTTAACACAAATGTTACATTAATATTTCTAGTTAAAGATCAGCACTGGGTTTTGTCAATAGGTACTGAAATAAGAGATTTTCGACGTAAAAAAAGAATCTAACCTAAAAAAATCCCGCCCCGTATCGTGTCCGACTAAAAAGTTCCCATTATACTGGCAGCATTGCCTCGCTGGACGGCAATGAACACTTGCTGAACTAACCTCGACTCAGAGCAGTGATCGCAGCGCCTGTCTCTGAATCGGCGACTCAGCTCTTTAAACAAGTTTAGCTTCCGAACTTCCGAACCCCAGAGTCCCGCGCGCCGTCTCGACCGCAACCGGTACGAAATCGTACATCGGCATCGGCTCCATGTACGGACAACGGCACATCAGACTACACATTTTTGTTCGAAAATCGCCTCCAGTGCAATGGAACAAGATATGTCAATGTGTAGCTTGATGTGCTGGCATGTGTACATCATTTTTAAATAATAGTAATAGTAACGCACACACTCAACGTAGACCCGCACTAGGGAAACCCTGTATCGCGGGTGCCATGGACACACGAATAGATAACCACAAATTACACCCAAACTCACGAGGGAAATAAATGTACACTATGCAAATATTTCTCCCGGCCCGGGAATCGAACCTAGGACCAGTAAGCGTTCAGCCACAGAGGCAGTTATAATTTATTTGAAAAATATATTTGACTAGTGGAAATTGTTCAGATGTCTATAATAAATAAACTTTTACCTATACACCAATTTTAATAATCGTTCGCGTGATGTGAGTTATTCATTTTTCATCGATTCTGAAAAAATACATTTTTTTAGTGAGTACATTATTGTATTAAGAGAGATAAGCTAGGATAATGTTATTTAGGACACATTGACTCATTCTCTTCACAATGACAACATTTGTAAAAACCTGTCATTGCCAAATTAAAATATCCGATTCTATATTGTGTGTATCACTCATTTTTGTCGAAATTTTTAGTTACGTTTTGTTTTGCAAAGGACGATATAAACTCTTTGTGTGGGTGAGAAAGTATCTCCTGTAATTAAATAATAATGGCCGATCGTGCATACTAAGCATTCTGTCGTGTCTATTTGTATGTTTGCAATAGCTGAGAAATGTAGTGGACGTAATGAAAACCAAAAAAAGACTTTTCGAAAATTCGAGGGTAGAAATTTGAAATGTCGAAAGGGAAAATGTCCCGACGACGATGTTTAAAATTTCTACCACCGTATTGTTTAAATAGAATATTTACTTAATCTATGAAAATGCAAAGGTAAAAAAGGTTTCAATTTATATAAAAAAAAATCTCGAAATGCTTCACAGAAGTTGATAAACCCCAGAGTTTCATAGGCTTAACCGTTAATAATTGTCTGTCTGGCGATTCAGCCGACTAAAATAGAATAACAGTCGACCGTTGAAGTCCATGGTTATGTTCTTACGTCTTTGGTTATAATTTTGGACATATAGAGGGGGTGAGTAAAAGAAGATTGACAAACCAGATTTATAAAGCGAGTGTGAGGTGGCAAGTTGATAATCCAATCATGACGGGGATGAGGTGAACGTAGCGGGGAGGTATGTGCCCCCCATTATGCGCCATTTCGTTCAGGTACTTGTTAGTAAAAGATATAAATTTTGTTGACAAGCACTAAAACATATTTTAATGTAAGTAAAACGTATCTGACAAATTTATGGACTATGTTGTCTAAAATAAATATACAGTGTGTAAAGTAAGGGTCTCCTTAATGAAGTCAAAATATACGCATAGTGCACATCAAGCTGAGGTACATTGAGCAAACATAATTGCTGGGAAACAATTTTTATTTTTAGGTATTAAAAATGGCTGTTTCTTAGTCGTAACGCGTGTACTCTGTTAGCGCATGAGTGTAGGTGTTTCATCAGCATTCGCATTCAGTCTAATCGTAGTATATATTTACAAAGCGAGATGACCTTGTAGTCTTTTTCGTAGAACTTTGGCTGCTATTCGAGGCATTTCCACGGGGCATGCCGTAAAATAAAACTATATTGTCACAGTTTCAAGCACTAAATGAATGTTCTCACTCGCACAGAAAACATAAACACTACATAACGCGAAACGTAGGGTTATGTGACCCCACTACAAACCAATATAAACAACAATACAAACCGTTCATGTCCCTATCACTAAAAATTTCAATTTCAATTTCATGAATATCGCCTCCTGACGCTCGCGCCGCCGCCACGAGCCCCTCTATCGGAGATCGATCGACCGATGCTGTACGTCGCATTCGGTTCTTTTGTATAATTTTCTGTACGACTGTTGTGTTAAAAATAAAATAAAATACTCAGTTTAAGTATTGAGTTCATTTAGTTTTTTAATTCATGCATGACGTGTTCGGTGCCATAAATCGGGTGTAAATAAAAGTCGTCCGTCCTCCTGTGGTACAGCTGACATGCGTTCGTTTGTGTGCGTACATTGCACGGATAGCGGCGGTCGCATCACATGTGCATTCGATATTCATGGCGGTTTTGTAACTTGAAATGCCTGGTTTACTTGTAAATTTAAAAAAAATATATAATGTTTGTTAGGAAGAAAATTGAGGAATAACTTTTCAAAACAGATTTCGTAAAAAACACAAAAAAATTTCTCTTTGACCCTCAATATCTTTTTTTTTTTATTGTGACTCGGCAAAATGACTGCACCGCGCCTGATGGAAAGTGCGAATACAGTCCAGAGATGAGAGTAACGAATGGAAAACACAAATATCTTCACTCCGTCACTATCATTTTGCCGGTCTGGCCAAATGCTTCTTCACACCACGTTTGAAGGACCCGATGTTATAGAGGGGAGGGAATACATGCGCCGGGAGTTGGTTCCACAATTTCATGGTTCGGCATAAAAACGAATTGCCAAACTTTTTAGTGCAGGACGGTATTGAACTAACCGTCCAACTGTGGCAACCCAGTCCGGCACGGGTGGTCCGCTGATGGAAAGGAGAGGAAGGGATAAGGTTGAATAACTCTTCAGAGCACTCAACTATCAGGTTCTCAAACATGGCCCCATACAAGAAAATACTAGTAACGATAAGAAGAAGAAGAATACGTAGTTCTCGTTTTTGTTATGGGTCTTATTTTACACTATACATTACAAATACTAAAAGCCGACTCAGGCGCTCTTACTGCGACCAAATTGAGGACGTCATATAGAAAGGTCAGGTCAAGAGAATCCCTAATCAACGAGCGTATACGAAAGCTGTAATATCCTTGCCTCTGGAACTGCATGTTACCTGGACAGTCAGGAAGCAATCAAATACGATTTCACGGCTTTGAGGTTTCATTCCGATTGCCACGGCCAAAACAGTACACAGTACTAAAAAACCTACCTAAAAAGTCATTCATCCTTTAGTTTGCAACCCTTAGAGGTGGTATATTTTCTTCAAATGTAAATAGGAGGTACCCTCTTTCCAACAAAAAATAATCATCTAAATTGGTTCACAAATCAAACACCAGTACGAACTGGACGTTGCAAATAAAATCGATGCAAATAAAGGCGGTTCGATGACCTCAAGAACAAACGTGCGCGCGCCCTAACTGCATTAACTTTTCTCAAAAAGTGCCGCGACAATAAGTTCCAACATGCGTTAAAATAACTTTTTTTTTTGTTAATCCTGGGAAATCTGCTTACAGATACCCCGGCCCCGCGGGGGCAGAGCCGGGGGCAGACCCCTGAAGGGGAACAGCTCGACCGCACTAAACCCCCGGAGTGTTCCTCCTCTCCGCTGTAGGTGGGGGTACGGGTACGCTGTTGCACTCGTCCGCGCCCCCACCAGCGGCTGGCCGCTCCCTGCGCAGCCCCTCCCGAGAAGGGAGACACATCGGTCCCCCGACTCCGAATGTGAGCCTCACCGAACACCAGACGAACCTTCCATCCCGGGCCCCTCTATGCTGGGCAACGAACTCCCCCAAGTCCGCTACCCAGGGGCCATGGGGGGCCAGGACAGCATCCACTCAACTGTGAAGTTCAGTGGCTGCTCCCCCAGCTCCCGCGGCGGATCTGATGATAGGCTCCGCCGCAATACCTAACGCGCTTCCGCGCGGAATCTCCGAAGAGAGTCTCTTGGAGCGCCCACCACGGGCCAACCGCTCACGTTCGGCCACGGAGGATAGGACGAGCGGCAACGACACACCTACACGTGTCTTCCCCCGCGGCCCCGCCGCCACTGCATCATCGAAAGCGGTGCAGCCCCGCCAGCGTCGCAGAGGACAGGACGAGCGGCAACGACACACCGACACGTCTCTCCCCCCGCGACCCTCCTCCCAACGCGCATCCGCGCGGTCCCACTGACCAAACGAGCCCCGCGCGGAACGCCCTCCTCGGACCAGCCTGCCACCATCGGCCGGGCCCGTGGTTTCCTTTTAGCTTCACCGTCAAATCGATCACGGCTACTAGAGCCCCCCGCCACGACAAGACGGGAACCCCTTCGGGGGGATGTGTTAAAATAACTCAGTCAACCGTCACCATGGGACCTGTAAAGGGTCCGAAACTTTGGTTTGTATGAAAAAGTACGCGATTTATATCCTGAATTTTTTTTTTTACTTAAAATTAGAACATAAAAGGATATACTGAATAACACCAAGTTGGCGACGGCAGGCTAACACAAAAACATAATCGAGCCGAGTCTCCCCGGACGAACTATTTTTGTGACCGTGAAATTAGAGAGCGCTACAAATTTAAGATTGACCCCTCGCCACGGCGAAAGGAACTTCGGACGGTCTACAGTATTTATGCTGAGTCAGGGCCATTTCAGCACAAACATAGTCATAGGTACATTAAAATTTTATCAGTTCTTATAGTATTTGTTTGTTTTTCTCACAGTATTTGTTTTTCTTGCAGTATGTGTTTTATGTAAATGTGTATAAAATTAATAATGACTGTTCTATGTGCGTTTATTTTATACTCTGTGAAGTGATTGTAAATGTTTTGTTTCTGTTTGTATTTGTGCTGAATAAACGTGTTGTCTATCTATCAATCTATCCAACTTGCTGGTTGCGCAAGGTACGTGGTACAAGGCCGTGCACACTGAACCATCTTCCGATATCCACATCAGTTTCAAAAGATCATTGACGCTATTTCCCAAAAAACCTTTTCCGTACTCTTGGATAACATATATCATCTTCAAAATCTGTTTGTAACACTGGTGATACAATAACTATAATTTACGGTTTTCATAATCAGGGCCCACCCTACTATACCGCTTACATTTAGCAATTGTTTTCATACACTTGTGGTACAAATGACACAGGAAAGGAATGGTACTGCGGGAAGGCTCGAGGTGTGTTGATGTGGCGAAAGTAGTGTATCAAAGTCGTGGAAGACTGGTCTCTCCACGAGAAAAGGGGCGTGAAATGTATGTATCAAATAAATATATATATGTACGTAATTAAGTAAATAATTAACCAAAAAACTCAGTCTACTCATAAATACACCACAATAGATTGTTACCCAAATATTGTAATTGATGTACATTATTCCACCGATTCTCTGACAATATATATGTATAAGCCCTCTGATTCCTTACCGTTATTGGAAGTAATAAATACGGTAAATTGGTATTATCTGCGCATTGCAAGATTTTGTCTTCTACTATATTGCTTATGCCGTCCCTTTATGGGTGCCTGATAGGTTATATGATAGGTAATACAGTACTTTGTTTGTACAATCTTAATCAGCTTTCAAAAGTGAACAACTATACTACAATAATTCTATCTCGGCTTCCTTTTTTAAAAATATGAACGTAACTCATTAAGGCTTTTTGATAATACATCATTAGAAAATATATAAAGAAAAAAAGATAGATTTGGCCTGAAAACATGAAAATTTAAAGAGCGAAGTTAAAAGAAGACTTGGATTCGGCCCGGTGGAGAAACTCTATTCAGATTTCAAAAACTGAAAAATCTGTTTCGGCCATTTAACATGGAATTAAGACTAAAAACTAGGCTGCACGGTCCGTAGACCTTTGTCTTTTCGCAAGAAAGAAAAAGATAACAACAGCAGGATTTGATTTTCCCAAATTGTTTTTCCATCCTCTAAGGATTTTCCAAAAAAAATGGAATAAGATTAAAAACCTAAACTGAAATCTAATCTAAGAAGTATAGGTTGTAACTATTTACGTCATAGCCATTAAAACTCTAAAAAAATATTTGTTCTGTGCAAATTTTTTTTCCATCATGTGCAAACCTTAGAGTACCTATGGAAAAATATAAATTCTATAGTCTAAGGTGCAAACACAGACACGGTCTGACGGGAAATGACACGCGTCACATTAACATATCACTTTGAAAATGTATTATTCTATTAATTTTGTTTTTGTTCTTATTGTTTGATTTTTTTCTCAGTAGTTTTTGAATAATTGTGTTTTTATTTTATGTTTGTTACCACTTTATGTTGTTTGAAATGTAGATATTCGTTTGATTACAAGTTTAAGTATAACTATAATTGTAATTATTAAGTACATTTTCTTAAAGTGTAAAAATCAAAATAAAATCAAATAACCGTGACCATGGGACTTGTAAAGCGCCCGAAACGTTGGTTTGTTTGCAAAAACATTTGTTTTTGTATAATACGCGATTTAAATCCGGAAAAATAGTTTCATTTCCTATAAAAACAAATTATTTATAGAACAAAATTAACATGAGCTACAGGTAGCTACAGGTTATGACGTCAAGATGTAAATGTAAATAAAAGTAAAATTAAAAGTTCATTCATGCATTTATTCATTGAATGATTGAGATTCAATATTGGAAATAGATCTGATGGTCTTTAAACATTGCATATATTCATAAGTTTCTCATAGGTGGCGCTGACGGCAAAAAACCGTTTAAGCCTAATATTTATGTGGTCTGCGGTTTAAACCCAATACAAAAGTTTGTAACAAACACACAAGTCAAAGTCAAAGTCAAAGTCAAAGATGATTTATTCCATAGGTAAAATAAATTTACACTTGAAAACGTCACATTTAAGGTACTGCTCGTTCACTACGCTGACCTCCCTGAGAAGAACGAGCAAGAAACTCTAGGGATTGCTCTTTTCAAATAAACTTAAATGCTATGGAATACATTTTGAACCAAATTTGTGTGGATTCTGGAGCCATGTCGTCTTTCCATACATCTTTATCTAACACGTAGTCTTCAATTTTGTAATATGATTTTTCGATCAAAATATTTTTAATGTAGTTTTTAAACTTAGGAAATGATAAACTTAATATATGCTCCGGAATCTTATTGTAAAAACGTATACAGTTCCCCATAAAAGAGTTGTTTACCTTGGTTAAACGAAATCGTGGTACCATGAGTTTGGACTTAGCTCTAAGGTTAATATTATGGATATCTTCTTTCTTATTGAAATTATGTATATTTTTTATTCAAGAAAGTCGTAAGATCTACTGACTCGGTCTGTAGCTCAGTTGGTAAAAGCGGTGGCCCCGGCATGCCAACAGACGTCGGTTCGGGTCCAGCCACATAGAAGGATAGTTTCTTTGTGTTGTTCGATTTTTGTGTAAATAATAATAAAAATAAAATAATAATAATAAAAACAAACTACAAATAAAAAGCCGTTGAAAAACCAAATACAAATCACGACAACTAAAACACATAGAAAAATTCGTAAGGTCCGCTGGTTCGTTCCGTGGCTTAGTTGGTATAGCGTCTAGCACGGTATGCTAGAAGACGTCGGTTCGAATCCGGCCGGATCGAAGGAATTTTTTCTGAGTGTTCGATCTTTGTATTCATAATTATAACAAACTAGTGGAGTAATTTCACTTAAAAAATAAGTGAATGTCAATTCAATAAAAATTTAAATAACAAACTAGTTGAATATTTTCACAAAAAATACTTTCAAGTAGTAAAACATCATGATATTCAATAAATAAATGTAGCTTAGCAGATGTTCACCAAATATAACTAAGCACCATCACGGCTAAACCAACAGGGCAAGGGCACGCGACTTGCGAGATAATGACATAGGAGCGCGAGATAATTGTTATTCTTTATGCGAGAACAGCAGTTTCTCGCGCTTTATGTCGCTCTTGCGCAAATCGCACCCTGTCATGCTAGACTAAACTGCCTCTGTGGCTGAACGGTTACCATGACGGACTGCCACGTAGAGGTCCCAGGTTCGATTCCCGGGCCGGGAGAAATGTGTTTGTATGGCCTACATTCATTTATCTCGTGAGTTTGGGTGTGATTTGTGGTTGTCTATGTGTGTATCCATGGCACCCGCGATACAGGGTTTCCCTAGTGCGGGTCTATGTTGACATTTTACTGCTAACTTTAATATACCAACCACAAATACATGAGAACACAATAAGTTTTGGTTTTATTACATCCCACCTACTCTACACGTACACCCATTTTTATAGTATGCTTTTTTACTTTTTGATTTGCATTTAAGTTTTGATTTACGCCTGGTTAAATCTATTGTATTTTTTTTATTATTATTTTATCTACTTAGACGAAGCGACAACATCCTTGTTATTTTTTCGGCTTCACTGAAAACCAGCGTAACAAGGTGTTTTCACACTTACAAAAAGCTGAGTGAAGACCATTTTGGTAACTTTTAAATGTAATTCTGTTAGTTTGTGTTTTATCATAGATTATTTTATTTTTGTTATCATTTTGTTATATATATTTTGTCATAAGTTTGCCAAATAAACTACTTTTCTTTGTTTTTTTCTTATTTTCAAAAGCTTCAAATTTATAACTCCTCTCTTTTTGCATCAAGGGTTTATTATAAAGACAAAATATAATGCTCGCCGCGTGTCATATGCGGACGCACACATTCGCATAATCTCGCGATGCATTGCATAATCACGCGATACATGCACAAGCGCCCTATGGTAACTGACGGGACAGCGGAGCAGTTTGCAAGTTTTGGGACTTCTTGGGAAGAAATTGAGACGATATATATTACGGTGCCAACTGCGCTCCAATTGGCCAGCCGGAATACGAAACAACTGACGTCACTGACAGGTGTCGTCAGTTGTTTCACTTCAAATCGACCAGTTTAACTTGAGCTGTGCTATAATGGACGATAATTGAAAACTACATTATTTAATATTTAAATACCGATGAAATGTGATTCCATTTGTTTTGTAAGTAGATGTTTTGCTGTTTTTCCCACACCACCGAATGGAACAGCCCCTCATAGTTAGAGATATTATCTTTGTTACAATAAATACAGAATATTTTTGGAATAAACGGCGACGTACATACAGGTCACCAAACTGACCTGTATGTACGTCGCCGTATATTCCGCTGTACTATTTCAGCTTTCTAATTTGTGATTTCAGCGCAAACGGTTTGATATTTAAAAGTGATATCAGTATCATTTGACTGATGAGTTGCCAGCGATGGATGCCTCTTATTTCATCTCTACTGGTTATATAGTCGATGTTATATGGCTTCAATTGCAAACCAAAACTTAGCAGATTCTATAAAGTAGGTAGAATATTTCCATATAAAAATTATGTATAAAGTTAGATATTTTATTCATAAATAATTAGTTTTAGACTTTAATTTTAGAATGTTTTCAGCATTTTATATGATTGGATAAAAACATCCATTCGTGTAACAAATATCCTTAGGTGTATCGTGTATTTTTTTTTCAGTATATACCTCAACCATTTGATCTAGCAAAACAGTTTTTCCCGCTCTTCTCCGGTAACTCGCCTTAATTGTCTTATTAAACTACGGTAAAATCACACATTAGCCAGTATATAATTTGAAATCGGCAAATGAATAATATTCGCCATAATTTGGGGGTAGCAACGCCAAACGACCTATGAAAAATCCAAATATTTTACAAAACGTTTAAATAAGCACGAAGTAATGTTATAGCAGAAAGCAGACCATAGAGTCCGAAGAGTTGCTAAATGGAACGACATTGCAGTAGCAAAGCAACATTAATCATACGCCTCTGTTTGTAGCGAGCGCTTTGAAGTCAGGGATAACTCGTCTCGCTCTTGCTAAGTTAAGCTGTAGGCAACAGTACACGTTTGTCCGCCAATGTACTGCATGTTCGGTAACAGTGTGTGCTAAGGTGGAAATTAAATTGGCATGCCAAGATTTGCTACATTTATGAAGTGGACTTTATTTATTAGTATATTTGATAGGAAGAAGAAGACAAGACTTTTCGAAGATATTATTACATTATTCATGGATTAAGAATAAGATTTCAAAAAACGTAGTCTAATTAAGTACGTAATTAATAATAAATAGGTCAGCACCACATATAATAAAGAAAAGTGTAAACAGTAACAAAAAAAACATTAATCGACTCATCCGAAGAACAGAGACTGATGTGATTATACAGCGAAAATATGATAAATACTTAATCTCGTTATTCAAAATAAGGCTAGTCGATAGATGTTTTCAGAATTTTTATATCTTATTTCGTTTCGGAAATATAAAATCGAACAACAGTCGATCTAATACCCACAGCGAAAAACAACGAACGAAATGTACAATGTTCTGGGAATAAACAGTCTTACACTTACGCCTTTGTTCTACGGATGAGACGATTTACATGCCTAATTTATTACACTTCTCTGAATCACAAAGAAAACCACGCTATTATACACAGTCACATTCGGTTTACGTTAGCAAATTCCTTTATTGCTGAAGATTTTAGGATTTTACTTGCATTATAATGTAGATACTTCGTTATTATCGCAAATTACGAATTTGTATTTCGATTTACTTAAAAATACGTCTTTATTTCATAATACCACAGAATAATAATGCAAGCGGCATTAGTTTCGTAAAACCGGCGTCGCCAGACGCAGACACTTGTAAAGTAATAAATAATAAAGTAATCTTACATGACACTTCTAAAATAATGTTATAACCTTAATTGGGTATAATAATCAAACGAAAGTTGTTTTTTGGCTACAAGTCAGGCAATACTGATGATAAAGTTACACGATTTAGTGAGACCTGTATTACTATTAACACCTGTATTGCTGTAAAACACAGCATTACTACAGTGGCTACTGAAACGTTAGGGCATAGGACCCCGAGCCTGCAGAGTACAAGTGAAAACGCACGGATAGTTTTGCACTTTTATTTCACGTAGGTTCACAAAGCTCAGGGTGGGTACAACTGAGAGGTCGCCCAGTGATTTCGCGTACGTAGGAGACACTTATCAGTGTGATTGCTTAGCTTACTTGAGAGATTAAAAAGCTATTATAGTTATTACTAAAAAATCTTAAACTGCAATGTATCGAAATCTCCAGTAATTAACACGAAAAATCCACTAATAAGTAATCAATAATCGACACTCACATTGGTAATATAATAAGGCTGGTTTCACAGCTGTGCGTACGGTCCGTACGGACTGTCCGTCTGCAGGCCATCCGCATGCGTAAAATCCACAGTGCTCTGAATCGAGTTTTTAATTTAGTGTGGATATTCACGGATGAAGTCTCCTACAATCAACGCACGGTTGGCTTGTGCGGAGTTCACCCGGAACGTGTTTCGTACGGAGCAATCCGTGTCACTGTACACTGTACCTTACTTCTAATTACAACATACACACTATATATATGTATGTGTGTGTGTGTGTCTGTGTGTGTGTGTGTGTGTGTGTGTGTGTGTGTGCGCGTGCGTGCGTGCGTGCGTGTGTGTGTGTGTGTTTGTGTGTGTGTGTGTGTGTGTGTGTGTACATAATAATATATATAGTATATATGAATATTACGTATACTTTATTATCACTATTTATTAATCGACCTATTAAATTGGTAGCATGTGATCAAAGCTCAGGAAGTAACAACTCACGGCCTCTAGCGTCATACCTGACAACCATGAGTTAAAATCGGTAGTATGGTGGTAGCACGAGTAAAACAATAATTATTGGAATTATGAACTTGAGATTATTAATTTAATATATTAATTTTCCCGCACTACATCGGTTTTATTGCGCGAATCAAGCGGCGGGGACCACTGACTTTATTTCAGATTTTTTTTTTCAAACGGAATTATAAAGCCATTTGAATAAAGTACATCGTTTACTACTATATTTATTTTAGTTGGTATTAAAAAAATCATTGGTATATGTAAAGTACAGTCATATACACAAAATACCTGACCCCCAAGCCGATTTTGCCGACCTTTTGATTCTGAGTACAAAAATGTGGAAAAAATTGTTAAACAAACTTAATCTTTAACCTGTGAGCCGTAAAATTTATTTTGGTATGACTCCCTGGTCGTCTCATTTGTGAATGACATTATATGAAAGTGTTTAAGCCAATTTGATCTTTAAGGCTCTTACTTAAATACAGAATACAAATTTCAACCACCTTTAGTAAGGCCGTCATGGCCAAGCGGTATAAGGATTGCTTTGCAAGTTAAGGTAAGCATGTTTCGAGTCTCCCCCGAATGGGTTCCCGCCTTGTCGTGGGGTGGGGGCTCTAGTAGCCGTGGTCGATTTCATCCCACGGTGAAGCTAAGAGGAATTCACATTTGGAGCTAGGCTGGCCCGAGGAGGAGGGTGTATCGCGCGGGCTCGTCTTGATCTAGGCCGAGCGGGCCCGCGTTGATGCATGTGGGGAGGAGGGTCGCTGGGGAAGAGACGTGTCGGTGTGTCGTTGCCGCTCGTCCTATCCTCCGCGACCCTGGCGGGGCTGCACAATAATTTTATGAACTTTCAAATCGTGTTTTCACAATTCCACAGTTTTGAGTTAGGACAGTATTTGGTTTCACATGAAATTTATTTAAGTAGGATGTGGTTTGGCTTTGCAAGGAACTTGTAAAATAACTCTGTTATCTATCCAATGGAGCAAAAAGTAAAAATACGCAATTCGCCTTACGCCCTTCTTCCTCGATTTATGTACACAAAACTAATTCAGTGTTTAACGTTTTGGCGGTGAGCGTTTTAGCCGACCTAGGCTCAGCTTACAAACGACTAATGATATTCTGTCTAATTAGATAACAGACTATACATAACTGACAGGATAAAATCCCTTTTAAATTAAATTAGGGAATTTAATCGCGGTTCTTCCACCTTGAAATATTTTATTATGTATTTATCTTGTCATATTAAATTATAATCCATCCTATATATGTATATGTTTATTATCAGCCTATTGTAGTCCACTGTTGGACTTAGGCCTCTCCTATTGTGTGCCATTTCGCCTGGTCCTCAGCTTGTCGCATCCATCTGCCACATAGCTATGACGTAGTCTCCACTCAAGATCTTGTCCCCCTCATCGGTTATCGGTTCTTAGACAAATATTCAGCTTGCTTATTCTACCGGCGGTGTCGACAATCTTGGTTTTCTTTACCATAGCTCTGTCCATATCTCGCTGAGCAACTGTTAACTAGTGCACTAGCTGTATTGTGAGTGTCCATATCTCGGCTCCTTAGAGTACGGAAAAAAGTTTTCATACTTTGTAAAAAAGTCAATGCTTTTTTTTGTTTTCGTTCGTTCAGCATGGAACAGGCAAAGGACAGAGACTATACTGCCTAGTCCATTAGCTTATCTTTTTCTTAAGTACATAATAAAAATTTGTTGTTGGTTAAATCGGTACCCGCTAAGCGTGAATGTCTTAAAAAAAGAAGGTAAGAAACGTCGGAAATTTTGACAAAATGTGAATTTATTCAAAATATTTTTAATTGTATTATTTGTACAAAACTACCGTAGGTACATTTTTTACTTGACGTTGGCGGGATCATAGATTATTTCGATTGGGCCATAATATCTAAAAGAAGAAGAAGAATTCAATTTCATAGGGCTCCATTATAGTCTTTGTATTTGGTCAATTAGCCCTGTGGTCACAGAATCTACACTAATTTAAATTGGTTAAACATATAAAGATAGAGTACTGCAAAATGTGAAAACTTAAAAAGACATACTGAACTGATTTGAGAAATCAACATGGAAAACACACCAAAAACTAACATCGTGACATTATCGAGTCCTATAACAAGAACCTACATAGCACATGCTAGTGTTGTGGCCATCAAACTACTATGTTATAATCCTCTGTTATTTAATTCAGTGGCGAGCTGGGCAAAAATAGGTACAGAAACAGATGTTTTAAGAAGAGCCTATCTTGCGGAATTGAAATGCTTAGTCCCGTTTTGGGTATTAGGTGCCTTATATGTCACTATAGATCCGCCACTGAAAATAGTACAGAACTTATTCAGAACGTTCTCTATAGCACGGTTCATTGCACATATGGGTTATTACAGCAATCATCTGCACGAGTATTGCGCAGATATAGCTGGAATGGTTTCTTACGTCATCACCGTTTACATGGCTGTGTGCGTGATAGCGCATTATAATAATTTTTTATGATCTTTTAAATTTTACTCATCATCAACCCTTTGATCATAATGAGCCTTTACACACGACAATTTGCTATAATTAATATTTCCAATTCAAGTAACTATTCCAAAAAACTATTCCAGAGTGACAACGATAGATATCGGAACAATGCAAGAATCCAAAACGAAAACACGTAAACGTTAAGTTTTCAGTGAAAATTTCTATTGTAATATTGTCATTATTATTATTATTATATTAGCTTGTTTGTTGAATTTTGGTTGTTTTGTTTAAATTTTTTTTCTAATACCAAGTGATAGACAAACAAGTCGTACACCTGGTGGTAAACGACACCCCTGCCCATAGCAATTGCAGTGCCACTCAGAGTTTTAAATAGCAACGATCTGACGGGCATTGGCACTGCGCCCGTCACCCTGAGACATTAAGTTGAAAATCAAAACTGGAACGCAGTAATGCTCACATTACTGCTTGGCGGCAGAAATAAGCAAGCTGGGAGTACATCGTGGACTAACTCTTTCACAAAGAGCTCTACTGTTGCTATTTTTTTATTATTCAAAGTGAAACATACATATATGTTTACTTTACAAGAACCACGAACGAACGAAATTTGTTCCTCCACTCCTTCCTTCCTCCACCAAAGAACCACCCTTAACAACCATATAATTGACCATTCTTGCAAATGAATGACCCTTTCGTATGAATGGCCCTCGAGAAAAAGACTCAACAATCCAAACGAAGAGTGAAATTCTATTATTTAAGCCCAGATATTATTATACATCGAATAAATTACCCGTAACCTTATTACAATAATACATTAATTGACTTTTGTATATCAACTCTAGCAACAAATTGTCCTGAGATGTGCAAAGAATTTATAAAACAGGATTTATATACAGGTTGTTACACGGCCACGAGACACGAAGGGTAAGTATTTTAAATGTAGTTTAGCTTTTTGAACACATTGTTTTATCTTTAAAAATAACTAATACTTCATTCTTTGCATTCAAAGGTTTTTAAAAGTTGTTTGCCTCATCTGGAATAGCTGAAAATTTTTGGCACGTAGTTCACCGTACAGTTCCCGTAGTTCACATATAAAATAGAACAACACAAAACTAATATTGGCGATGGTCCACCTCAGACGGTCTACCTCAGACATTAACAGTTTGATGTTGGCCATTATAATAGTTATCGTTTAAAAAAATCGGTTTATTACATAGATCACATAAATACTAGTAAGTTTATTGCTTATAAAACTTGTAAATCGTCAGCTAAATATACGTTAGTAGACGTCTACGTCAGTAGAGATATAAAAAATAGACGTTAGTAGGTTTGTTTTCTATGTATTCAGAACAAAGTAAGTTAAATAAACATAGCAATCATGATAGTGGTATACCATTGAGTGGGCTTAGGTTAGAATTATTGTTTGCTACGCTGGCGTAATTAGGTTAGGGTCCCGTATGATTCCTGCGAATTATTATACAGGTTTCATCACATTGTTTTCCTTCACGGTTAGTGAAAGGTATTGTTAGTACACATTCACAAACGTGCGTAACGTAGTCTCCATAGTTATCTCCATAGTCCGTAGTTATAGGTTTATATGTTTATGAACCCTGTACTCCATTTACGGTGGGGTCGGGCTCGGCCTGCGGCGCGTGGTCGGGTTCAGTTTACGGGGCGTGCTTAAGCTCCTCGATGGCACAGCAGTTAGTACTACGGGTGCTTGATGACGAGTTCGATTCCCAATTTGGGCCAATTTAAGAAACGAACATTAAATTTCTAAGTTGGTTTTGGTCTGAGTATTCTGGGTTATCGTAGTTTCGATATTCATAGTACAGGAAATTCGGCAGCAGTTTGGCATTTTTTCCCCCTAAATATTTCTCTTTGGTATAAGCTTTCAAGAAAATAGTACATTTTTACAATTGTGAATAAAAATTGCAAAAATATGTTTTCTACCACTAATTTTTATCAAACAATCTTAAAAATCTTTTCGTGCCAATTTTCAGTCCAAGCAAAGCAAGTTTTTCAACAGCCATTTCCATAAAAAATTACAGTTATATAGAGTTATATACGACGGAAACAAAATTTTTACCCGAAATTATAATTGAAGCCATGCCATTTTCAGTTGAATTAGAAAAAAGAATTATCTACCACCAAAAATGTTTGTATAGCAGCCATGTTGGAAAATGGCGAAAGATAAATTTTGACCGCTTATTATTATTAAACACTCCTAGAGACCTCGACAGGTCCATTATCAATCGAATTAGAGCAATTTTTTATCTGCCGCTAAAAAAGTTTGTATGGCAGCTATATTGAAAATAAGGCAAACAATAAATTTTGACCGCAAATTATAATCAAAAACTTATAGAGACAACATACCGATTTTCAGTTGAATTAGAGCTAATTTTTATAAACGCTTGTTTTTGCGGCTATATTCAAAAATGGCGGAAAACCAATTTTGATGACAAATTATTATCAAGCACTCCTAAAGGTGTTCACATGCCAATTTTCAGCCGATTCAGAGCAAATCTCTTTCAGTAGCTATTTTTAATGAAAAAAAAGCACTTATTTGGCAGCCATATTAAAATATACCGAAAATAAACTTTTGACCCCAAATTATGATTAAGGACTCCTAAAGACCATTGCATAGCAATTTTCCACCGGATCGAAGCAAGTTTTTCTTCAGCCGCCATTTTTACATCGCCATCTTGAATTTTTTTAACCCAGACAGTTGACTTGTATTACCCTCTATGATATTCCTTCGAGCATCTCCTACCTATCTCTAATAGTTTCCGTGATCCCCTATCACTTTGAAATTTGTATGGCGGCCATGTTATTTATTTGAATTTCGAACATTTTTTACTTCCGGCGGAAATTAACCAGGGTGTACCTCATAAAAATGCAGAAATACTCCCTCCGTATATTATAGTCATTGCAGGCCGTTGATCACTCTTTCATATTTTCCATATTCAGTTCCTCTCATATTTGATTCTTTGCTTTGGAGCCTATTCGCGTACAACGGTATAATTTTTTTTTACTCATCATGTCGGGCAGTATGCGTTCTATTTCTATCAGTGAGTAGAACTTGTAGCTTTATATATATGTATATAATAATAATAATAATAATATCGAGCCTTGACCGCCAATTTACCGTAAGTGAGATTTTTACCTAAACCACTAGTTACTATGTAACAGATACATCACTCTTACAAAATCGAAAATACCTACGCTATAATAGCTTACTAAATCTGACTAATAATACCAGGCGCTCGCTACGAGGATAAAGGTACCTAAGCGCGCGCTCAGAGAAGTGAAAATAACGTTGCCCGACGTTGCGCTTGCGCCGCCGGCGCGGCGCACTCAGTGGTAGGCACTTATCGCGTAACCTTGAGCGCATGACGGAATCCTGCCTAAACAGAGTTTTTTATTGAAAATGATATTTTAAACTATAAAGGACAAGAACGCGTCGACATTTCTCGCCAAAATTACATCAAATAGAAATTATAGCAAAAGCTAAGTTTATCTTTAGTTCAACTTTTTTTTGTATATTTTAGTGTAACCGGCTAAATCAATATAAAAAATCATTACGTAAGCGATCCCATCTGTTGTCGAAAAAATAAACAATGAGGCAAAAAGTTTTGCATTTTGTTACATATTTTTAATCGCAAGTGTTATCTTAAACGCATGAAAACCTCAAAAATCTTTAGTTAAAGACAACAAAAATATTGTAAGCGCCAAAAAATACTTAACATTGTTTTTAAAAAAAATTTTGCTGTTACGCATCGGTTACGAAATTTATTATTATACAGTGTTTTTTTTAAATGGGACAGAATGAGGAAATCCGAAACTAATTTTGGCATAGTCAATTTGTTGGTCAAGCGTGAGTTTTTTTTATAACATCAAATGACGGGACGAACAAGTCGTGCTCCTGATGGTAAGCTACACGCCTGACCATAACAATTACAGTGCCATTCAGAGCTTTAAATTGCAAAATCTGAGGGGCACTACCTCTGCACCCTTCACCCTGAGACTTGAGTTGACAAATCCCATGTGCCTGTAATTTCACTAGTACCTTTACCATTCAAAGCCGGAACACAGTAATGCGGATATTACTGCTTGGCGGCAGAAATAGGTAAGGTGGCAGTACTTCTCTGGACGAACTCTTTCACAAGGAGCTCTACTGCTATTATAAAGAGAATTCAAATGTAATAAATAGAATTTTCATACAAAATTTAAAAAATTGTCTATTTTTTTTATATTATACTCATAGACTCAGTTTCTTAAAATAATTTATTTTATTGTATTGGAAGAAAAGAATCGGGACAGCAGAAGTTGGTCAAATTTAATAAAATGTTATTAATTTTGTATGAAAAATTATTTTATAAAATTTCACCAACTTTTGCTGTCCCGATTTTTTCGTCCTATACAATGCAATGACCTCTTCATGACATTGAGTCGATCAGCCATTAAAAGTGTTGATAAATTTCTTCATTTTTATGGGCAACTCACGCTTGACCAAAAAATTGATTATGCCAAAATAATTTTCTCAAAACAAAAATTTCAATGGTTCCTAAAACAGTTTTCTTGTATCGTCTATTGTTTCGGATTTCCACGTACTGTCGTACCGTCCCATTTGAAAAAAAAAAAACACTATTAAAATTCGATTAAGTATCATATTTATATGTAGAAATCTTTGAACAAACTCTCTTCTGTAAAATTTGTTTTTTGTCGCTTACATAAGTCGGCGGTAATGGCTCGATATAGCGGCACAGAGATCCGAGCTGTCGACCTCTCTATTAAAAAGCAATCGTTTTCCCACTAGGCCACAACATCTTTTTTTACCAAACATTAATACCTTACAGACTTGGCACAAACTGAAATAATGAAATTAATGATGATGAAATTTTATTTATTTTCTCTTTTTAAAGTGAGTCACAGGAGGAGATGGCGGAAAAAACTGTTTTAATTTAGGTATTCACTCTTAAATAACGGTCTTACGAAAAATATACGACACACAAAGATACAGTCTAAAGAATGTCCTAATTTGTTACGCAATAGGATGTTTACTCGATCATATAAAATCCTGAAAACAAGCTAAAACAAAAGTCTAAGACGAATTATTTATGAACAAGATATTTAACTTTGCACACAATTTTTACATGGAGATATTTCTATTTGAGTAATACAGAGAACCTGCTAAATTTTGGCTTTCAAGCCCTACAGTTATTAAATTCACATTTATTCCAAAATTTGAAAATTGTCCAGCGATTTAACGATACGCCGCGTTGCCCGTTGCCTCGACAGTCGTATTAAACTGTATTAAATTTTCTCCGCCTGTTCTTATTTTATTCATATTAATTGGTAGCGTGCAGGTTGCGGGACGCGGGGGGCGGTCTCCCACACCTCACCTCCTAAAATGTAGGCTCGCATTGAAATAACTCGCCACAAACTCACTCCATCACTTCAGCATTTGCAGTCTTATGTAGATTCAAGCTTCAAGAAAGTTGGCATGAAAATTATTCCTATCAATAATTAGAAAAATATATTACTATGAACATGTGGTTTATTGTTAAAAAGAAACAAAAATAAAAATGTGTTTCAAATGAACTTCTTGAAATAAATATCTGCCCTTATAGGTGTGGTTTTTAGAAATAGACTCGTGAAAGAAAACTCCTTTATATTTAATTGCACTGTAAGTTAACCACACCACTAACTTCTAGAACATTAGGTCAATTTAAAATCAAACCATTATGTATTGTAAACAAATCAAATGGCGTTTTTGTACGCAAATATAACAAATGCACACATGTAGGTGTTTATAGCAAAGGAAATAAAGAAAGCGCCTTCTACCAGTTGCTTAGGTATTTTCACAATGTAACCAATAGCAGCTATAAGCCTGGCCAAAACGAAACCTCTCATCAAATTCATAGCCAAATCTCTATCAGGTTGTGTGGTCATATAAAGAGCAGCTACTAGCCAAAAGGGTGTCAAATGTTTCAGATCACTCAAATTAGCTCGCTGTATCTTTTCCGGGTTGCAAACCACATTCGCCATAGGTATAAGAGCCAATAGTTTAACCGCCAGTAGAGCTGAATATAGATAATAGCTGTGCATGAGATTTCCTTCACCTTTCATGTCCTCTTTCGTGTTCGCTTTCGTGTCGTCCGCCATTGGATATGAAAGTAAATAGATGTGTGTTTTCTGTTTTTTATGTATATTTAAATGTTTTAACGTTCGTTACACGGTTCAATTTCACATCACAAATTCTTTTATCATTGGTAAAAAAGGATGTCACATCATCAGTTGTCATAACGTGCACGTTGTACTTAGAGGATGGAAAAAAATAAAGGAAAGAGCTGCCTTATCTACGGAATAAACGTCTCTATCTAAACCAAAAACCACCACAAATGGCGGATTTAGTGTTGTCCCATAATCATAGATAAGTCAATATCGACATGCAAATCTATGGCTTGAATGTTGAAACTTGTTTTATGTTTGCAAATTTGTGTAGTTTACTGTAATCAAAGTAAAATTAATATCAGGCTATTATTACTAGGCAAGTAATGAGCCATTTTAATCAAAATTAAATATAAAGTTATTTACCAATACCTGTAACGATGGAATTGCATTATCATGTAATCTAGTTACATTCAAATTTCTATTTAAATTTGAATGGAGCGAACAAACGAAGACGGTATTTGGCCAATTCCAAATGTTCGGCAGTCCTATGATTACTAACCATTTTTTAGCTAAGGTACCTCCTGTACCCTTAGCTACAAAATGAACGTGCATATCTTAACAAAAATTTAATAAAATAAATTTAGTGCTTTACCATATTCTATCGATAAGTCATTATCGACATGCAAATGGACATTAGAAAAAAATATTGAAGAGGTTTTTAAATAGTGTAAGCTGTTTAGTATTTATGCATTGGTATAGAATTAATATCAGTGATTTTGATTTCAAAAAAGTCCAAAAAATTATTAATAGTTTAAACATCAACCGCGAATAGCCATGAAAAAAGAATACTCCAAGGCAATGAGCATAAAAATAGACTTCTTCCATCTCACTTACACAAGAAAAAGAAAATTATAACAAAATGATTGTAAAGAAAAGAGACAAAGCCTAAAATTTTCTGTCCCTTATCGCGTGTCACGTTTTTTCAAGGTCAGCATTTCACTTGCTAAACAAAGTTTGACGTTTGATACGTGTTTGACAGAGGTTGCGACGAAATCTTAAAATATTTTCATTTAGTAATTCGAAATACAAGAACTATTTTATGTTTAGTGTTGAGTATTAACCTTATCTATTGCTGCAAAATGGTACGGTGCAGTGTTTTAGGTTGCAAAAGCGATAGTGAGAAGAAAATTACCGGATTGTCTTTTCATTCGTAAGTAGCTAAATATTTCAAAGTTTCAACTATTATGGTTTATAAACTGTTCAAATACTTATTAACGTTGTTTCAAGATAAAATGAGTGCTGGATTACAGGTAAATTAAGTTTTTTTACACAAATGTGTTCACATGACCTCAAATCTCAGTGTTGCTGACGTTTTACTCGTATATTATCCCATTGTAGGGGAAAATAGTATGCCAATAAAATAAATTGCATAAATACTATGCTTGAAAAGTTGTTGCACTCACCGGACGTAATCTTTAATATTTTAGTCCTAATTATAGCATAAAATATTGTGTTCTTAGGTTTTCGCGATTGTTACACATAGGAAATGAAACTATTTTTCCGGATTTAAATCGCGTATATTTGTTTTTTCAAACAAACCGAATGGATAAACCTACACATTCAATGAAGTTTGACAAACCCCAGGTCCTTGCAAAAGAAGTCCGTTATCTGCCCAGGATGCTGCGACAGGCCATTGAAATTAAAAAACATCCTAATTTCAACAGGGAAGATGGTTTCTCCGTACCACCAGTTTGGGATCCAGTATTTCCTCTAATGAAAAATCCCAAACAGACATAAGACTGCAGTACTAATTAATATGTTTTAGTTTATTCTAATTTCTATTAATAATTAATAATAAATTAAACTTAATAAAAATTCATTCAATAAAATAATTTGTAAAACTTAATGTAGCGTAAATTGGAATGTTTTCTTTGTAAAATTAAAAATAAGGTATTTAATTAATAACTATTGTAACTATAGTGAAAAAATAGGGTGGTTTGCATTAATATTAGACATAACTGGTTGAAGACTGTACCACCTCAGTCAACCGTGACCATGGGACCTGTAAAGGGCCCGAAACGTCGGTTTGTTTGAAGAAACAAATATACGCGATTTAAATCCGGAAAAATAGTTTCATTTCCTATAAAATATTGTGTTTTGTTTTTTTTTATAGTAGGTATTACAGTTATTATAGTGTTGTAAAATTTTCAGATTTCCCGAAAAACCAGAATGTGAATTCTCAACTGTGAGGATTGTCTTGTCGCTCTCGTCACCGATAATTATAAGGGAATTATTGAAAAGAGAGATAAAGGAGGCCTTATTTATCCCGCTAAAGACGTTGTGATAGAATGCGAAACTGCTGAAAAATTATGTCGACATCGTTCGCGCCAGAGTTTGTCGTTTTATAATGAAAAAAAATGTAATACCTAGGTAAATTGGTGTTTTCATGTTTCAAAGCATGCTGTGGTAAGATTTTCGTAAACGATCTTTTTGATTCTCAGTCTTTAATCATAGAAGCCTTTTCATTAAAACAATTGCAATGCATTACTTTGAAACACGCATTCACTATGCCACTAAAGAGCATTTTGCACCACAGGAAAGAATACGAAATGTACATGTTAAATTAGTACTGTTTCAAGGGCAATAATAAAATACTATTTTGGCTTTCATGTATTTTTTTCTATTTTAAAGTCTGTGCGTTTGTAAAAGTTAAAAATATTGAACGAAAACTGCGAAGTCTAAAGTTTCAGGTACCTATGTCCCCTACAGCGATAGGCTAAGCAATCTTCCTCTGTCTATCTAAAGAATAGTAAAAAATCACAACTTTTTTGTGTACATTACAGAAGTTACGGGGAAAAGTGCTTCACATCCTGGTAATACTAAATTTCAGATGTACTTGGTTTTCTGTCCTTTTCATCGGCACGCTTACTTGCTGTCTATAGTTTTCTCCGTCTACGTAAAAAAAATTATTCATGTTTAGGCTGATGGCTTTGCCAAAGCCTTAATAAATTAAAAAAAATCTACGTAAAAAAAGGATTGTAAAAAAAAATATACACCGAACTTCAAATTTATTTTTCCATCCTCTAGAAATTTATGGACAAGAGGACTTGATAAATAAGGAGCACAAGGAATTCTTGTTTTTGGTCATAGAAAAATTAGAACAAAGTTTGAGTAGGCAAAATTTAACAGGAATTTCTTGGTATAAAATAAAACTGTGAATTGAGAAATTTTCTTTACGAGAATAGAATTCTGTTGATTACTATCCGCTTTACAAAAAACAACGTATTTTTTATGTACACAATACATGAGACACAATTTTTAAATAATATGTAAAATTAAATTGAATAGAAATTAAAAAAAAAAACAATATGATAGTGTTAATAATCTATTTACCACAATATACCGATCGAAATTTCTGTTAATTATACTTTTTTTAGCTACTTACTAAAGGTAAGTACGCCAACGGGTGTTATCCATCTGATGATAATGCTAACGCATAATACTCTTGCAAACTAATTTTTTATTAGGGTTGGGTAATTATCGGAAAATTATTATTTAAATATAAATCATTTAAAATTTTTCAAAATATTTTTCAGAGAGAAACGTGAAAAATCACAATTTAAAAAAATATATATATACCCCCGGACACATAATTCGAGCCACCTTACAGTTTCAATATTAAATTTATAATATATTATAAATTAAACAATGCATTATTGCTCAAAAATGCTATTATGCAACTTTGAAACTGGCATACTAAACGTCATTTCCTTAAGTTGAAAATTTGAGTTTAAAATATCGGAGAAACCTTTTTCATCGCTGCTAACTATATTTTTATATAAAGTTTTATTAGGATAAAAATACAAGGTGGCTCGAATTATGTGTTCGGGAGTGTATTTTCCATGACCCAACAGTTTTGCTTATACTCCCTT
Source organism: Hyposmocoma kahamanoa (assembly GCF_003589595.1). NCBI lineage: Eukaryota > Metazoa > Arthropoda > Insecta > Lepidoptera > Cosmopterigidae > Hyposmocoma > Hyposmocoma kahamanoa. The sequence goes on along the minus strand of NW_020653850.1, from coordinate 18,922,736 downwards.
TTCTACTTTTTTATCAGAGATACTGTGAGGTCAAGATCACGGACGTGAAGTTCGCAGTCAAAAGTAGCTGATAATCTACAAACCGATCTAATTAAAAAGTACGATAAATTAATAGATTTAAATGTTCCAAAATCAATTGTACACAGGTGGGTATATTGCAATTTTTTATAATTAAAAAAAAAAAGATCATACCAACTATTTCGATCTATACTGCCCTCGTAACATAATAAGGCAACAACTATGCGTACTTTAAACAGCAGTTGTGTCTTTATTCGTTCCAAGGGCAGCATAGACAGTGAATATTCTTGTCTATAAATTGAAGTCGGTAGTATGAAAAACTCCTAAAGGATGGAAATAAAATAAAGGAGTATAAGGAGCCACTACATGTTTGGTTTTAGTCGTAGAGGGAGAATTGGGTAGAAGGGCTCTATAAATAATAAAAACCGTATAAGCGAGATAGATTTATGCACAGACATATCAGAGTAAACGAGAAAACAATATTATTTTTTGTCCCTTTCTACGTATGCGGTTTTGATTGTATGAATCAACGCTCCTTAAGTGCAGCAAATCGTTCCGAGTGTTTGGGCATCGATTTTATGTGTTTGTGCTTTTAAGAAGTGTTTTACAAAGTTACTAACCGTTCCTTTGTAGTAATTGACAATTATTGCAGCTCACAATAATGGTGCATTGTTATATTTTTAGACTTAAAAATTTATATATAATTTTTTTAATTAGGCGGTAAACGCCGTACGGGACGAAAAATTCCCAACATAACCTTTCACTCGTAAGTTTTAATTTTTCATTACAATCAATGAATTTTCTTGTATGAATTACTAGTGAAATACTCTTACAAGTCTGGAATATTACTACTTCATGTATTTTAGATGATATTTGAAGTGTGTTTCTTGATTGAAAGACTTTTTTTTGCATCGTATAAACCTCCTAAAATAAGGAGAATATCTTACTTTTGTCAAATATGCCCATCTCGCTTCTACCAACAGTGGTTATGATATGCGAGAAAGAGAGATCAAATAAATAACGTATAAATTAAATTAGGCTTAAGCTGATTCTAGGGATACCATGCTTTTGCCAACATCTTTTCCCCAATTTATGGGTCATTTTAAATATTGTATTTTTTTTTACTTTTCAATACTTTTTCAGTTCGAAAATATATGCTAAGTTAATACTGTTCAAGGGCCAATAAAAAAGTAATGATTTGTCATAATTGTTTTATTTGGTTACTAAAACTCAACCAAGCTAAAGGTGGTCTGGCGGATTCTCCCTCCTTAGACTCGGCAGATTTCATAATTATCATGAACCCATTTATACGTCCCACTGCTGGGCACGGGTCTCCTCTCAGGCGAGTGCTTAGGCGACAGTCCACCACACTGGCTCAATGAGGGTTGGGGACTGCACACGTTTTCCGAGAACTTTGAACCTTCTTCAACGTTTCATCACGATGTTTTCCTTCACCGAAAAGCTCATGATAAATTTCAAATCAAATTTCGCATAAATTCCGAGAAACTCAGAGGTGCGAGTCTGGATTCGAACCCACGACCCTCTGCTTGAGAGGCAGTAGGTCAAACTATTACTACCACGGCTTCATTTTCAGTTCAATTTATTTAACGGGGTAAAATTTTAAAAGTAGACAACCCAGAGTTTATAGGTACTCTGTTGGTATTCCTTTTCAGTATACGCGAGAAGCTTCTCTATTCTTTTTTTTAATTCTCCCTCTACGGTTTTAGTGTTGCATTTTGTTAAAGAGTATTAGAACCGTAGAGTACGTGGTAGTACCGTGGGATAAACTTGACAGTCTAAGCCTATTGGGAATGAGCAGGCAGAATATTGAGTTTTTAGCAAAGATATTTATCCATAGTTAGGGAATTAACGTAAAGCCCCTATCAAAGTCGCTATTAATTAGATGCACAATACATTTCAGCTTGCATTGACCTAGGGGCCTTCCGCTCACTATTTATTAATTAATATAATACTAAAAAAAAACAAATTAAGTAAAAGAAAAAATACAATCGAGTTGTTGAAATCATTGATATAATGTTATCATTGACTTACAAATAAATGGACGACGGGTCTAATACAAAAACCACGAAAAAAATGTCCCAAGTCAACCTATTCGAAATTTAAATTGTTATGTCATCGCAGTATCGCGCTGTCCGTAGAACAAATGAAGACTAAAGCGGAGTGTCGCGCTCTGTATACGATTTTAGCGCCTTACAAGTGCGGACACTTTTTAGCGCGGACCCGACGTCCATATAATTGTAAGTCAATGAATGTTATGTACATTTTTTTTTTCATTTCCTTGCAGAAAGGTAAAGACCTTTACACCGACCTTCAAGTACATAGACTTAGAATAATAACGCATAGAAACCTAGCCCGCACACGCTAAGTGAGGCAAATTGTAGGACGCCCTATGGGCTTACACGAGCGAGCGGGCTGTCAGTGCTCAAGGTCAAGTTGCACCGCGAGCAGCTCAAAAATTTTTGCTAAAAATGACCAAATATAAAATAGACACTAACATCACATTCCACAAGGAAGTAACGCGTTTCAACTTGTATTTTTATGTAAATATTCACTAAAACAGAAAATTAATTTCGTTGCAACAAGATACGAAAATGTTGCAAAGTAACGGGTTTTTTCTCCCCATTTTGCTATTCTGTTTCAAAATAATTATATTACGTATTTTTTTGAGAATAGGCAATATCGCGACGGTTGCAAAATTTCTACAAATGTACACCGCCGCAACAACATTGTAGGGAATTTACGTTAGCTATTTTTACGAAATATATTTAGTATTTGCCTTCATTAGTTTCATGTGAAAAATCATTATTCTTGTTCATCATACACTCATTTAAAAAAATTGTCTTGCCCAGACTCAACAGTTCTTAACTAAAATTATTTCAGGAAACTTACACTGACTAAAAAGTCAACGTCAGTTCCCCAAAATCGTGTATAAATAACTTAAAATAAAATAACTTTCAGGTTCAGGTTCTTAATTGTTATCGTGTACTTTTCATGTAAACATACGCACAGATAATATCAGGCTATTTATATATTCAAATTCGATAGTCGCACTTAAACTCGCTTGTAGGTTTTTGTTCATATATGAGTTAAATAAGAATTGGGTAGTATTTAATAAGGTGCCTACAGATTTGCTCGACATTGTCGATCGACAGTAACGATTCAGAATTATAGACGTTTTCGAGGAGTTTTAGAGTGCTTATTACGAATGTAGCATTAATTTCTAAATCCAAGATGGTTGACAACAATTTTCAAAAACGTATTTTTGGTAAACCATAAGGAAATGGCATGTATATCTGAATACAAGATGGAGGACAAGACTTCTAATTCTTCTTCTTCTAATTCTTTGCCATCTTGGATTTAGAAATATGTGCTATATTCGGAATGAGCAGCCCCTAATACCTTGAAAACGACACCCAACTTGCTATTATTTGAAAAGTCATGTCCGCCATCTTGGATTTAGAAATAAGTGCTATATTCCTAATGAGCACCCCCAAATACATCGAAAACGATCCCCAACTTGCCATTATATGAAAAATCGTGCCCGCCATCTTGGATTTAGAAATGAGTGCCATATTCGTAATGAGCACCCCCAAATACCTCGAAAATGATACCCATATTGTATTTATTTCAAAAGTCGTGTCCGCCATCTTGGATTTAGAAATAAATGTCATATTCGTGATGAGCACCTCGAATACCTCGAAAACGATTCCCATATTGCATTTATTCGAAAAGACGTGTCCGCCATCTTGGATTTAGAAATGAGAAAAGTCGTGTCCGCCTTCGTGTATTCAGATATAAATGCCATTTCCATAAGGATTACCAAAAATAAATTTTTGAAAATTCCTGTCACTTGACGTTGTCGAACAGTAACGATCGACAAAATCGAGCAAATCTATAGGCACCTCTAACTTAACGATGAGTTAAGCAAGATACAATTTCCCCACTTTTGAGAGAAATGTTATTCCATGGCATCATTATTTGTATATTTGTGTGCGTGCCGACGAGCGTAAATACAAGTTGCTTACGCTTACATGAATTTGATTTTTGCCTCACTTGTGACAGTTCGTTTTTTATGAAACTATCATTCTATGCGTTATTATTCTAAGTACATAGATATCATTGAGCCTAGTCTTTTTTATATTTTTTAATTTATATCATAACTTTAGTAACTGTTATAATCATAA
>NW_020653850.1:18890734-18913513 GCF_003589595.1 Hyposmocoma kahamanoa | reverse complement strand
ATATTTTTTAATTTATATCATAACTTTAGTAACTGTTATAATCATAATATACATACTATGTAATTGTGTAGTCAGAACACTCTGTTGCTTATAAATCTAGGATTTATGTTTTGTCTTTTTTTTATCACGCGTCATTACATGTAATATTTTGTATACTATTTGACCATTATCAAATATTTTAATGCATAAATTAATCAAAAACCATGACATTACCTACTTATCGAATCAATGTGAATAATTTAAAACTATAGGTAATAGCGAAATGTGAGCAACACGCCGATGTAAATTAATTTTCAAAGAGGACCGCATCTGCGTGCGCCATCTTGAATGTTTGACAACCAACTAAATGACGTCTAGCGTCTTTACCGCACATTAGTGGAACACAACGTGTGTATGGAACCAAGCGCCACACAACACTATTTATAGCGACTACTGAAGGGTTCCCAGCTATCGTTTCTTCTAGCGAGCTTGTTGAATTTAGTACTTCTCTTTTCTCTTCCAATACATTTGAACAATTCTGCATTGTGAAAGTTATAAGGTTTTTTTCCATAGATTTTGCGGTGTACACGCCAGCACATCAAGCTACACATTAACATATCTTGTTCCGTTGCACTGGAGGCGATTTTCGAACAAAAATGTGTAGTCTGATGTGCCGTCGTCCGTATATTGAAATATATCCTACTCTTCGAAGATTTTTCAAAGGGTATTGTCTTCCAAGAGAGCCACTTAGTCTTGTTACTCGACGTCTTGCACAATAAAACTGAACCGATAGTTATTTTGAGAAAAATTTTCATGAACTCGGTGCTACTGCACCTTTTGTAGTAAAATCGTACATGAATAATTTTTGAGACTTATTTACAGATTCTACTAATAATCTTGTACAGTTATTTCAAATTTTAGAGTATATAGAAATTAGTTGTGGAAGCTGGTATGAAAATTGGTAGTGCACCATGTGAAATTTGTGGTAACTTGTGACAATAACCACCATTTTGTTAAAAAACTTTGTTGATGAAATTCAGTGAGACATTTCGTGAGACGTTTAAGTCCACTGAAAACCATTATAATTAGAAAAATCAGAAAACTCATAGTTTTTATTAGACATTAATTTCAGTCTATTTTTTATTTTTTTTTTAATCAAAATGACCGGAAGAGCAAGTTATGGTAAGCACCACACCTACCCACAACAGTTGCAGTGCCACTCAGAGCTTTAAATTGCAAAGATCTGAGGGGCACTGCCATTGCTGTACTGAAACATAAAGTTGACAAGTCTCATGTGCATATAATTTAACCAGCACCCGTACACTTCAAAATCAGAACGCAGTCATGCACACTCACTTAATATATACACGATAGGCTGAGTGGTATAACAATATATTGGCCGTTCCTTCGTCGAATGTGGCCAAGATACTGTACAAAATATTTTGGACAGTCTTAATCTAGGTTAGTTGTATAAATTAAGTTACATTACGGAGCAACATTACACCATTTACTTACACGGTAAAACTCATAAAATTTAGATTTACAAAATGTCCTTACAATGACATTTCTACAGATAAGATAAGGTTCTCTCAAACTTCATAGAAATTTATCGGGAGAGTTTGGTTGCTAGGCTTAATATTATGAGCGGGTGCGCGAGGACGCGGCGGACGCGCACCCGCTCCGGCGCAGACGTACGGGGAGAAGGCAAAGGCAGTTCGCTGCTTGCCTGATCCCCTAGTGAGACCAGCGGGCTCTGGATAGGGACTCCGGAGCCTGCATTGCACGGCCTCACTCGTCCCTCCGTTGGCGCGGGAGCCCTAGGCGCAAGCTAGGGCGGCCGGGCGGCGTCGTGGTGAATGTTCACTGATCCCACGGCGCCGACTCAACCGGCGAGAGGGAAATCCGGGGGGGTTTTAGTGGGGTAGGCCTTTCACGTGTGGAGGGAGAGTCCCCACATAACCCCTGAGTCTCCCTGGGCTCAGGGGTATCCATAAAGATTCCCCCCGTCAAAAAAAAAAGGCTTAATATTATAGTGTAATGTGCAATAAACATTCCGTTCGGTTATTCCATGGTTATAATATACATATATCATAATATAGTTTTCGATATTCACCTAAAAAATATTATTATGATATTATATTATAATGTTATATATCATATGTAATTATAATATTACCAAAAAATATTTATTTCATTTTCGACAGACGTTTTACTTTTCACATATTTTTTAAGTGTGTCAGGAGACCATTAAATGATGTTGGAATTAAATAGTCCAGTAATTTTCAGGTAAGTTTTTTATAGTCAATTTTGGTGACAATTTCTCTTATATATATAGAATATCATGAAGTATTATTTAATATTCGAGTGTGGTAACCTGAAATATTCTTTAATATTTCACGATGATATATTATTATATTCGAGTAATTAAATAATAAAAATTGTCACCAAAATTGTTTACAATAAACTTACCTGAAAATTACTGGCCTATTTCATTCCAACTTCATGTCCATAATTCTTTTACCAAATTATATGTTTCGAGTTCTTAGGTTTTCGCGATTGTTACACATAGGAAATGAAACCATTTTTCCGGATTTAAATCGCGTATATTTGTTTTTTCAAACAAACCCACGTTTCGGGCCCTTTACTCAATAAAAAGTTCCATTTATTATTAATAAATTGAACTTAATAAAAATTCATTACATAAAATAATTTGTAAAACTTAATGTAGCGTACATTGGAATGTTTTCTTTGTAAAATTAAAAATAAGGTATTTAATTAATAACTATTGTAAATATAGTGAAAAAATAGGGTGGTTTACATCAATATTAGACATAACTGGTTGAAGACTGTGCCACCTCAGTCAACCGTGACCATGGGACCTGTAAAGGGCCCGAAACGTCGGTTTGTTTGAAAAAACAAATATACGCTATTTAAATCCGGAAAAATAGTTTCATTTCCTAAATTATATGTTACTTGTTTTAAACATTTCATAACTATCCATCGCTGCTTGTCTTGTTAGATAATAATTATAATCTTTTGTTACTTTATATTTATGACTTGAATATTCTTGTAATACTTATTTTGAGAAAGCAAACATTTTTTTCAACAGGATTTATCTTGCAAATTTTACATAACATATTATAATTATCTATGCACCTTCTTATCTGCTAATAGCTGTAAGAACCCTGTTTGCAGTGGTCTAACTTTGTTAGGATGTGTCACGTAGATATCATACGTTCCCAGACAGTAATTGATTATAGATTCAACACGAGCATGGTAGAGGGTATATTAATTCTAAACAATAGCAGTTGCTGTAGCCGAAACCGGCTAGGACATACACACGATAAAAATGCCTATTCGAGCGGTAAAACGGCGCAAACTCATAATGGCGGAGTCTGCAGGACTGCCCACAATCTCAAAATGAACTGCTCGAGAAAGGAAACAGGTAATAATGCAACCCAACATTTCTCACTTCTACGTTCGATCGTAACTTGCACAGGCCCGAAGGAGGAAGGTCGTGTAACAGAAAACACAACAATGGTTCTTAAATCTTTTTGGTAGACTACTCATTATAAGTAATACAGAAAGTAATAGTTTTAACCGTTTTAACCATATATCATAAACCCTCTATGATGTGTTCAAAAACCGCAAATTACTGCCAGCATAAAGATCAAATGTTTTGTTAAAACAAATTTCTTATCTGTGAAAATGTTGTTATTGCCAATATTAACATCAAGTTCGATGTTATTATTACATTCAAATTTCAAACATCTCTGAAAAACAAAATAATCTGATTCGACCTCAATTCTAATATCAGTCGAGATGAAGTTTTATTCGAAATGAAATGTCAATAACAAACAATTTGGACAAATTTCACACGTTACTTGATATCGCACGAAATGACAGTTGGGGCGGAATCTAGTTTGTCTATGAATTTTAAAAAACTACGGTTGTGTGACATGCGTGAGAAAAGTTTTTATTTGCCGCCATTTTGCCAGTTGTGACATGCGGTTGCTGATCACACCATAGAGAGCTTATAATATGTATAGATAAAGCAGTGTATGTAACTGTACATAATTAGGCACTTAGAATAATAACGCATAGAAACCTAGCCCGCACACGCTAAGTGAGGCAAATTGAAGCGCTCCCAAAGGGCCTACACGAGCGGGCGGGCCTTCAGTGCTCAAGGTCAACATGCACCGCGAACAGCTCCAGAATTTTAGCTAAAAATGACGAAATGTGCGGTAAATGAGTGTAAAAATACGTCAGACAAACATTAAATAGATACTAACATCACATTCCACAAGGAAGTAACGCGTTTCAACTTGTATTTTTATATAAATATTCACTAAAACCGAAAATTAACCTACTACTAAAACTAGCCTACATGAATTTGATTTTTGCCTCACTTGTGACAGTTCGTGTGATATGAAACTATCATTCTATGCGTTATTATTCTAAGGTTTTATATATTAAAAAAATAATGTTGTGAGGAAACGTTCAGGCGCAAACTGAAGAACCTTTTATTGGAAAAGTTCCTTTACTCAGTAACAGAGTACATTCAAAGTACTATATACACAATTAAATTATTATATTTAGTAATGACTTTGACATTCATCGTACTTATTATACTTTAATTTACACTTATTAGTTATTAAAAACCCATATTGACATAGGATGTATACAGGAAAATTTCCTGTATACAGTACCTCCTACACTTGACATTGTTAGAGCGGAGTGATGGAGAATCGTGTTCTAACAACTATTAGTACGTCGCGTCGTCACTTTGAATAAGCGGCGTGGAGATGTCAAGATAAAGAAATACAAATGGCTTATGAAACACAACTCATCTCTCGGCCTTGGTAGATAGCAGACCACTATGTTTACCCTCAAAATAATAAAGTGACCAAAATTATTACAAATGTAAGATTTTTAGGTGACTGTAAATGTAATAGATTTAAAAGAAAACATATTTCGTGGTAGCAACAACATATTTAACTAGTTTTAAAAAATGTACTAAAATATTTACGTCCAGTTTAAAAATTCAATTTTGATTTTAATTAAGGTTTTAAAATTAAATTTAAAATAGGGCGTAAATATTTTAAAACATTCGTGTAAAATAATACATGTCCTGAAAAAATTTACGAAATGGCGTTTTTACCCTTTCTACAAAACACTGACGAATTATTACCATATGAGCTTCAGTTCATTGTACAACGAACTTTATGTTCTTATAAAACACCAAGCGACCCATTTTCAACGTATTTACCCTAAATTTGAATAAGTAAATCTTAATATGAAAATGCGGACCTTCCAATTATACCTCGAATATTTCCTAAAAGGGATGATATTAATGTTTGCCTTCAGTGAATATAGCTTCGGCAAATATACGAAATTAGATTTAATATAGCCTGTGAGGGATTCCAAAGGTACTCGTAAGTGATTTTAGTAAAGTCAAAAGTCTATGTTATTCTACTTAATTTTCTTGCCACACGAAATTAAGAAATAAACCATTTTTTCTGCGGTGTCTCGTGAACGCACGTGAGACGCACGTGAATTAATAAAGCTGTATAATTAAAAGAATACAAATATTAATTTTATACAGGTAGCTGGGTCTAAGTTCTCATCATATATCTGCGTCTAAACAAAATTTATTTAGTAGCAGTAGAGCTCCTTATTGAAGAGTTCCTCCAGCGAAATACTATCACCTTACCTATTGCCGCCAACATTAATGTGAGGATTACTCCGTTCCGGTTTATAGGGTAAGGATGCTGGTGAAATCACAGTCACATGGGACTTGTCAACTAATGTCTCAGGGTGACAGGCGCAGTGGGATTGCCCTCCATTGCGATTTAAAGCTCTGAGTGGCATTCCAACTGCTATGGACAAGCGTGTCTCTTACCACCAGGCGCACGACTTGTTCGTCCCATCAATTACAATCATAAAAACATATTTAATTTTACATATTTATTTTACAGTATGAAACAAAAAATACTGTAAATGACCAAGATTTAAAATTTCCCCATACAAAGTCACATACTATTCTATGTAGCGGTAAAACTCCTTGTGAACGAGTTCGTCCAGAGAAGCGCTGCCACCATATTTGTTTCTGTTACAAAGCAGTAATATGAGCATTACTTTCGTTTCATTTCGAAGAGTTAAGCTATTGGTGAAACTACAGGCACTTGTAACTTTATGTCTCAGGGTGGTGGGTGTAGCGGCAATGCCCTTAGGATGTTTGCGATTTAAAGCTCAGAGTGACACTGCAACTGTTATGGGCAGACGTGTAGCTTATAACCAGCCGCATTACTTGCTTTACTTTTACATTAAAGGCAAGACTGTATGAATAAATGACTCTACCATCCTATACAAATACAAATACAAATACAAAAATGTTTATTTCTCTCTTCAAAGTTTACAACTTAGGTACATTTAGTAAGTTTACAAGTTACATACCTTTGAGAGAGCTGGAGTCTGCACTAGGAAGAACCTGTGTTGCAGATCTCCAGGCTCCCCTCCACCGAAATCTATACAAATGTACAACTTTTATGCTAAATTAAAGATATATAAATAAAAGGATATATGTATATAACAAACTATTATAAAATTGAAAGTTTGTGAGTGTATGTGTGTGTGTGTGTGTGTGTGTGTGTGTGTGTGTGTGTGTGAGCGCGTACGTGCAAATGGTTATGCCCATTTTAGGCCCAACTGTGAACAAGACAAATAATAATATAGTAAAACAAAATTTTTTAATAACAAATCAATCACAACTAGCATTAACAAGGAAGGTTGGGATTAATAAAAACTATTAAAGTATCTTAAATGATTTTTGTGCAACAGATATTCAAAAAGCAAAATAATGATTGTCAGTTTAAAATTAGAAATGCAATTATTCAAAATCGATTTTTTGCATCATAAAACAATTATGATTAAAATATCACATGTGTTCTAGTGGACACCAAAGAAAATTAAATATTTTTGTTTGTAATTGTTCATATTATTTTGAGAAAATAATTATGATTCACACGAACCACCACCACCACCAATTCAATGCACAACAACTGATTCCATAATACTTATTGCATCGGTAACATAATATCGATAAAATGAAATCGATTAAAAGATATTATCTTTCAATCGATTACATTACGTCATTTTGACATTTCCTCTCGTGGCAGTTTATGCGTTTGTGCATTATAAAAGAAGTCGCTTACACTACGTATTTAACCGACTACTGCGGCACGATAACGGATTCCGAAACTTCGCACGACGACCCCGGCTTGCCAATGGACTCTGTAACCGTCCAATCCCAATCCATGGTGGGCCTGAATTACTATGGCCGGAGGGCATTGCCCTTTACATTACGGAGTGATGATAATATTTTCTGTATCAGAATAGTTAAGTCTGGCGAGCCAGACGGCGAGTTTGGTTTTACATTCGGCTTTGCTTAATTGATAAATATTTAGAGTTTTGTTCAAGAAATTATATATGTAGCTTCCGAGAAAACAGAAATGTCTCTGTGCGAGTTTGCTGTGGACAGGAGTGCACACTTGATGTTTCCTACGTGAGCCGGCATATTTGTGTGGTTCATATGGTAGTGTTTGATGTGTGATCAAAGTAAGATTTAATATAAATAATTGCCGCACTGAGAGAACCTTACATGTGGAGTACAGCTCGGATGTCGCGAATCTGTAAGGAAGATGCCAACCTACCTTAAGAACTGCTCTTTGTGCTCGTTCAAGTTTCAGCAAATGGGTCTTACATGCACCACCCCAGGTAGTAATGCAGTAGGAAGTTATGGATTGACCGAGTGCGAGATACACCATCCTTAGTAATCTGGCATCAGCAACACTGCGAAGATTTTTGAAAACGAATATAAGTTTCCTCAACCTTGCAGTTAGGACATCAATGTGAGCGTGGAAGTTAAGGTGCTGATCCAGTTGGACACCCAGGTACTTGACACAGTTAGTATTATCAAGTCTGGGGCACTGACAAATTACACCCTGAGTGGGAACACATGAGTGTGCAAGCAAATGATATTTAGAAGTAGGTGGAAGACCCTTGCCAGATAAAGAAAAAGTAAGTATTTGGTTTTTTCCACATTTAATGTTAAAAGATTTCTTTTCAGCCAGGCAATTACGGAGTCGAAACCAGTCTGTGCAGCAATAAAAACCTCCTCCCAAGAGTCGCCATGAAATATAAGGGCAGTGTCATCGGCGTAAGTGAAGATGGATGCATTTTGAACCTGGAGCTGGCAGAGGTCATTAATGTAAATCAAAAACATGGTTGGCCCGAGAATACTGCCTTGAGGCAAACCATAGGAGATAGGGAGGTCATGGCTTACCCAGTCACCTATTTTGAGGCATTGACGTCTGCCAGTACGTCTAATATATCGTATACGTATAACGTATATACGTATAATATATCGATGCGTTTGTAGAATAGTGGCCTATCTCAAAAGTGTCTATTTCACTTGCAAATTGACATATCGTGGACCATCTTAACGTTGTCATGTTATTTTAACCAATAAATAGATCGGTGTCCCATTTATAGTGAAATTCAGCATTTTCTGAAGAAATGTCAATAATAAGTCAGAAAAGAAACTATTTTTGAGCCACCATTTTTGACAAGCAGCGATATTGGAAATTTCTCTTTACGTAAAGTGTCATCGGAAGTGTATCGTGCGCCCTCACTTCAAAAGAATGTAATTAATGAAACTTTCACGTAAAATTAGAAATCGCAATATTTGTGAATGATATTTCTACAATATTGAAGATTTTTTTTATAAAATTCACATTGCATGGCAAGCTTATTAAATATTTAATTTTCATATTTCATTGTAGTTATTTTGATTAATTATATTGAATGATTATAGTGTATTGCAAATTATTGTCCGAAAACTTTTGTATGCCGCAAGGGGCTCACAGTGGTTCAAAATTCATTTTTGTAACGCCTTTATAACCTGTGTAACAAAGAAATAAATTATATAATATGATTTGGATTATCATCATCATCAACTCATTTATACGTCCCATTGCTGGGTATGGGTATCCTGTTAAGTGCAGGTTTCATCGCAATGTTTTCCTTCACCGAAAAACTCATGATAAATTTCAAATTAAAGGAGTTGTTCCTGTAGTGGTACTAAAATAGGTGGAAAATTTAACCAGGTTACTACTTGGTTTTATGTAAAGAGCTCTCAAAATCTAGAAACTCTGAATTAATAACAAATTATTTTTAACCCGCAATCTCCAGAAAATCGTTAGCGAATCGTTGCTGGAATTAATCTACGACACTTTTGTTTTAAAGAAATAAATAAAAAATGCAGGTCACAATAATTTTTTTCATTCTTTTGCTAAGCTCTTTATTTCAAGCTCATATTTGGCAAAAAAATTGGGGCTGGATAAATTTTTAAATTAAAGTCCTTTCGCTAATGAATTCGGAGAAACTCAGAAGTGCGGGTCCGGATTCGAACCCATGGTCTCTGTTTGAGAGGCGGTAGGTCAAACCATTAGGCTACTACTTCTTTTTATGATTTCAATAATCAATTGTAATCGATATGAACTTCAACTTCACGAAGCTGTTTCTCCGTCACACTAATCAAAATGCGATCAAGCGGGGTCATTAAAATGCTATTAAGGTATTTAGTAGTGTAGTAATTAATTAACGTAAAGCAAAAAGTTTTAGCAACGGAAGGTTTGAAATTTCGATGAAGTTTTTGTAAACTTTACTGTATTTGGAGCCGCAGATGTTATAGGTAGTTGTTACTTTTGGCGCCAGTCCCTAAATGTAATTTTTATACCTTATTTTTCTTGTGTAATGAGTATTGGAAATTTCACAAAACTCGTTGTACATATATGGAATCCTTAGGTTCTCGCAATTCTTACACATAGAAAATGAAGATCCGGGAAAAAATAGTTTCGTTGTACATATACATTTTTTAATTCCACAAGTTTTATAAATCTTGTTCGAGTAGAAAAACCGCACAAGTTTCAAATTATGCAGTTATAAACCACTTTTTATTTTGTATAAAATAATATTGAATATCTACGGCGTTAACATGTAACAGGGCAATAAAAAATTTGATATTAAACATAATATTTTTAATTATGTTAAAACGATAATTAGGTGATTGTCAGACTCTGTCAAAACAAATATGGTCACACTTGTTCACAACCCCTGCGCGATCCATTGTAGTAGGAACAGAGCTCTAGTTTTAGCTTCGTTTAGTAGCAATAGAGCTCCTTGTAAAGGAGTTCGTCCAGGGAAATACTGCCATCTTATCTATTTTTGCCGCCAAGCTGTAACGTGAGCATTACTACATCCCAGTTTGGAAGGGGCACTTGGCACTTGACAACTTGTATCTCATGATGACGGGCGCAGTGGCAGTGCCCCTAAGATCATTGCAAGTTAAAGCTCTAAGTGGCACTGCAACTAATATGGATAGGCGTGTCTCTTACCACCAGACGCACAACTTGTTCGTCTCGTCACTTCGTATCATAAAAAATATACAAGCATTAATAATAATCGCAAAGATCTGAGAGGCACTGGACCGCGTCTGTCACACCGAGACATAAGTTTTCCTGTGTGCCTGTAATTTCACCAATATTACATATTTTTTAAATATATAATAGACACACGCGTGGCCACAATCTCACCTGATGTTAATCGACGATGTGATCGACAATGGGACGCGTTTGCCTAAAAAATGCCTTTGCCGTACGCACCAAAAAGGAGGAAGCAAAGCGCTTAGTGCGAATAGCTGGAATGTCAACGACATAAGAATGGAGTGCTCCGGACCTTCTAGTCGACCGAAGGAGGAAAGGTGAGGGTGGAACTAAATTGAAAAACATTTTTACATTGCCTGAACCACGTGCTGGAATTTTTGAAGTGGAATTGACTTTGATGCTCGCTATATACTGCAATACAATTCCTTCCCGTTCCGCTTTGTTAGGTAATGGGCCAAAGATACTAACGAGATTTATTCATAATTTGCACGTATGTATTAAGTCAAAATCAAATTATCATTTATTCCATAGGTAGAATAAATTTACATTTGAAAACGTTACTTTTCAGCTTCTGCTCTTCACTATGCTGATTTCCATGAGAAGAACGAGCATAAAACTCTAGAGATTGCTCTTTTCAAATAAACTTAAATGTTAGGGAATTCACTTTGAATTGAATTTGTGGGGTATCTAGAGCCATGCCGTCTTTCCATTTATCTTTATATATTACATACTCTTCAATTTTGAAATACGACTTTTCAATTAAAATACTTTTAATGTAAGTTTTAAACTTAGAACATGATAATCTTAGTATATGCTCCGGAAACTTATTGTAAAAACGTATACAGTTCCCCATAAAATAATCGATTACCTTAGTTAAACGGAAACGTGGTACCATGAGTTTGGTCTTAGTTCTAAGGTTAATGTTATGAATATAAGAAATAACAGAGCATTGTAACTATATCATCGTCCTAGTCAGGATAGAAAAAGGAATGTTACGTTGGTTTGATCATGCGGAAAGGACGGATGTTAGTAGGGTAACGGTCGAAATTTATAGACCGAATGAGGATGAAAACGTGGGGAAAAGTCAAGCGCAGCGCTCATAACTCAACCAGACTCAAGAATGTCCCCAAAAAAGGTCATGTTAAAATTAACCAGAATAAAAGGGAATGTAGAACAGCTGTAAGAGGTATATCGAGTTGTTTGTACCTTTTATCCACGTACATAACTGTTTTTCGTAACTGGTTGTTAAAAAATAACATTTAATCCACATTCGTAACCACTAATTTACATTTTGTTGGGCTTTCGATTGTTCCACATAGGAAATTAAACTACTTTTAACCGACTTCAAAAAAAAGGAGGAAGTTCTCAAGTGGAATATATCTTTTTTTTTTGTATGTATGTTACGCGATAACGCGGTTTTTTATACCGATTTTGAGCAATCTTTATTTGTTGGAAAGAGGGTACCTCAGTGTTAGTCCCAATTAAATTTCAAGAAAATGTTCCATTTCTAACAGTGGCAAGCTAGGGGATGAATTTCGCGTACTTCTCGATAACCGATTTCAATAAAACTTGGCACATACATGTAACTTTAGAGGTCGGTTTTTTTTTAATAAAAATCTTATTTCGGATTAATATAAATCCGGAAAAATGGTTGCATTTCCTATGCGTTTAGTTGTTTTTTGAAACAAACCAACGTTTCGAGCCCTTTACAGGTCCCATGGTCACGGGTGACAGTCACCCGTTTGGTTTCCTATGTGTAAGAGGTATGTCCAGTTTTTGTTTACTCCATTGAAAAAGAAGTTTATATTTAGTGAAATAATACATAACTTTCTTATTTTTAATTTCGCTGAATATTGAACTTTCAATCTTGTGGCCGTGATAATTAAGATAAGTGTTTTCCGAACTACGCTTACTTTTTTATAATACTAAATGACGGGACGAACAAGTCGCACGACTGGTGTTAAGCGACACGCCTGTAAATAACATTTGCAGTGCCACTCAGAGCTTTAAATTGCAACGATCTAAGGGGCAACCCTACTGCGTCACCCTGAGATATAAGTTGTGAAGTCCCATGTATTTGTACTTTCACTACTTTATTTTATGTTACTGCTAGGTATGCAATGTAAAACTGTAGGTACCTTTAAATATGTTGACGACCGTGGTGGCCCCTAGTTAGAACTTTGAGTGTTTGATGTAAGGGCTCTCGGATTTGAACTCGGTGGGATCCATTGAGAAAACTCAGCTCTCTACTTAAGCATGAGCTTTTCGGTGAAGGAAAACATCGTAAGGAAACCTGTACGTCTAAGATGGTTCACAACCCGCATTGAGCCAAAGCAGCGTACTATGGCCTAAACCTTCCCTAAGAGGAAACCCGTACACCGCAGTGGGACATATAAATGGGGTCATGATAATCATGACTGAGACTAGGGAATTCCCTAATTTGAGACTAGCTAGTTGGTATAATTATCTATCACATTATCATTATACACTTTCATTACAAGATATTCTTTATTTCTATTCTTTGGTTGTAACCCCCCCCCCCCCCCCCCCTCTCTCTTAAATTTATACCCTAAGGTAGTAGTCTGGCAACCCAATGGTTAAGTATTAAAAATAAGTGCTCCGTAATTTTTATTTCATAATTTAATAGTTTTTGCGTGTTATTCTAGTAAAAACCCTTGTCATTACTTAATAATAAATCTACAAATTAAATTTATATAGTGTTTACGTGTATACACTGTGATAAGTCACATTTATTAACCGGCCCGGTAAACTTGTTTAAAAAGTGTCTTTTAAGAAATAATATCCGTGGTAGCACGGCAGATTTAACAATAAAGTTATTTCATACATAATTTATACCAGTAAATATATTGGTTAGAGATATTTATGTACATTTTTAGGTCACTTTGAATAATAACCGTCACGTTTTTTTTTAAAAAAAATTATGTCCTTTTTTACGTAAGGTTCCTTAATTTATTAAGATAAATAGGTAGTTACATTTATAATATAACGTAAGAGAGGTTATTTCATCTAATAATTAGGCTTTGTATGAATAAATAGTAAAAATATAACCTCAATGTTTAGTGGTCGCTCAATCAGCTGTCTTGATAACGTTTCAACTTGTTTTCATTTTCCATTTCTAAAACATAACAATGCTTACTCGCAGAGTTGTGTCTGTTGAGCAGTCCATTGACATAGGTCAGTTTACTAACATTAATCAATCTTTTAAAAATAATTCAATTTCCAATTTTTTTTTATTTTTTTTTTATTGTGACTCGGCAAAATGACTGCACTGCGCCTGATGGAAAGTGCGAATACAGTCCAGAGATGAGAGTAACGGATGGAAAACACAAATATCTTCACTCCGTCACTATCATTTTGCCGGTCTGGCCAAATGCTTCTTCACACTACGTTAAATTAATTTAAATTAATTAATAAGTCAACAGAGAAATACTCTTGCAATACAGTGACAACATAAAACTCATAGAAATAAAATAAATTGGTGCACCAAAATATTCAAGGCATGTAAGGCAAAGAGTTAGAAATACAATTTTTTATTCACTATAGTCATCGAGTACATAATCAGAAATAGAGACGAAATGTCATTTAATTTGTTTGAAAACTATTCTGCCATATCATTACTGTGACGACTGCGCTCCGATTGGCTAGCCCGAGTTCGAAACAATTGACGGGTGTCGTTAATGGGTGTCGTCAACTGTTTCACTTCAAATCGACCAATTAACTTGAGCTTTGCTATAATAGACGATAATTGCAAAATGACATATTTAATATTGAATTAGTGATGAAATGTGATTCCGTTTGTTTTGTAATTAGATGTTTTGCTGTTTTTCCTACACCACCGAATAGTACAGCACGGCATTGTTAGATATATTATTATCTTTATTACAATAAATACAGAATATTTTTTGGAATATACGGAGATGTAAATACAGGTCAGTAGTTGGCCTGTCTCTAATTCAGTGCAAACGGGAGTTGATATTTATAAGAGCTGTATCGCTAATGTGTTACCAGGAATATATGGCCCTTATTTCGTCTCTATTTCTGGTTATGTACTCGATTATTGTAGTAATACTGATATATTCTTTATGTTACTGAGCACCATTTTTTATCTAAACAATCAGTTCATGTTTAGCTTCAACAATCACCAGGTGCCTAGTTCGTTCAGCAGAGAAAAAGCTATTCATGGCGGCTCTTTAGTTCTTATTAAAAATAATTTAAAATTAAAGAACGTTCAGATATTGTGAGCCTATCTATTGAGCGGACTATAGAGATATCCTGCATAGAGCTTGAACGGCTTGTTGTATTACGCGTGTACAGACCCTCATTTATCTTACGAACTATTTGAAAAAAGATTAGATGAAGTTTTAGGCAAATTAAATAGTCCAAATAAATATATTGCTGTTCGTGGTGACTTCAACGTTAATTTATTAGAAGATTCCAGTGCTAGCAGTAGGCTCAAATCATTTTTCCAATGTTATAATTTTGTGAATCTTTATTGGTGCCTATTAAAATAACTTCTACTACAGCCACTTATTTAGACAACATTTATACTAACGCCGTACCTAGTAATAAATCTATTATAAACAAATAACGTCTAATGACTGCGGTCAATTGGCCATTTTTAATATAACCGTTGATAAAGTGCTAAAAAAGGATATCACATGTGTTCTGACAAATAAAGGTCGACTTAAAGCTTATAGAAATAACGTAATGCTTAAACTTACTGAAATTCCGTACGAACGATCCCAATAAATTGTATAATTCCATTTTCAATATAGTGAAAACTGAACGTGATAATGTTTTTAAATCCAAATTCATAACCATTAATAATTCATTGAAATTGAGTGATTGGGAGTCAGTGAGAATTCATAAAAGTAGACAAAAACTATATGATCTTTACGATGAAAGAACCTATAACATTAGTAGCAGTTTTAATGATTTTGTTAGGAAGTATTCGAAAATGTTTAGATGTGTTTGTGTTGCAGCCAAATCAATGTTTATAAATAATAAAATTAAAAGCAGCACGAATGTAGTAAAAACGACTTGGAATATTATAAACAGCGAAACTAGAAGGGTCAAACGTCGTAACTTAGATTTTAAACTAAGATTTAAAATGACAAAATTGTAAACACAGACGCAGAAGTTGCTAAAATATTTGATTTTTTTTTTACTGACATTCCAATTTTGACTACTAAGTCGTTAAATGCATCCCCCGCCGCCGCTGAATCCTTACCAAAAGAAAATAATGCAGTTAGTATTACAAATTTAAGGTTCCATCATGTATTTCCAAACGAAGTTGTTAACTTTAAGTTTATAGACATAAAAAATACAGCTGACCTTGATGATTTTTCAGTCAGAATAATTAGGTCTATAGTTGATTGTATTGCGTCTTACTTAGCCTGTGCTTTTAATAAATGTGTTGATGATGGTGTTTCCTGACCTCTTGAAGCAAAGTAACGTTATTCCAGTTGTCAAATCTGGTAGTAACTCAGACCCTACCAATTTCAGACCTATTTTAATACTACAAACACTCAGTAAAATCTTTGAAAAAATGATTCTAAATCAGATGTGTGCACATTTTTATAGTAACAACTTAATGTCTCCTAAACAATTTAGTTGCACTCTGCAACCGATGCTGGTGTCGAGTTGATGAAACATATATTTTATGCATGGGAAGACTCACATGACTCTACTGGTGTATTCTGTGACCTTTCCAAGGCTTTTGATTGTGTGCATCATGATACTCTGGTCAGGAAACTTAGCCATAATGGAGTGGCGTGACGTGACCTCGACCTTCTTAAATCGTATTTGCGTGGTAAGGTACAGAGGGTCGATGTTAACGATACGAGATCATCAGGGTCTTCAATTAGCATGAGTGTCCCTCATCACATTTTCGTTTTTAGTTTATATTAATGATTTACCTAGCCTCATGGAGGGTTTAAAACATGAGATGGTATTATTTGTTGATGATACTTCATTATTATTTAAAGTTAAAAGGCACCAATGTTCCTACGACGACGTGAACAATACTATATCTAAAGTATGAGAAAAAAACAAATTGTGTTGTATTTTTAGGTATAACGTTAGATGCTAAATTGAAATGGGGTCCACATAGAAGTGAGTTACCCAAACGGCTCAGCTCTTCAGGGTACGCGATTAAAAAAATACGGAAACTTTCAGACATCGAAACCGCTAGATTGGTTTACTTCAGCTACTTTCACAGTCTAATAACATACGGCATTTTGGTTTGGGGTAATGCCACCGATATCAATAGAAGCTTTGTCCTGCAGAAACGTGCAGTTAGGGCAATTTACAATCTGGGCCCCAGAGTATCTTTGAGAGATAAGTTTAAGGAAATTAATATTCTTACTCTAGCGTCGTACAATAGCGTATATATGAAAATATGAAAAATAGTGACGGACATAACGTTAATACGAGGAATAAAAATAAACTAGCTATTCTTGATAGTCGTCTTCACAAAGTGACAATTTCATTTAAGGGGCAATGTATATGCTTCAATAACAAGATTCCGGTTGATATACAAAATTTGCCATTCACGAGGTTTGAAACTATAGTGAAACAAAAACTTTATACTAAAGGTTATTATACAACTTCTGCAACTTGGATGACAAAAATCCGTGGTAATAACCCGTTTAGCTCACAGAGTTAGTCTCGATCTCTGGTGTTAGAAAGCAAAAAAAGATATATTGTAAATGTTGAATGCGTACAAATGTTATTTACAAAGAGCAATCCCCAGAGTTTCTTGCCCATTCTTCTCAGGAGAATCTGCCTTACGAATGAGCGGTAGAGTTTAACCAATGTGACGATTTCAAGTGTAATAATGCTTACCTATGAAATAAAGATTATTTTGATTTACATTTTTATTTTGAAGGTTGTCTGGAAGAAATTGTTATTTAGCAATAAGGTCGCCTGTTGCACATTGGCTTACTCCGTTCTGTGGTACTATTCTGTGTTGTCATTGTAATTTTAAAGTGCCTTAAAAGAACAATTTCATTCATTCATTATTTATCATTTATTGCCAACCCTATATACGAATAGAGCCACAGTTCAAACGTTTGCCAGCTCAACCATAACATAAATAAATAAAGCCAACCTACCCGCTTCGCTAGACTTATTCGAATTCTATTACTTATTCTAAGGGAAATGAACCAAAACGAGAAATCAAATTGCTTCCTCAGCAGACCTGGCACCTTTAAAGGAGATAGTGTGTAGCCACTAAAGAAAGGGTAAAGGACGGAGTTAAATTTTGGAATCGTGGTGAACATGATTCATAGATACGACATTGCGTTGAATAAGTTGAAAGAAGTGTGAACCAAGGAAGAAAACACCCTTATTCTAAAAACAGATAAAGCTTAAACATAAGCTGTTAAACTCCTTAAAAATATATAAACATGCAACAAGAAGCAACAGTCTCGTATAAATTTAATAGAACAAACTACTTGAAAAATATAGATTTTTATTATCCGCTCACGCGATACATGCAGCCGTAGACGCATACCACACCTAGAGGTGCCGGTGATGATTTTATACCGATTTATCGGATATCGAAGTTATAACAGGTAAAATAACTAATACATACTACTACATAACTAATACATAATAATAAATACTCTAGCAAACCATAAAGTTTTTAATGCCTGGGTCTGTCATTTAAAAAAAATAAACAACTTCAAAAATACGTCACGACAATCGTGTGTTATTGTTTAGGCTGGTGATTTCGGTGTTTATTTATTGAAAACATACCGTAAGTAGCGTTTTTTAAGTTTACCCTGAATATAAATGTTTATAAACTATACTTTTAGGAGTAATTTCATGGTAAACGTTAGAATCACTCAAACGGAATATTATCATATTTACCCAAGTACACCAAAAATTTCATTAGTGCTTTTTAAGTGCAGGGTTTGCGGTGTATTACTGCATTTTATTTGATGTTTTTGTTGTAGTACGGAGGGTATTTATTTAGCAATGCAGAATAATAATTTTTATTTATAAAAACTTGTATTTAAACTGAATCTTTTTCTAATTTGCGAAACCAAATAGCCGCCATTTTGCGGTAGGATGAGCGCATCGCGTGAGCGGTTATAAATACTATTTTTATGATACCAAGTGACGGGAGGAGCAAGTCGTCCGCCTGCTGTTAAGCGACACGCCTGTCCATAGCAGTTGTAGCACCACTCAGAACTTTAACTGATTTTAAGGAGCAAAGATTTGAGGGACACTGCCACTGCGCTTGTCACCCTGAGACATAATTTGACAAGTCTCGTGTACCTGTAATTTCACCAACACCCTTACCCTTCAAAACTGCAGTAATGCTGACATTACTATTTGGCGGCATAAATAGGTAACGTGGCAGAACATCCCTGAACAAATTCTTTCACAAGGAGCTCTACTGATACTAAATACTATTAAAAACACAAATAATACAGATATATCGTTTTTATATTTTATATTTTATGCATTTTTACATTTTTATAAGCACACTTGTAAGTAAAAAATAGGAGTTTTATTTATTTATTTGCGATCTACTAAATTTGAACAAATTGTTTTAAATCTAGCTGTTATCACCGCATTTACTCCATTCATCCATGTGTTTTAATCAATGTTTAGTATCACCTACCTCTTTTATGATTGTTTGTTTCTGTTGAATATAATTTTCAAATAAATAAAAAAAATGTCGTTTAGACTATGGAAGAGACGAGAGTCCAAAAGAGGTATCCAGAATAATAATAATAATAATAATACATAACACACCCTTAACATAGATACACGTACTGCATTTACTTGTTTCCGTCTTACTCGAATATTTCTATTTTTGTTCGAAAATATAATCTAATGAATGAAAAGGTTGTTGTTTATAATGTTAGTAATATATTATAGTCATGGGAGGTTGTTAGTATTTCACTAATAAAATATACATGTAGTATTTAATGTTCGTGATTCTTTGAATTTAATTCTATTGGAAAAAGATATTTAATGCTGTATCCAACAGTCTCAATCTGTTTTATTTCGTCCACAAATTTGTGTATCGAAACCCAGTGAGCTGTCAAAGGCACATGCAAAGAAAATTCACTGGGTTCTTACCCGCACATTCATAGTTGAACTCTTTCGCATATTTCCACAAATAATATCTCTGAACTGGTAAATATAAGATTTTTCTTTATCAACATTTTCGAGATACTATTCCCTCCTTTATTAAATTTTATTGTACAACTCACAATAATAAACTTCACTGTTTTGTGTGATTTAACATGTAGGTACGACTGCCGCTTGCAATTGCAAGAGATTTCTACTATGGCCAACTTTATACTAAGCGCGCGAGTCCGACTATACATATCTAGAACACTTGGACCCACTTCGGAAGTCGCTTGTCCACTAAATCCTATTTGAATCCGAGAAAGTACGAATATCACTTGTACACCTAGAGATTAAATTATCACTATGACGTAGTGCGCTGACGCTCTAGTAATGATAATTTTCATTGTCTATTCATTGTCTCAACACTAATTCACACCTCTTTAAAAGAAAAGTTGACAGATGCACGACACAAGCAATTGGCAAAGCTTTTAATCTACTACACAAGCAATTAAGTGTATGTAGTTGTTAATTGCAGAATGCTTGCGTTAGACAATTGCGTCTTCGAGATATTTTTTGAAGGTTTTACATCGCGCTGGTTTACGTTTAACTTAAAAATAAGTTGGTTATAGAACCATAAAGGCTACGTTCTTTATAAAGCATAAAAACAAAATTTAAATAGAGGTTGGAACACTTAGCCTGAATTGGTAACAATAAATTGAAGTACTTTTGCGAAAATTTTAAGCGACAAGATTTGCCACTGGAATTTTTTTACAGCTGATTGGAAACGTCAGCACATCAACTTTCTTACACCAATTGTAGTTTGGATAAATTCGACAATACACAGACATTACGTTATTATGTATTTACAAATACGTTTAAAGCCACAGTACAACTTTCTATGGCTATTACTGGGATCGCAGTAGCTGTATGATTTGAAACAAGCGCCGTAGATACACGGTAGTTAGGTTCACAGTTATGGTAAAAATAGCATTTGAACAAGACTTTAATGTTATGATTATAAATACAAAGATCGAATACAGAAAAATTGTTTTTAACCCGATGAGAAGTGAACCACGCTGTACCGTTGCGCTACTCTATACCAACAGAGCTACAGGCCAACGCGCTACTCTATAGCAACAGAGCTACAGGTTAAGGCGCTACTCTATACCAACAGAGCTACAGGTCAAAGTATCGAGTTGTCGAAATTCTCCAATGTGTTTTTGTTATAGATCTTTGTACTGGTTTTCGGCATTCAACGCCGCTAGTGACTCTAGTGAGAGATTTTAGAACCTTCTCACCGAAGCCGGTACATTTACAGATACCTCAAGTTAACGTTTATGTTGCATTTTGATCAATGCATTCTTGAGATTTTGCGAAATGACTCCACTACTTTTATTATGATTATTTATTAATACAAACATCGAACACAGAAAAATTTCTTCGACCCGATAAGACGGTACTGGTAATACAGCAATGGCATACATCACAATTGAAAGGTAAACTCACACATATCAAAAGTGACTGAATTAGAGGACGTTTGAGTCGGCAGACTGTGACAGTTTTGTTAAACTGTGAAATAGGTCACTCACAATAAACTGCTTATTCAGAACCGTCTACCTGTTTGTTATTCTGCGGTAAGAACATTTTAATGGTTTGTTTTGTTTTAATGTTCATGCTTTCAACTCCTGGCTAACTTAAATTATGAATTACGTTTTGGAGTTTCATAACAAATACACTAAAGAAGTTGATGATAATGTCTCGTCAATAAATGTAACATGATGAGATTTTTGTGAATTTTGAGTTAATTTGGCGGTTATGCTTTTGTTAACGTTATTATTTTATTCTTCGACCATAACGGAGTTGTACGTGGTTGATCGCACGTTAAGTATGTGAACCTGTGTGAGAGGTCTGGGGGATTGATGAATTTTTATATTATACAAAACCGGCAAATGTTCCGACGGTTCACTAGATGGAAAATTGCTTTCATTACCTATAGCTTATGTGATATTAAGGGTCGTATTCCAGAACTCTACTCAATGCTCAAGTCAGGATTGCACTGGCAACACAAGCACTGGAAATACGATCCTAATGGCAGGGACTTGAGTATGATTTAATGTAATCCCGTGGACTCTGCTAATTTGGCCATGTAATATAGATGTGCAAATATGATGTGCAATGTATGAGTCATCTCGCATGATATACTATCCTTTTCTGTAAGGAAAGTACTGCCTATTTACCTATTTCTGCTACCGAGAATTAATGTAAGTATTCCTACATTTCGGTGCTGGTGCAATTACAGGCACATAGGACTTATCAATTTATTTCTCTGGGTGAAGGAAGTACCATTGCCCCACAGATCGTTGTGATTTAAAGCTCTGAGTGGCACTGTAACTGTTATTATTTATATTATATTTATGTTACCAGGCGTGTCGCTTACCACCAGGCGCACGACTTGTTCGACTTGGTATCATAAAAAGAAAATCTGGTGCACTCTGGGTAACCATTGACGAGTACTTTACGCCGATTGGCAGATCCTTTTACCACGATGGCGAGCATTATATTGTAAGCCATCGATACGATAACAAGAAGAAGAAAATTTAGATTATTATACTCAAAACCCTTTTGTTCGCACCAAAATATTTTCAAAAGATTTCAGAAATTAAGCTAGTAGACTTTTGTGTAGAGCATTGTAGAACACAATAGAATGAATACAATTGATATCACAATATTTGCAATTGAAAATTATAATCAACAATTATTTATAATATTAAAGTAGTGATTACTTAGATAAGTCACTACTTTAATATATTCTAAGACTTTGTGAGAGAACAATAAAGATTATTATTATTATTATTAGTTATTGAATATCATGATATTTTACTACTGGTATTCATATATTTTTTTTGGAAAATACGCCACCAGTTTATAATTAATATTGATACAAACCAAAGAAAAATTAATTCGATCTGACTGGACTCGGAACTAGTCATTGTCTGGGAGTCTACTTTCGTTCCTCTGTCCGAAAAGGTTTTTCTTTGTGTTGTTCGTATCAATAATAATTAATAGAACAATGTAATTAGTTATTATGAGATCAACAATAATCGGTATAAGTATAAAAATATGAGTATATATATATATATATATAGTTTACTACTGGTATTCATATATTTTTTTTTGTAAA
>NW_020653850.1:18883181-18890634 GCF_003589595.1 Hyposmocoma kahamanoa | reverse complement strand
ATATATATATATATATATATATATATATATATATATATATAAAATACCTTCATATATACAGGGACTGGATGACATAGAGTGATTAAAACTATCAAATATAATATAATAATAAATAATATCCACAATAGTTGAAATAAGCTTTTGCCTGTAGCTCATAAAAGAAATGTTTACTTTGGTGAAATGTTTTTAATTATCTACTACACTTTTTTACATGGCGCCCCAAGAATTACTTTGAAATCCAACTTTAGCTTCCAAAGTGAGTAGTGACATGTAGTGATTATACATACAAGGAGTGTCATGGAGTGATTAAAACTATCAAATATGAATAAACTTTTTGCGAATTCATAATGAAATTTAATTAAATTCGTAGCTAACTAATATAATAACAATAATGAATAATATCCGCAATGGTTGAAATAAGCTTTTGCTTGTAGTTTATAAAAAAAATGTTTACTTTGGTGAAAGGATAATTATCTACTGCATTTTTTACGTGGCGCCGTTAGAATTACTTTGAAATCCAACTTCAACTTCCAAAGTGAGTAGATTTATCTTAGGAAACAGTAAAACTATTTCATAAATAATAATATTTGGTAGTTTTAATCATTCTGTGTTACTCCTCGCATCTGTAAATAGATTTTTCTATACAATCTTCAAAGTTCTTCATCCAAAATGCTTCATTGATTGTGTCACTTATTAGATTTACGGGTAGATGCTCCTAGTGGTAATAATTCTATAAATATCTTTATGTGATATGATTCTCAGTAAAAATGGCTCCATAAAGTCTCAATAAAGATCTCTCTATAATACCGTCTAAACGTCATGTCGGTAATTGGAATGCCGAGGCGTCGTTAGCAGCCATCTTACCTGAGTATTTATGACGCACTTACTTTATTACTTAACTGCTTATTACTTTTACTTATTTTATTATGAGGGGTTGTTAACCTTGAGATTATATCGATAGTTTTATAAATTATCATTTATTTTTAATTTTATGATTACTAAGCTCGAAATTAATTATAAATATAATAATAATAATAACAAACACACTCTCAGCCCCGCACTAGAGAAACCCTGTATCACGGCTGCCATGGACACATACATAGAAAACCACAAATTCACCCAAACTCACGAGAGAAATAAATGTAGGCCATATAAATACTGGACCTCAGTATGAGTCTAGCACGGTAGCCGTGTAGCCACAGAGCGAAGGCAGTATACCTATTATATAAATAAAAAGACCGGAACATTGGTTTGTTTCAAAAAACAAATACCTATACGCGATTTAGATCTGAAAAGACAGGTTCATTTCCATTATGTGACAATCGCGAATACTCGATTTGCAATTACATTTTTTGTGAAAATATTACAAATATGTTTTTTTGTGAGACCCAGTGACGGGACGAACGTGCAAATGTGAGTGCTCGCCACGCGTCGTATACGTACGTACATATTGTTAATATCTCGCAATGCACTCGCGTTGTATAACACTGATCGTCCCAACGTGTATTTCATTATTATGCGAATATGTGCGTAAATACACGGCGCGCGTCCGGCACGCACACATATAAACCGCACTGCTACGTGTGTTTGGATTTATCATACTTGTCTTATTTTGCTATGCCGCAACACAGTAATGCTTACATTACTGCTTGGCAACACAAATAGGTGAATATTTTGACAAAGTTAGTATTAAGTTTGATATAATAAAATCATAAATGATGTATGTAAAAGAAAAACCACAAATTTAAGTACCGAAAAATTATTACTTACTAATTTAAGTATAGAAAAAATTTTTCTTTGACTTGAAAATATAAAACTGCCTAAATGCGAACAATATATTACATTTTCCCATTTTTTACGTCCAATTGACGATAAATATAGGGTTAATTAGATAAGGGTTAATTACTCACTAATAATATTTTTTTTAGTTTCTTTACACTTACACACCAATTTAATGTAGAGACTGCCCATTTAAAAAAGCTGTGGTAGCCTAATAGTTTTGTCTACTGCCTCTCAAACAGGGGTCGTGTGTTCGAATCCGGACTCGCACAGGAATTTATGTGCTAAATTTAAAATGTACCATGAAGTTTTCGGCTAAGGAAAACGTCGTTATAAAACCTTCACGTCGTCAGTTGACATACCTCGGAAAGCGTGTGAAGTACTTAACCCACATTGGGCTACAGTGGCGGATTATGACCTAAACCCCCTCACTTGAGAGAAGACCCGTGTCCAGCGGTGGGACGTATAAATGGGTTAATTATGATAATTGCTGCCTATTTTGGTATGCCAAGTTTAAATTAGATAGACGAATATAATTAAACATATAATATGATTTCCACCTTGCCTATTTCTGCCGGCAAGCAGTAATCTCAGCATCACTGTGTTCCAGTTTTGAAAAGTAAACATTGATTCACAACGCGGAGACGCTACACGACGCGGCGCGGTGCGACGCGGCGTGGCGTTGCATTCAAGTGAGCAATGCAACATAAACTTTATCGTCAACAAAATAAGGCATCATTTCATTAAATAAACACATGAAAACGAAGCTGCTTCAAGCGGCTGCAAGCTGCTTCGACTCACAATAAAAAAGTAAAATATTAACAACTTTTGGAACTTTTGAGTTACAACTGTTCCTGTGGAAATGAGTACATGGAACTACTAGAAATAAGCCGCTTTATCAACTGCTTTATATATATCGAGAGAGGCTTATCTCATATCGTGTGCGATATACTGTCATGTTACACATGCTGGTCTCAAACATGGGACCTCTCTGTACGCTTTATGAGTACCACAACAACGGAATCCAAACAGGGGCATTACCACAATATCTGGGCCAAAGACACTTCAGAAAAGTTCATTTCCTAAATTCGTTCTACCGGGAATCGAACCCAGAACTAAAAGCTACGAAGTTCGCTCCGCATCACAACCCGGAACACCTAGGTCAAAAACACTATAAAAAACTTTATTTGCCAAATTGGTTCTACCGGGAATCGAACCCGGAACTTTTCTCATGCAGTGCCGACAGTGCAAACCGTTGAGCCACCGAGATCATCTTATTTGGACTATTATATTAATTGCATGTAAATCTACAAATTGCGTAACCACGACCACCCTTGATCAGCAGATAGCTGCCTTTCAAAGAACTAGGATATATGTATACATTAAGATAGATTAAATTTTATATTGTATTGAATATTGTATATGTTCTGTTGAGATACCAAATAAATAAGAAATATACGTTATTATTGAGACGCTAAGTTACACTTTGTATTGTCAGAGGCGAGACAAGTGGGCGGAGTCAGACAGCGCGACGCTGCGCGGCCTTACTCTTTTGTTTTTTGTTGTTTGAAGAATTGTGTAATTTATTTAATAGGGAATGTGTCCTATAGTATATTGCATTTCCTAAAGTGCGCCTGTCGCCACTTGCTGCAGCCCATTTAAATTTTTTTGTTAAATGAAATGTTGCCTTATTTTGTAGAGGATAAAGTTAATGTTGCACTGCACGCTATATATTATGCTCCGCGCCGCTTCACGTCGCGTTGTGTTGCGTTTCGGCGATATGAATCAAGCCTAAGGGTGCTGGTGAAATTCCAGGCAAATGGGACTTGTCTTATGTCTCAAGGTGACGGGCGCAATGGCAGAGCCCCTCAGATCTTTGCGATTTAAAGCTCTGAGAGGCACTGCAACTATTATGGATAGCTTACCATCCGGCACACGACTTGTTCGTCCCATCAGTTGATATTATAAAAAAAATATATGTTTACTTTAATATTAGATTATTTACAAAGGCACAAAAGTGTCTATATTAGGACTAAGGCTACAAGAAAGGTAAAACAATGTAGGTATCGTCTTTGTGTGGCTACGCTAATACGTCAGGCAAGTTTACTACCAGCCCTTGGGTCTCCCATTGATTTATTGCATATCATTTTATAGAAAGAAAGGGTACTGTACCCTATGGATCAAAGGTCATCTCACAATTTGTCAGCGAAAATCTTGGGATACTCGGATATTAACCGTGCCGTAAATTGAAGACTGGAAGGGCTGTGACAAATTTATTTCTAATACTTAAATAGCCGTGTATAATATAGAGGGCCGCATGACATGGTATGTTTACATTTTATTGCAACTACATTAAGTATTTCAGTTTTTTTAAAACGAAACAATTATGAGTAAAATATAACAAAGTCCGTGGTTTTAAAACTGGTTACATAATTATGATAAAATGACAGTCCTAATAGTATACATTTTTAACGAAAATGCATTGTATAAATATTTACGAAAAGAATGTGTTTGTCAGTTTATTGACGGAGATACATTCTCATCATAAGCAATAAATATATATATATGCTTACCTTACCTATCGTATGTCATAAAATACGCTTACTTAGAAAGATAGATAAATTATCTTCATCTTCGTCAACATTATATATGACAGGTATTAAATAATTTCTAGTTCTTTGACCAAAATAATTTACGGTTCTAGGTACAATATATTCTTTATTATTAACAGATCTAGTGATATAAGAATGTTCAGCGCAATTTTTAAACACATCCCTTCTGTATTCCTCCAAAGCTAATAATAGTTTGAATTTTTCTTGCACTGGCAGTACATTACAAATCGAGAATAATTTCACATAGTTTTAGTCACATTTTTCTTTTACATTTTTATCCACCAACAATAACAAGTACCCTATTTGGAGTTGCTTAATATGTTCTAAATAAAAAAAATAATTAAACGTACGCCCATAACTATTCACACCATACGCGAAAATAGACTCGGCAAGCGCGTAATACACGCTACATACAATATTTACATATATTCAAAAACGTGTCAACGTTTACTTTTCATTAAAATGGTTATTATTATATATTATTATATATATTATATTATATATATTTATTAACAAAATTTTTGGGATTGACATTGAGACTACGAAAGCCACATGTCATGATTATGCAAACTCAACTATAATAGAGACATAGCTCAGGTTGTATCTAGCAATATGTGTCGACGTTAACGAACCGGGAAGGCAGTTTGCCAATTGCCACAGCAGCGGGTCAATTATTAAATTAAATTAATGATTAAACTAAATGAAAACAGTGCTGGGAATGCATTGCATTTTGTAGCAGCTACTGAGCTATCACTTTTATTACTGCAGCTTGTACTACACAAAATATCTTACATAATACTTAGCGTGTTTGTTTGCGTTTATGACATAAACTGTTTTAATTTAAATTGATTTTTGTTTTGTTTGCGTTTTTGTTTTGTAATTATTTATGTGTCGTTATTTGATTGTATTGAACGTTTACCTTTTTCCTTATTACTCTTTTTTATGATACCAAGAGACGGGACGGACAAATCAAATAAACG
Source organism: Hyposmocoma kahamanoa (assembly GCF_003589595.1). Taxonomy (NCBI): domain Eukaryota; kingdom Metazoa; phylum Arthropoda; class Insecta; order Lepidoptera; family Cosmopterigidae; genus Hyposmocoma; species Hyposmocoma kahamanoa. Next base: position 18,885,263 of record NW_020653850.1, on the reverse strand, counting down.
ACAAACCTGTCCATAGCAGTTGCAGTGCCACTCAGATAAAGCTCTGATCTGATCACAAAGATCTGAGGGGCACTGCCACTGTGCCCGTCACACTGACATAAAATGACACTGGAACTTGTTGCCTGTAATTTCACTATCTCCCCTATCCTCGAAAACCGGAACGCAGTAATGCTCACATTACTGCTTGGCGGCAGGAATAGGTAAGCTGGCAGTACTCCACTGGACGAACTCATTCACAAGGAGCTCTACTGCTACTAAAGTACATGCAGAAAAAATACGAGCGAATTTAAAACCTCCTTTTTTATGTCGGTTAAAAATAGACAAACGTTTGGTCATAGCATTGATGTGATATAAATATGTGATTGATGTATATAGTTTACCTTTGAATAGCCCAGAATTTTCAGAAAAAACTCATAACGTCGGGGATAATGCAATTACGCGCAACTAGCATTGGATTATGAGTTTCCATTTAGGTAATTTACCGGCCAAATCAAATCCGCGTTAATGTCGTGACAAGCAAATTAGCGTGATTTACGGGAATCTATTGTTATCAGTCCGTAGACAATATAAATTTATGCCTACTGTGCAAAAATGAAAATCATACGTATTAAAATAACAAAGTCAACTTTAAATTACTCTCCTGTAAAATTTGGTTACGCGCTTTTAATAATGGTACATACGCGGATTTGCACTATCTACGATGATAATTATTATGCCGACAGTGTATTCTACTATTGTGGGTCTACTAAAAAAGTTCTCTAAGTACGTACTAACACTATATGGACTACAACGATGTACAGTGTGTGCCTAAAATAAAATTCTTTCAATTCATTACGTTATATAGATACTATGCACACTCTCTGTAATGTGTCCGTTAGAAAACCGACAAGCAGGCCACTTTTCTGCGGTGTTCGAGATTTAGAACCTTTGACGCCACATGAGGGTCGTATTCAATTAGTCTCCTTGCTTCTATGTGTAGTTTTGTCTAATTCTGTTTGGTCCCACGATTACGAACGGCATTGCAAATGAATGAGTTTTGTTATCAGTCAACCAAGACCTCTAAAGCGCGCGAAATGTTGGTTTGTTTGAAAAAACAAATACGCGATTAAGATCTCAAAAAATTGTTTCATTTCCTACGAGTTTTATTACATTACAAAGTTTTGTCATCATTAATGTTTTAGTGATGTTCATTAATGATGATTTTATCAGCGCTTCTATCGACAAAAACTACGTATTCATTGTTCTCTGAACAATAAAAGCGAAAACAAATAACATAGTAAACAAAACTTATCTCTTTGATATAATAAAGTCCCATGGTTGTCATACTTAAAAAAATTATTATACATAAAAATAATACGAAATACATAAAACAAATTATGTATTAAAGATAATCTCAGTATAAAGTACTAAAAAAAACTGACCTCAAAAGCCATTAATGCCCTAGTGGCAACCCTGAGAGGTGGAATATTTTCTTCTAATTTAAATAGCACCACTTAGCAGTGGTGCCATAGTAGGTACCCTTTTTTCAACAAAAAAAGAATTATCACAACCGGGTCACAAATTATTATTTACGCGTTATAGCGTAAGATTCATACAAAAAAAATATAAATAGATATAGGTACTTAGTTATCTATATTGAATCAACAGTAAACAACTAACATCCTTTTTTGCCGTTTTTTGGCAACCCTTTCTCCACACAATCTCTATCCCGTAAGTGTGTACGTGTATCTATTGTAAATATTTAATTTTTTTTTTCCTATAACAATTCATTTAACGTATCGAATGTTTAATATAAATTTACATTGTATAATTTCATTTTTGATAACAATCATTAACTCAAGCGCGTTTGCATACTACATACAATTCGTATTCGTTTGGAATCCGAGACTACACAAATCTAGAAAAATCGGACCCGCTTCGGATGTCGCTTGTGCACTAAGTCCGATTCGGATCCAAGGAAATACTAAGATCGCTTGTATACCTAGAGATAAAATGGTCCCTGTGACATCTGGCAACAAGGAATAGTTCAAAAATTTCTTTCGCAATGTTGTTACCCCACCACCAGCCAACACTCCACAATAA
>NW_020653850.1:18869275-18883171 GCF_003589595.1 Hyposmocoma kahamanoa | reverse complement strand
ATAAGTTACGTTTAGAAACAGCACTATTGGTTGCCTGTAAATGCAATACAATAATGTGCAGAGAGATGGTGCAACACATTTTTTTAATCAAAAAATGCTGCGCATTTGACCTCTATCTCTGTTATAGAAAGTGACGATGAAGTCGAAAATGTAGCATGCACACCTAAATAATGCCTATTCACTGTTGCCTTGAACAGGCCCAAGTTATAGCGTTCGAGGTATAAGTAAGCAGACAGGGAATTCCATTCCCTAGTCGCTCGCCATATAAATGTGGAAGCGAAACGCTTAGTGCGTATCCTGGGAATATCCACATTATAGGGGTAGAACCCTATCCTACGTTTAGACCCCCGTTTCATGAACAAGGGATAACAGTGTATTACGTGAAATTTTATAACTTTCCTATTCAAGCATTAAAAGGTTATAGACTAATTTCGATCATAGAATATTTAATCTTCTCTCAGGGTGCGAATCCTGTAGACCTCACAGAGTGTGTGTAAATCGACATAGTACGATTGTATGTCCCAAAATAATCTTACTCGTGAAATTCATGAGACCAAACGAAGCGCAAATGTTTGCCAAACTGATTGATGGATTTTCTGAAAACTCGATACCTTTTGCTTGAGTTGTCGAACGAGTTTCATTGAATTCTTGGGTAGCTCATCAGTTTAAGTATGCTATTTATATTTCAGCGGTGGTAGCTTAGTAAGATAAGCGTTGTTTCTTAATTGAGAGGTCGTCGGTTCGACGTGTACAGTCGATGCCTTAAGATATCTGAACCCTAGCTGACGTTTAAGCATTCAACAGAAAAGTGTAAAGCAATTCTAGGTTTTTGTAGGTGCCTTAAAACGTCATTCACTAATAATGCAATAAGAAAATTCAACTAAAATGTATTTTTCATCACACTTGCACGTAAATAGTATGATTGCATGCAGGCTAACTTGACTTGGCCTTTTCTCTTATCATTACCGACTATGGCTGTAATCATATAAATATCCGCATGGTGACAGAGTGGCAAAATGTGTGAGTGGCAATACTTCCTTATGTAACTCTTTCATAACGAGCTAGGTCTACTGCTGTTAAAACGTACATACATAGCGATATACATAGCGTACGTTATAAATATAAAATAATAATATAAATTCGCCGAACGAACAATTGAATTCTACCTTCTGTGGTGGAACGATGCGCGGAATTTAATAATTTTAGTTTGTTACTTTTATATTATGCCTCTAAAATTTAATTTAATGGTGTTAATATGAGATATGAACTGGTTTGTATTTTTCAAACTCCACTATACCTCTACAATTAATAGCGCGCACGACTCGCGATGTACTACTTGAGGGCATTGCCAGATTATACGAATGTGTACGTTCGTACACGGCGGGTGTGCACACATATAAGCCGCTATGTTACACTATTTGTCTTATTATATAATACTATGCTCTAACAGTGTGAAGGAAAACATTGCGATGAAATTTGCATGTATGATCCACGACCCTTTCAAAACGTGTGCGTGGACTATAATAATAATGAGAATGTAAAATAGATACCCATAATAATAATAATAACGCACACAATCATAACCCCGCACTAGGGTAACCCCGTGGGGTGCTATGGGCACACACATAGACTACCACAAATTACACCCTAAACTCACGAGAGAAATAAATGTGGGCCATACAAATATTTCGCCGGGCCCGGGAATCGAACCCGGGAACTCTGCATGGCAGACCAGCATGGTAACCGTTCGGCTACGGAAGCAGTGACGACCTCCAGGGAAGTACTGCCACCTTAACTATTTCTGCCGCCAAGCAGTAATGTTAGCATTACTTCGTTCCGGTTTAGAAAGGTATAAGGGTGATGGTAAAATTACAGGCACATGGGACTTGTCAACTTATGTCTCAGGGTGATGGGCGCAGGGGCAGTGCCCCTCAGATCTTTGCGATTTAACGCTCTGAGTGGCACTGCAACTATTATGGACAGACGTATCGCTTACCATCAGTTCAATATTTGTATCAATAGAAATATAAGCCATTTTAGATGCGAAAATATGATTCGTTTTCTATTTGTAGCAATGGCGCAAACCTAAGAACTGTCTGTCTTTATATTATTGCACAGTATGTAAAATATGAAGACAATTGTAACAAGAATAACGACCGTGTGTTAGACGAAAGATTCATGCGAATAGATAAAGTGAAAGTAGAAAACATATTGTGTGACAGCATGTATACGCATTCTTGTATGATATAAACGAAAGATACCTGAAATTACAAATTTAAAATGGTTTTCTTAAAGAACCGTCTCTACGCATTATTAAAAATATCAAAGCCAATGAAAATGGTGTTGAAATAGATGGATAGTAATGAAGAAAGATGACTCATAGAAATGTTATTAGGGCGTCATGGATTTAAATTTAAATTTAGAAATGTCACGAATTCATTAAAAAATAAGTAAAACAAATGAGCTATGTAAGCGATAGGATATATAATATCTACGGTATTAGAGCGACGGTAGAGGGCGCATTGTTACCGTTGCGCCCCTTAAAATGTCCTACGTATTTGACCGCTTCCATTTTTTTATTCCGATTTTCTGAGGAGACAAAAAGTGATCGCCATGGTCGAAAAAATGGTCAGATAAGGTTTTTTCTTTTTATTCTTTATTTATTTAGGGGCTTTGATCGTTATTGAACATGTTAGCCCCATTAGAAAAATAACACCTCAAGAAAACACTTAATAAAATCCAGACAAATAAATCAAAACACTGTATAAAATTTTCGCGGCACTACATGTTGGCTCCGACAAAACAGATTGAAACCACCCAATATTAAATGTATGGACACCAGCTTGTGCAATTAACCGTATTTAACTACGTATAGTATATTGTGTGTTAAGGGCGGCAAATAAAAAGAGATATATATATATGTGTGTGTGTATATAGTTCGGCTTCGGGTTTTAACGACTCGAGGTTTGTAATTTTTACCGCCTATACTGTATAACAATGTTTTTCATCACATTTGCGAGGAAATAAATATAACGATAATTTATTTCTTGTACGAATAAATATCGCTTTACAACACAATATTTACGGATTTTGCAAATGACGGATTCTTTGTTTTTTTTAACTAAAAATTACACGCTCGCTAGCATCAACTATCACTGCAAGCCTATGGTAAAGGTGCTAGTAGCTTTTTGATTATTTTACTAAAAGTTTCATTCTTTTTCTTGCCCTAATTTATCATGCGTTACCCCTAATCTGTTTGATTTTTCACTACCCGTTGCGTGAGTATTTTTTATTCTTTTTTACGTACTCAATTCTTAGAGTGTAGACAGGCAATCTTTTAATGTATCGATGAACTCGAAGCTATATTGCATCCTCAATGATAAAGTGACTAATTTCATAATTTAGAATAGAATAGAAATAATTTATTACTACGCTACAACACAAAACTACACAGTAAAAAAGATAATAAAAAAATATTTTGAAAAGACAAATAATAAATAAATAAAAATAAAATCGTAATAATAAGTAATAACAACAAAGCTAACATTAAATATTCAGCACAATTAGAGTAAATGTCATGTGTGCGACTGTGGCGTATGTAAAAGAATCCGCTCAGCTAATGTCACCGCCGAGAAAAGGCTGTGACGTTCATTTTCAGTGAACCTTAAAACCGAGTAGGTACCGTATTTCTGATCGCGTATATATTTAAAACTTTCGTGAACTGAATTTATTTTTTCTACGCAACGAACAAGTCATAAATAAGCCTGGTAGTAAGCGACACGTCTGTTCATAGCAGTTGTAGTGCTACTCAGAGGTAAATAGCAAATATTTGAGGAGCACTGCCACAGCCTCTGTCACTCTGAGACATAAGTTGACAAAATATATCCTTGTGCCTGTAATTTTACCAACACTTAGGGCGTAGTTATTCGACATGAATTTCATCGCAGACCGTATTGCCGCCGCGCAGCGACCACGTGCATCTAACTTGTGTGGCAAAGTACGCTTTATTATTTAGCTTCTACGTTTTAAAGTAAATGAGCGTCCGGGCGTGCGAGTGAGGCTCGCTTGTCTTTGGTCTACGCAGCGACCGCGCGGTTGTATCATTCAGAGGAATTCAAATGTTGTTGCCTAGTAAATAGAATTCAGATTCGCCATTAATGTACGTGAAAGCATGGTAACTGGGCGGTAACCATGCGGTGGCCCCGCGAATACTTTCGTGTCGTGTAACTAGGCGCTAGCTCGTACTTACTTACGTAGTAGTACTTCCTTGGGCGAACTCTTTCTCTGTCGTCGAAGAAGAAATTTTTACTCCCTCTGTGGCCAACGGTTACCGTGCCGGGCTACCACGCAGAGGTCCCAAGTTCTATTCCCGGGCTGGGAGAAATATTTTGTATAGCCTACATTTATTTCTCTCGTGAGTTTGGGTGTAATTTGTGGTTGTGTATGTGTGTGTCCTTAGCACCCGCAACACAGGGTTTCCCTAGTGCGGGGCTATGTTGAGTGTGTGCGTTATTTATTTATTTATTTATTTATAATGAAGATATTTCTTTTCTCAGATTTCCATAACTCTAGTGTGCGTCATTTTTGTTTCAAATTTCCAGTACCTATTTCCAAAATAACTTACTTTATTGTTTATTGTGTTAATGCACTTATTTACTCCGTGGTAATCAGTCATTTTCTCCGTAAAGACAATCTGCAGAAAAAGGCAAACCAAATCATTAATTACACCCGATCAGATTCCCGCATCATGATCGTGATTTATTTTTTCTATAAACGGTATTGTTAGGATGCCATTGTGCAAAATTAGTGAGTTATTCTTATATTTATTGCTTTTGTATGTACAATAGTTACTTTCATTTCTATTATTAATAATTCACATTTTGTACTGTCAGTTTCCCAACACTAATTACAAAACGCAATTCAATTATGAAACTGAATCATAAACTCCGAAACCATTCAATATCCAATCACACAGACCGTATGCAACTGCGCATAACATTAAACAATACCATTAATAAGCCGGCACTTATAAGGGTAGAGCCGTACTTGTAGGCACGCTTCAACACTGCATCCATACTAAAGGTCTGTTTTATAAAGAGTATAGTCAGCACATTAAGCAAAGAAAAAAAACCCTTTTAAAACACGCATTTAGTCCGGACTAGAGATGCATGAGTTTTTACTTTGAATCGAATTTTTGGATCGTAATGGATCGTATGCTTCTGAATCGACCCACAGATCGGATCGTTTGCTCTTGAATAGCTCGCATAAAAATCGTTTCAAAATAATTTTAATAAAAAAATTACATTAATTATATTAATTCTAACAGCCCTTTCGAACTCAGTTGGTTACGACTTTCATTTATAATGATATTAGCCGGTGCGAAAAGACGTTTAGGTGTCACAGAAGTAGCAACAATCGCCAAATTTAGTAGACGTATACCAATATAAAATAGGATTAGCCTTACAATTTAGTAAGGGTTCAGAAAGAGACGGAATAGGTCTAGACGATTCGATTCGCTAAAAATCGCATTGAAACGAATCGATACAAAAACTCGCTAGATCTTATACACTTGAATCGATCTTCATAAAAATTGAATCGTAAGGTGCATCCCTAGTCCGGACGTGCTGCTGAGGAAAGCTGAGACAAGTGGGTTTTTACTCTAAATTGTGCGTCTTAGCGTAAGATAGTGTCTCGTGAATTGCCAATTTACTCTGAGATAATACCACCTAAGAGAGCGGTTGCAAATTCCAAGGAGAAGGTTAATTTACGAATTTCTAGGGCGAAAGTGCTTTTTTTTTCGATCCTCTATATCACTTAAGATATAAAATTAACCAGCAAAGATTGAAGGTAATTATTTCGTACCCTTGGCATAATAAAGCCACACGTTGTCATGCGTTGCTATTTTTAACCGACTTCAATAACAGGACGAGTTCTCGATTTTTTTTTGTATGTATGTTACGCGATAACTCGTTTATAACGGCGTTTGTGAACCGATGTCGACGATTTCTTTTTTCTGTTGGAAAGAGAGTACCTCAGTCCATTTAAATTTGAGGAAAATATTCCACCTCTAAGGGTGGCAAACTAGGGGATGAATCCGGCTTCGCGCACTTTCCGGTAATCGATTTGAATAAAACTTGGCAAATAGATATAATTCCACGAACTTTTGAGGTCGGTTTTTTAGTATTCTGTACTTAAAGAGATAAATGAGGTCATTTAAAAGCATCGTAATCTTTATACTTTTTCAGTTACAGAGTCATTCTACTATTTTACATAAAGAAGGAAGAGGGGCGGAAATGGAACAACACTTTTTTTACTATAACAGAGTGTTACAGCTTTGACTCTTACCATACGTCAAAAGTGCTTTTATCACATAAAAATAATACGGACTACATGAAACAATTTTTTTTATAACACTTAGTGACGGGACGCACAGGCAGACTACCCACCCAATGGATTGATAACATCAAGGCCATAGTTGGGAACCAGTGGACACGACTCGCAAGGGACCGGAAAGAATGGCGCAATAGAGAGGAGGCCTATACTCAGCAATGGGTGCAAACAGGCTGAAATGAAAATGACGAGACGAACAAGCCGTGTGCCTGGAGGCGACACGTCTGTCCATAACAGTTGTAGTGTCACTCAGAGCAAATTCAAAATAATCTTTATTTCATAGGTAAGCATTATTACACTTGAAATCGTCACAATGGTTAAACTCTACCGCTCATTCGTAAGGCAGATTCCCCTGAGAAGAATGAGCAAGAAACTCTAGGGGTTGCTCTTTGTAAATAACATTTACAATATTTTTTTTTTAATTTGAAACATCAGAGATCGAGACTACCTCCATGAGCTAAACGGGTTACTACCACGGATTTTTGTCATCCAAGTACGCAGAAGTTGTATAATAACCTTTAGTATAAAGTTTTTGTTTCACTATAGTTTTAAACCTCGTGAAAGGCAAATTTTGTATATCAACCGGAATCTTGTTATAGAAGCGTATACATTGCTCCTTAAATGATTTTTTGACTTTGTGAAGACGACTATCAAGAAAAGCTAGTTTATTTCTATTCCTCGTATTAATGTTATGTCTGTCACTATTTTTCATAAATAAATTACTATTCCTTTTAATATAAATTACATTCCCATAAATGTACTGTGAGGCTAGTGTAAGAATGTTAATTTCCTTAAACTTATCTCTCAAAGATACTTTGGGGCCCAGATTGTAAATTGCCCTAACTGCACGTTTCTGCAGGACAAAGATTCTGTTGATATCGGCGGCATTACCCCAAAGCAAAATTTTATGATGTGATGATGATGATATGATGTGTGATGTATTTTATGATTAGTAATGAGCTTTTATCACAACGATCTGAGAGGCAATGCCTCTGCGTCCGAGACATAAGTTGACAATTCTCATGTGCCTGTAATTTCACCACAATATGATGCATATGTGAATGTTGATAACTTTCCTAAACAAGCATAAAAAATAACCGGGTACTTTCGTTCATAGAATCTCTAGTCTTCTCTTGAAAAGTTGTCATTTTGCATATGTATCCTTTATACACCAAGGATTCTAAAAACAAAGTGTGTTTAAACCGACGTAGTATAAAGTCTCAAAATAATATTACGCGTGAAATTCACGAGACCAAACGAAGCGCAAATGTTTGCCAAACTGATTGATGGATTTTGTGAAAATCGTTTTGCTCGAGTTTCATAGAACGAATTTCATCGAATTCTTGGGTAGCTCATCAGTTAAAGACAGTATGCTATTTATATTTCAGCGGTGGTAGCTTAGTAAGAGAATGGTTGTTTTTTTAATTGAAAGGTCATCGGTTCGACGTGTGCAGTCGATGCATTAAGATACCTAACCCCCTAGCCGACGTATTTTATTAGGCATTCAACCGAAAAGTGTAAAGGAATTCCAGGTTTCTGGTCCTAATTTGTGTTTATGCAATGGAATTAAAGATCAAATTGGCTCAAAAAGTTTGTTATAACTTCATTCACTAATGCAATAAGAATAAGAATATGTTGATTTGCATCACAAACACACAGAAAAACAAAATACTTTACATATTTACATTTTTAAGACAAGAACATGATACTTATGCTAAATGAACATTAAGTGTGTGTTAAACATTAACCAAAACATGCATTGTTAACGTGATGCCATGCCTGAAAACATTGTGACTCATTACAGGTGGTCCCACACTAGGCTAAGCCTGTCCTGTGGCGACCTTTTTACGGCTTCAATTTCTTAAACCTGGCATTGCATAGCGTTATACGTTGCGTTACTCATTACGTTACCTACGATTATATTATACAAATAATAAGAACTTGTATATCTATTAAATCTTACATAAGAATAGGAATTATTATACATTGTATTAAGTAAAATGAATTTAAAATAATTGTGATCAACATATTATTACAAAAATAAATATTTATGTTTAATAATAATAATTACTAACTACTAAGGTGCTTCACGGGAATGAAAATGTAATTTTGTTCACAATTGGAAACTCACACCAATAGCCACCCCAACAGGCAGTCACTACAATTTGACAACTCCTGTCAAAACAATGAATGGCAACAACTAAAACCACAACTAATAAGGAAGTCATATTAAAATGTATTTTTAATAGTATTGTCATGCGGGCCTCGCGTAGTTAGATACAAGTCTCGGTCCACATAAATTTTATTGTAGAAATAAATAAATAGAACTGCGGTGGTAGCTTAGTAAGAGAATGGTTGCTTTTTTAATTGAGAGGTCATCGGTTCGATGTATACAGTCAATGACCTAAGATATCTGCCGACGTTTACGCCTTAATACACTAAGGGTTCGATTTACAATATTCAACAAGTTCTACTTCTGGTAGATGCCAGTAGACGAAATTAAAATATTATTTTATGCAATCATTGTATAATGAGGGTTACGGTAAAGGGTTTGAGCAGAGTACAGTGTAGGATACGAGATTTTAAGACCTAATTATGTAATGACTGCATACAATAGTTTTTCTCCGAGTAAATAAAATAATGATACATAACGAATATTTAATATATATTTTGCTAACAATCCATAGCAACAAACGAAATTTTTTTGTTAATATATTTTCACTCGTTTATTTGGGGAGATAAAGGTTTTATCATACAGCCTCTTCATATATTTAGACGAAAGCCAAACAAACGATACATAACAAAAAAAAACGAAGAGAAAGAATAAAAGTGGCCAAGTACCGCATAGATTTTAACCAATATTTTTTTTTATAAATGTTTATGGCCTGGTTGCAAAATCTTTAAGCCAATTTAATTAATCAGGAGGCAGTATAGAATTTGAGTAGCGTATTTGATATTGTAATTAGCAAAAATACGATGTTCCTTTTTTGAAAGTCATTGTAGTTCAGGTATACAGAACATAATTACTGACTGAAAAATTCTGACAGACCTATTTTGTATTTCATCATTTATTTAAAATCTTATTCAAACGTAGAGATTATGTTATTTTTACTTTTTCTTTTTTAACCGTAATTATAGTTGTAAAAGAAGTAATTGAATAATTATTTTTCATACATTCTTGAATCTGTATAGCTTGCTGTGTTAGTCAATAAGTATGGAGTGTAACCTTTAAACTTCGTAACCGTAATGTACAAATTGCTATTTATTTGTTGTATATGCGTCATGTTGGCTTTCCTATACACAATAAATAAATGAAGAAACAATTAGATATATTATTTATATTTGGGATATAAGACTAGGAACTTTTTCTTGCTAAAGGAAGAAGTTCTCAATTCGACTGTGTTTTTTTTAAATACACACATCAAAAGTGTCTAGGGATCAAGTACGTTTAAGAGTATTGCTGCAATTAGGGTTAATTCTATTAACTTTTTTGTATCGCTATTGATACTTTTTAGTGAGTTTTAACATTTAAATAAGGAATATTGTTTAAAATTCGATAATAAGAAGAAAATCGATTGTCAATGTGGTTTTGTATAAAAATGAGTTATAGCGTTTTGACAGTATCATTACAATATCTGCATTGGAACCCAAACAATATACATTATTATGGAGAGACGATATCATTTAACCAGAGAAGTGATGATGCGAGCCGTCGGAATGTTGGAAGCTGGTTCCAGGCAACGTGCTGTGGCTTTCACTCTTAACACTACACAGAGCGTCATAAGTCGCCTCTGGACGCGCTATCGCATGACGGGCAGCGTGGCCGAGCGACATGGAGGACGATCTCGCATCACGACTCGCAGACAGGACCGGTATATCCAAAATACTGCTCGACGGAATCGTACCATGACCGCCATGATGTTGGTTACGAGGCTCCACAGCTCCTCAGGCTTGCTAATAAGCGATCAAGCAATCCGAAATCGTTTACGTGAAGTGGGTCTGCGATCCCGAAGGCCGCTCAGAGTTCCACCTATTGCACCCTGCAATCGCAGGACCCGTTTACGATGGGCTCGCGAATACAGAAACTGGGAGGAAGAAGACTGGCGCTATGTGTGCTTTTCGGATGAATCCCGCTTCGGTATGAGACCGGATACAAGACGTACTCGAGTTTGGAGAACATCTGGACGTCATGAACGTTTGAGATATTGTCAGGAGGTTCATCCATATGGTGGGGGAACAATAATGATATGGGCCGGTATTTGGATCGGCGGAAGAACCGATCTCATTTGGATCAGGGGTAACCTCAATGCTCAAGTTTACGCAGAGAGGATTGTTTCAGATGTTATCATCCCTTTGCGAGGCCAGTTGGGTGATTCATTTCAACTAATGCATGACAACGCACGTCCACACACGGCTAGAGTCGTAACACGCATTCTTGCCGAAGCTCGTATCAACGTTCTGCCGTGGCCTGCTCAATCGCCAGACCTCAATCCAATTGAGCACGCATGGGATATGCTTCAAAGAAGAGCTGTGCCGAGTATGCATACCGTACATACTCTACAACAATATTTTGACTTGTTACAAAACACATGGGCGGCCATTCCTCAAAGTGATTTTGATGAACTCATCTTAAGCATGCCAAATCGCTGTAATTGTGTGATTCGTGTTAATGGTGGAAATACAGATTATTAATTTTCTTATCTTTACAATAAAAATGAGCAAAATCATCATTTTCGCCATTTTTTTGTCATTTAATTGACGCCGTTAATTTGAGTTTTTTCCCACAATTTGCAAAAACATCAATTTTAGTTTATTTTTATTAAATATAGGGGTAAGCGGTTAAATAAAACATAAGCATTAAAGTAAGAAGTCGCCCTGGAAGACTGGATTTGGTAAATATTGCTTAAATAATTTTTATTTCAAAAATATTCACTTGATCCCTAGACACTTTTGATGTGTGTATATTTTATATAATTTATAATATATTAAACTCCGAGATTTGTGAACCGATTTTAATGATTGTTGTTGGAAAAAGTGTACTCAGTATTGATCCCATTTAAATTTGAAGACAATACTGCACCTTTAAGTGTGGCAAACTAGGGGATAAATCCGGTTTCACGCACTTTCCGGTAACCGATTTCAATAAAACTTGCAAATACATGTAATTCCACGAACTTTTGAGGTCGGTTTTCAGGACGAACAAAATACGAAGTATTAAGCGACACGCCTGATGCAGTTGCAGTGCCACTCAGATCTTTAAATCGCAAAGAGGGACACTGTCACTGCGTCTGTCACCATGATACATAAGTTAACAAGTGCCGTGTGTCTTTTAATCAGCACCCTTATCTTTTAAAACGAAACACTAATGCTCACACTACTGCTTGGCGGTAGAAATGGGTAAGATGGCAGGCAGTACACGACAAAGTCTTTCACAAGTAGCTCTACTGCTATTAAAGTTACCTCTATTTGTGCTTGTAATTATTGTCTCAAACTAAACACGTTCCCTCCAAGTCAATCAGTTTATCTATGCAAATTTAGCCACAGGGCTGCTAAATAAATAAACCGAAACTAGTAATAATTAAGAAAACAAAATAAGCATAAAGCTAAATTAACGGCCCGTACGTGAGTAATTGGTTCAATTTATTCTTCTCGAAGGTAGTAAAATTGTTTAATTAACTCGCTGATGAAGTGCTAATTATGATACAGTGTAGTTATTGTTAACAGTAAAGTTACGGTAAATTTTCAGTAAGTATAGAAAGGTGCTATGAAAGTGATTTCCATTTTAAACGGTCTATTATTGTATTCGAGTCAGCTTCAAAGCAGTCGAGTCTGCTCTTGTTGAATAAATATTAAGAATTTATTAATCAGCGAACAGAAATATTACAGAAAACTTACTAATATTTTAGTGTATAGTATATCCCGGAAAAAAACAATGAACAAACAAATGATAAACACTACGAAATCTTGTTTATGATTGGACATAGTTTCTACTCTAAAAAGATGTAACATGGATTGTTAATATAATGTAATCTTTACCCAGTCGCCATATCATTGAAATTTCAATACCTTTATTGCAAGTTACGATGTCTTGATTATATATTGAAATTTTATTCAACGTGCTGCCATCTTGGGGTCAGTAGCTGGACTACGACGAACGTTTAACATCTGAATCAATTCGATAAACTGAAAATTGAAAATTTATTAAAATAAGACTTACCGATGATATGAAATACTACTACTTGCACTCCAAAACAGCGCAATATGGAATTTTTCTGCGATTTTTGAGAATTTACTCGAAAGAATGACACAGTCATAGCATACAAAGCGAAAATGGCGGACTAAGTTCAAGTAGGTAAACACTTTTAGTGTTTTTATTGTTCTGTGTAGTATATATGTATGAAGAGTTGTTATGTATACAGTAGTGTATACAGCTTTTTCTTTATTAATTCTAACTTAAATCCGTTATTGCTGTCGATGTATTAAAGAAACAGAACAAAAGATTGTTGTAGTTTGTTAATTATTTCAAAGTTGAAATAGATGCAATTGGACACAATACGTCTTTGTTCTCAAAATATTGGCTGCATAGGCTGCAGCCCCCATACTTATGGATTCGGTCTTCCATTGCGCCAATTTTTTATGAAATTTTCTAGGATAATGGTTCCAAGGGCGAGCGAATAAGAAAGTTGAACTACTCTCAATATAAATTAAACTTTGTAGGCCAATAACAAGTAAGATTCGGGTCTGTGATTGAAATTTGCAATTGTTTGATCAGCGTTGCTGGTTCCCGATGTTTTAGTCTTAATTTTATGATATGCGAGTCTACTAATGTAATATACTCGAAGAAAATAAATACCTAAGTGAAGAAATTGCTCATTTCATGTCGTCCAAAACATTTGGAATAGGAAGGCACAGGCAAAGCTAAACTCAGATGGCACCACATAGGTTATTTACATTACACGTTACAAATTTTGTACTATGATAGGTCAGAGCTTCGAAGTCAGTATTTGAAGTGTTGAATTTTATTGAAAAACTAACAAAGATTTATTCAATTATGACAGGTGCTAATTTATAATCGGAATTGCAGAAATGGAATGTTAAGATGAAATTAAGAAATTCAAAAAATCTTATTGCAAGCTAATTAAAAGTGACAAGTCTGTCGCCATTTTCTTTCTTTAAGTTTGTTAGCTTCGAGTTTTCGAAATTTAATTGCAATTCAGCCACATACTACATAAATACTTATTATTAATAATGTTTTATAATTGATATTATTTCCTGTATAAAAGTTTAGCAATTTTTTTTACAATCCATCATGGCTGTATGCTTTTTACATTTTATTTCGAATTGTGTTATCTATGGAAGAATAGCTAGTTGGCCAACTGTTGATAAAAAAAAACCATTTGTAAAATCCATAATTGTTGTGTTGTGAACCACATTTATTCATAAAAGAAATAAACATTGTATTTAGTTATCGAGTTCTTAGGTTTTCGCGATTGTTACACATAGGAA
>NW_020653850.1:18855280-18869175 GCF_003589595.1 Hyposmocoma kahamanoa | reverse complement strand
TTTTCCGGATTTAAATCGCGTATATTTGTTTTTTCAAACAAACCGACATTTCGGGCCCTTTACAGGTCCCATGGTCACGGTTGACTGTAAAGGGCCCGAAACGTCGGTTTGTTTGAAAAAACAAATATACGCGATTTAAATCCGGAAAAATAGTTTCATTTCCTATTGTATTTAATTTCTCGCAAATATGATGAAAAATATTGTATGTATCACGGGCAGTAAAAAAATACAAAACACGAGCTACTAAAGATTCTAATAGACACTCGCCAATATTTCTTATTCACCGTCTAATACACAATGTACTATTATTCTTAAATAATTCGTTATAGATTTCCTGCCTGCCTGTTTTCATGATTTTGTATAAACGGTTGAAAGTACACCCTATTGTGTAATAAATTAGCACATTCTTTAGACATTATGCTCGGGTATATCGTATATTTTTGTAAAATCTTCATTTTTCCCGCTTCTCCTCCAGTGCCACGCCCTTTGACAGTTCAATATCTTCAGTGATAAGGGCCATCTAGCGAGATAAATAGTCAGTGTACCTCCCAGTTGGAACATTTGGACATGACGTCACAATAAGAAGCAATGAGGTGCTTATTACGGATCAACAACAAATCTTGAGTTGCACTCGTACATGTGGGACCGTAAAGACGGCTTAGGCCAGCTTAAGCATAGTCAAAGAAAATATAACTGTCAGTGAAAAAAGCTTAGTGAATTAGTTTATTTTCTAACTGAATTTATATACATGGCAGTATATGGACTGTACAAAAAAGCACCTATAAAATTATTTTGGGATATGTCTAGGTATCGATCATGCATTATAGACAAAAAATAATAAACCGTTTGTTTCAGGCCATAGTCCATAACATAATGGTGTTAGTTACAAAAGAAAACCTTAAAAAAATGTTAGTATGATTGCAATGAATTTTGAAATATTGATAGAAAATTAAAATATTGAATTACAAAAAAAATATTAAAATATTGAAATTTGGACAATGCACAGTTATTACTTAATGTTTACCCAAAATTTAAAATTGTACAGTCAAAACGCTGGGCAAACATCTTCAGGATGCCATTGTCACTGTCACGCACTCGCTTTAGCAGAGACGACACCTTTTTTCGCCTAAAGGCATAAAAGTCATCTGTTCGCGCTTCAGCAAACATGCAGCCCGATGCACTGCAGTGCCGTGGCAGTCCCAACGGCATCCTGATGATGTTATTGTACTGTACTCTTATTGAGTTGCACCTACGCTGTGTATATCTAACCCATAAACCATTCGAATACATTGACTGACAAAAAGCTTTAAAAAGCGTAACTTTTACCTCTTTTGTACAACGAGTGAATCTACCAGCCAGCATGTTTTCTCTCACACGCAGCGCTCTACACTCTATTTCAATATTTAGGTCATCTTTCATGCTGTCAGTAATGACGTGACCAAATGTATTTAAACTTGTCTACTCTATTAAGAGGCATGCCACCAAGCGTTAGCGATGGTATAACATCTGGATAGCATTTACCTGCCTTTACAACAAGCAGTTCACTTTTTTTTAGTTGTACTTCAGCGCATACTTAGCTGCATACCTCTCACACACTTTGGGTAGTTTCCTAAACGCATTAATAGATGGTCCCCAGCAGCACCATGTCGTCAGCATAATTGATATTATTGTCGCATATATCGTCAATGAAGCATAACTATTTAATAACTACTATAATAAATGTAATAATAAAATAACTACTTAATTATTCACTAAACTGAAAAAAACTTTAAAAATAAAACAATTTTTGACGTTTGATGAAATTAAAATTTGAATGTTGACGCTTTGTAAGTCAATGGTT
This sequence comes from Hyposmocoma kahamanoa, assembly GCF_003589595.1. Classification (NCBI taxonomy): domain Eukaryota; kingdom Metazoa; phylum Arthropoda; class Insecta; order Lepidoptera; family Cosmopterigidae; genus Hyposmocoma; species Hyposmocoma kahamanoa. The sequence goes on along the minus strand of NW_020653850.1, from coordinate 18,867,335 downwards.
GACGCCATTGCTTATTTTTTTAAACAAATGATTTCGTTTATTCATTCAGTCATGTAAACCTAGTGATATTTCTTTATATCAAAACAAAATCTTGTTTTCGAACATTCTAGACATGTACAAGCCACGGAGGATGGCTTAAGGAAGCGAGTAGGCGAACAAAAAGTTACAACTTAGTTTTGTTTTAAAATCCGTAGGTAAACCCGGGTTTAGAAGAAAACCTGTTATAGGAATATTTACAAAAACTTGTACATGAACACGAACAAAGTCCTAACATGATGGTTATTGGATGTAAAAAGAATTACTTCTGGGTAGCAGATGCTCAAAAAATTCTCTGTACATCCAAAGTTTCTTGGAAAAAGACCGAAATTATACGGTATTAACGAGGTGCTAAATATGTAAGTACAAATTGTAGTTAATAAATGGGAAGATATCCCATGATTAACGGATGACTTTTTCCATAGATCTCATATCGGATTTGCAATAATGTTTTCTCAGCTTTCCACTCAAACCAATCATGAATCGGTAAATCCAATTTTAGAGATTTTTTTACACTTTATTTTGACCTCCATCTCACCTGATGAAAAGTAATGATGAAGTCGACGGTGGAACATGCACAGCTAAATAATGCCTATTCACTTTCGCCTTGAAAAGGCCCAAGTTACAGGGTAAAACCGGGATAGATGCCCCACTTTGTGAAAGAGTCTCCTTATTTAAAAATTATTATAATTATTAATACAAAGATCGAAAACTCAGAAAAAATTCCTTCGATCCGGTCGGATTCGAACCGACATCTTCAAATCATCAAATCAGATCAAAGGAATTTTTTCTGAGTTTTCGATCTTTGTATTAATAATTATAACAAACTAGTGGAGTAATTTCACAAAAAATAATTGAATATCAATTCAATAAAAGTTTAATTCAAAATTATTAGTTCACCATGAATAATTCCTATGGATATAACTAGTTTAATCTTTTACATTACATTTACACATGATTTTATTGATCCAATATTTACTGATTTTGAAGAAATTGACTTTTTGAAAACCTATTTCTTTGAGGACAGATGCCTACCTATATGGATAGATGCCACACAATGAAAATACTAAGAAGGATAGATGCCCTTTATAATAAAGTAGTAAAATTCATAATGAAATGTTTTATTTGTAATCTTTAACATAATGTATATACATATTACATCTTTAATAATAAATATATACGTAATTAAAGTTACTATCTACTTCACTTCGTATTTTTGTAGCTATCAAAACATTCTATACAAAATGTTCACTGTGTGAACTGTGAAAAATTTGTCTTTTTGGTACTTTTACTTACTTTTAAATTATTATCATTTACTTGTCTTTTTCACTAAAATAATGTATTTTCTTTTTTCTTTTCTTGACTTTCTTGTTTTGTCCTTTGCCCCTAAGGGTGCCTATACCGCGAAAAATCGAGGCGACTATCCTATTCGATATGGATAGATGCCCTTTTATTATTTAACTTAGCTATATACAAAAGAGCGATTATTGGCACCTAGGTGTGCAGTTAATGAAACAGTGTATAGTTATAATAAAAAGGAACTTATTGTAACTTACAAAGTTATGCGACAGTAAATACTAGCGTCTGAAATTTTGAACCGTTTATCGCGTTCGTCGCGAAGATAAATGCATGCATAAGCCAAAGGCGTCTATTCCACACGAAGCCCTACAGGATCTTTGATGAGTGGTGTCTATACTCCTTATTTAAACTAATTATTCTTTGTCGCGATTTGGGGAAATTAGGTTTTTTGAAAACGAGGCACCTATCCCACTGCGGCATCTATCCCGGTTTTACCCTGCCGTTCAGGGTTCAAGTCTACAGGCAGGGAATTCCACTCATATAAATGTGGAACTGAAATGCTTCGTGCGAGTCCTTGGAATATCCACAACACAGGGGTGGGATTCCAGCCTACTTGTGGTCTCCCGATGATGAAAACGGGAAGGCGGAATTAATTCGTTCAATTCCTTCGTACTCTCTCCGTAAATACCGATATGCAGGCAACTTTACGGCGGTGTTCAAGCATCTGCAGCTTCACATCTACTAATTCCGAAACGCCTACAAGCCTGTTCCCATGCTTTTCAAATGAATACAAGGTAGCCAACTGGTGTTTAGTAGAACCATCCCAGTGATTCACTATAACCTATATCTATAGGTAAACTTACCATGATGTTCTTTTCGTCATTTTTATGCCCTGTATTTCGTATATTAAAATAAGACGAGTATGGTAACTCCATATACATGTAGTAGTACGGCTTGTAAGCGTAAGGTTACCATTATTTTTTTCCTCAGAACGGGACGACCCTGTAAAGGTATTATTGTTTTAAAAATAAAAGACATGTTTATGGTAGTTACAGAATGTTTAATGATAAAAAAGAAATAAAAAGAACTAAAAATTGTTGAATGAATAAAAAAAAGAAGTAATCTTGTGTGGTCTGGTGCTCGATGTCTGGTTGGCTGGCTTTGTATACATATTTTTCGTCATTTTTTTTAAATTTATTGTTACGTGTGCTCTGCTTTGTGAAAGCGGGAAACTTTTATTTTGGGGACAGCGGAACACAAAGCCTAAAACCGGTATTGTCCAACTCAATAGTCCGTATGGTATACGGACGCACACATTCGCATAATCTCGCGATGCACTCGCGTTACATAGCGATAGAACACAAGCGGTCGCTCGGTGTTTAAAAAATGACGTCAAATATTAGACGTGTTAATTGTTGTGTTAGAGCAAGAATAAATTATTCAGCACTTCGTTTCTATTTTTTTTTTATAACCACTTCATCTGATGTTAAATGGAAATTAGAATCCAAACGTGAAGGTACCTAGTGCAAAGTTGATCCATTTACTGCCCTAGCCACCTCCACCCTGTATGCCGTCTTCACGCCTCGTTTGAAGGACCCCGTATCGTAAGAAGGAGGGAATACGTGAGCTGGAAGGGAGTTCCGTTTGTCGACTGTGCGACAGAGAAAGGTGCCACCAAAGTATTTAGTTCGCGACGTAATACGGGAAATTGTAAAACGGTGATTACGGAGGCCAGCACACGTGTTTTGGAGCAGGCAAGGGGAGGGAAGGAGGGGCATCAAGATACTAAGTCTGCGATGGTATAAAAATATCAATACGTAAGTAACTAGTGCGAAGGTTATTTCAATATAGCATGAGAATACTGAAATAAACACTTTATTTTTTCAAATTATGTTTACAACCTGGAAGTAGATACAACTAATATAATAATATACCCTACCCTAGCGAAGTTTAGGCATTACGCGCCGAATAGCGCAAGTTGTCTTATACTATACTATGGTATTAGTGAGATAAAAGTACAAAGATAGCTAAGAGCCTCTGCAAGGGATCTATTAGTGGTATACGTTCACGTGATTGATAAATGCCCCACGAAACCCGTAACTCGTGACCCAAAACAATTTAGTAGAATTTCTGTCAGTTGTATTTTCAATTCGATGGACAATTTTTAGTGGATACTTAGTAATTTGAGAATTGCATGAACCGGGGGGCCTACTATGAGCTTTTAGAGCAATTCTATTTAAGCCTGTAAGTTGGATTCAAAGTCAAAGATTATTTATTCCATAGGTAAAATAAATTTACACTTGAAAACGTCACATTAAATCTACTGCTCGTTCACTATGCTGACCTCCCTGAGAAGAACGAGCAAGAAACTCTAGGGATTGCTCTTTTCAAATAAACTTAAATACTATGGAATACACTTTGAATCAAATTAGTGTGGATTCTGGAGCCATGTCGTCTTTCCATACATCTTTATCTAACACGTAGTCTTCAATTTTGTAATATGATTTGTCGATCAAAATATTTTTAATGTAATTTTTAAACTTAGGAAATGATAAACTTAATATATGCTCCGGAATCTTATTGTAAAAACGTATACAGTTCCCCATAAAAGAGTTGTTTACCTTGGTTAAACGAAATCGTGGTACCATGATTTTGGACTTAGCTCTAAGGCTAATATTATGGATATCTTCTTTCTTATTGAAATTATGTATATTTTTACGGGCATATAAAATATTTGAGTAAATGCACTGATACCACAGTCATGATACCAGTTTCCTTAAAATTTTCTCTGAGAGAAACCCAAGAGCCTAGACTGTACACAGAATGAATCGCTCGTTTTTGCAATACAAATATGGTTTGAATATCTGCCGCTTTACCCCACATGAGAATCCCGTAGGACATTATACTATGGAAGTAACTAAAGTAAACTAGTCTAACAGTACTAACATCGGTAAGCTCACGTATTCTGAGGACTGCGTATGCAGCGGAGCTTAATCTGCCTGTCAAATTCGTACTATGACCTCACAAAAACAATTGATGCCTTTTCCCATCGGGATAGGCAGAACAACAGTGTTCCACTTGCTACGGTCCGGACACACATCTTTCGCCTCTTTAACACGCATCAGTAAATTAGAAAAAAATGTACTAACTTTACAGTCTTCTAAATTCCATTCTATGCTTGTTGCATTATAGAATGCACTTGTTTACATTCATACCTAGGTACACATTAAAATACTCTTTCCTTCTAAGTGTAGTGTGGTCAGTGCTCGGTAATTATGTCATTGCTTACGTATGTTTTAAGATTTGTTATTTATGTAGTTAATGTGTATAGTGAGCAAGATATCCTCTAATTTATATAATATGTAATCGAAAAGATACACGTCTCTATATGCTACGGAGTCTCCAGCGGCGAATGCTTGCTAGGTGAAGCCTGAAAACCAGCAAATTGCTGAGATTTTTTACCTTTTATAGATTTTAAGCATTGTTTCACCTTAAATATTGTATGTCTTACGTTGAAGAATAAAGTTTTTTATTTATTTATTTAATTTAAATCTAAGATAGATTTTAAATTAAAAAAGAAATATTGTCAATTATGAGCAGTCCTTGTCATGTAACGATGTACGAATACTAAGATTCGTATGTTATGATATCGATATTACGCACAAATTTAGCTATAACAGAGGCAATAGAGAATCTATTCACATGACTGCGCCGTTCCCGATTGCTCAGCGAAATCTTTTGAGTATATTCTCCGGTATACTTAATGAATAACATTATATGTATTGGGCATCTAATAAATAATACATTTGGTGCGAATTCTCTTCACGCTTGCCATTTGAACACGTATACGTATTTCTTGGATTAGATAATTGAAATTGAGTCCTTAGTGAACTTGAAAGAAGCGGTCTATCTATTTTCGACTGTATATAATTATTATATTATTTTGTGGTAAGCGACACGACTTTATATAACCGTTGCAGTGCCAGTCAAAATAAATTAAAAACTAAAACTAAAGTTCTTTTCTTTCAGACAAATTTCATAATCTGTTAGTAAAAATAATAGTAAAAGAGCTTATAAATAAGTGTTAGTAGATATTTTATTATAAATGAAATGGAAGCAAAAAGGAAGGAAGGTTCCTTACGAAGCACTTGCGAGAAGTAGTCCTAACAGTTATAGTTTGTAGAATGCTGTTGGAATGCTGTCTTTCCCGGAGGATGGCAATATCCGTCTCGTATTCTGAAAACATCCCCGATGCACTGCAGAAACGAGGCAGTCCCAACATCACCCTAAAATATTGTTATATTGTACACGCAGGGTCTCCAGCGGCCGCTTGGTGTAGTTGACCTATAAGTCCCAGAGTAGAAACTTTGACAGTATGCTTTGAAAAACACATTTATTTCTTCTATACACCGGGAAAACCTACGGATCAACATACTGCTAGAGCCCTACGCTCTCTTTCAATATAGGCATTATTTTTAAGGTCATCAAATGGCAAAAGATCTAATGAGCACTGCCACTATACCCGCCATTGTGACAAATAAAGTTGACACTTCCAATGTGCCTGCAGTTTCATCAGCGCCTTTGTCATTTAAAATGAGAACGCAGTACTGCCCTCATTACTGCTTGACATCAGAAATAGGTTTACAGAGACAAAGAAGTCTCGTAGTCTTTCAGAAGACCGGGCCGAGTCAAACTCCTAAACCAATTTAAAGGAACTTCTTTTCAAGGTCTCGCTTTGAATAAACGTATAGTCTGTCTTTTTTGAAGACGGAGCAAAATGACAGTTCTTTGCGCAAAAGTGTTGCCCGCTGGCGAGCAGCTAGTGATTGCAGTTGATAAATATTCTATCGGCTATCGATTGAAGATTGGTCCCGCTTATGGAATAAATAGCCCAACTTTTTTTATTTGATTCATCCTCGACCCATTGTTCATCCAATTACTGAGAACAAATTAATTTAAATTGTCAATTTTGTAAGTTCATACATATATACACTGTATTTAGAACTATGTTTATGAAAAATACAAAGAGGGGGTATATTTCAAAGTTTTTAATTTTAATTCAATATAGATAATCAAATAACATACCGGCTATTCCTAAAATGTATAGGATTGAAAATTGATCACGATACTAGCAGGCCAACTGTCAAAATAAGAATAAAGACGGCAGTAACGCAATCGTTAGTAATCATTAGAACAACTACATAACTATTTCAAATTTAATGAAAACTAAAAATTGCAACCCTATAAATGTCATTTTACTCCGTTTTCAAAAAAGTCGGGCTATAGTAATGATCATGACTTTTGAAAAAAATCCAGTACGTCATGTGGTAGTTGTTATTATGTAGTCTATTTTGATGTAATATTTTTAAGAAAATTACTGAGAAGTTTTCAATGTTTTTTACATAAAGAACAAATAGAGTCTAACTAACAAGCGCTAGGTTTGATTGTACAATTACAGCGATCGATTTCTCTATATAGTAACTGTTTTCCATTCTACGATCTTTACCAAGAATAGTTTAAACAAAAAAATATGAACATAGAAGTAAAAAACTTAAAACAATAGTTGTATTGAATTTCGTAGTCACGTTTCTTGTGCGTGCCATGTTCCTTTCATTACTTGTTTTCGTGCAGAATTTAAAATTACGGGTTTTAATAAAAAAGTGAATTTTCTTTTAGAAACTGCTAAAATTCGTTGTCGTTTATGATATTTCAGCTTGTACTGCTATCTTTAATCGGAAGTTATTTTTATTTCCTTGTTGAACTTGGAAAGAAAATGACAAATTATGGAGCGTGTACTTAAGAAATTTAAACGAAAAACGCACGCATTCTAACAATTTAAACTCTGGGTCTGGGTTACCAACCATGAGTTCACACAATTTTTTATATAACAATAATAACAATAGCGCACAAACACTCATAGCTCCGCACTAGAGAAACCACAAATTACACCCAAACTCATACAAATATTTCTGCTGGCCCGGGAATCGAACCCGGGACCTGTGCGTGGCAGTCCGGCCAATGTTAACAGTTATAATAACAAGTGATCGGACGAACAGGTCGGGCGCCTGGTGGTAAGCGACACGCCTATCCATAACAGTTGTAGTGCCGCTCTGAGCTTTAAAATCGCAAAGATCTTAAAGGCACTGCCTCTGCGCCCGTCACACTAAGACATTAGTTGACAAGTCCCATGATCCTGTAATTTCACCGACATCCTTACCCTTCCAAACCGAAACGCAGTAATGCTCATATTAATGCTTGGTGGCAGAAATAGGTAAAGAGGCAGTACGAACCCTTTCACCTCACCTCAGACGGGTGCAGTGAGAGTGGCCCTCAGATCTTCGCGATTTAAGGCTCTGAGTGTCACTGCAACTGCTATGGATAAACATGTCGCTTATCACCAAGCACACGACTTGTTCGTCTCTCCACTTGGTATCATAAAAAAACTGAACTAAACACGCACGTGATTTGTAAGCGCGAAGAACGAGCGCATAATGCTAGGCTTGCGTGAGATGTGATTAAAGAAGTGCACCTAGTTTACAAGTATTGGTAAAAAAATATCAGAAGATCACAACGGCTTTACACCTTCAAAAGCTTCTGAGAACGACAAATAGTTCTTAATATAAGAAAATATACAAGATCAGACTTTCTTGGAAATCTACAAATAGAAGTTGCACAGCAGCTACGTACTAATGCGTAATGATCGATATGACATAAATGATTTATTTTCAATCTGTATAATATTTAATATTTCAAAATACATTATCACTCTTGTGTTATATATTAAGTACGTGTAGTTTATTATATGTTTATACCACTTCATGAGTATGTCATTTGAGATTTATTTTGGCCAATAATTTGTCATTTGTAGTTATATCAAGTGAAGCTTACCCTGTCACATACATAACCATTAAATGAGTATCCATTTAGGGAGCTCATTAAGTTGGACATGGACATTACATACTTACGTTACCAGGCGATACTACAAAGAAAGATTCTTCAGAAGGACATACAATAGTGACCTGTGCCCGATAGTTGGACGAATAATATGCCAATGATGATTCAAAGGAAACAAGTTCGCTTATTTATTGCATAACCGTAACCAACATTCAGTCGATAGTCGATAGAATATTTATACACTGCAATCACTGCTTGCAAGCTGGCAACACTTTTGCGAAATGAACTATCATTTTACTCTGTATTCAAAAAATACAGACTAGAGTGAGTATTTAGTGTTCATGCGATTTGACTGTGAGTGTACAAATTTGATGTACTGGAAAAATAAAAGAAATAACAAATAAAATGACAGACAAATACACTAGACCTGACAATTGTCGACAAGTTAAAGCACAAAATCAAAGAGAAGGTAAAAGACCTTCATAATAAGTGAATAACAATATCATAAATTATCATTTTCTTTTAATAAAACAAAAATCTCTTAATAATCTGTTATGAAATTGCATTATATTGACAATTCCAAATTTAAACATCAAAATCGTCCTTAGCGAACGGCTCGCTAACAGCCTTGTTGCCGTTCCGTCAATGTGACCGTCAATATGTGGGGCGCGGTGTGGTATCTAAAGATAGGTAGGGGCGGACAGTGACCTTTCCCGTTACTTTTTTATTCTCTGTCCTGACATAAAAGCTGCTGTGTCCAAGATTCTACAAAACGTAAAGCTCTTTGCTCGTTGTTCAAAAGGGACTGAAAAGAAGGATTGTTTACACAATTATGTCAGTTTCTAATAGTATTGTATATGTTTTGTCGAAGCTGCTTATAATTCCAAGAACAGACAGTAGTTTTTACGTTTTTTTTTATATTAGACAACATCACATTCATTGCTTCGATCCCAAAGTAAACAACGACGGACCACAAACATCCAGACCCGAGACAATATAGAAAAGTTACTTTTTCTCCATTGACCCGGCCGGGGATCAAACCTGGGACCTTCGAGATGGCGACACCCTGAAAACCGGTGTGCAAGCCCACTAGACCACGGAGGTCGTCAAAATTTATATAATATAAATTTTTCGTGTCATGATGCCCAATTCAAGCTTCGCGACTTCGCGTGCGACTTGCAAGTGTTAGTATTTACATAAAAAAATATTCAACAGTCTTATGTGATAATACGGAATCGGTAGAGATACAAGTGAAGTTGAGTTGTCACATCTATCAAAACTCAAAGTAGCTTTGAATCGATATGGTGCTAAAATGAAATAATGAAGTTTTCATTGAATTAATTTTACTTGTCTTACGACTACTGTGGGTCATTTTACTGTCGCTTATTGAATTTCACTCTCAACTCAACTTTTATTTTTATTTTAAAATTGGATTGGATATACTTTCTTTGTTCACCGAGATAGAAATCTTTTAAGAATACTACTGAGTCATTGGGTGAAGGACAAGCGCTACAAAAGCTTTATTGACACGAACGTATTTGGTCCACACATCACTCGCTTTGCGTAAACATCTAAAGCCAAAGCTGCTGAAACCAATCAAGATTTAGAATAAGAGTCTGCCGGGTGAAACGGTTCCTTATTGTTGTTGGAATATTTTATATTAGGGAATAATATATAAACATCTACATGTAACATGAACCACGATAATTGTGTAGTGAAGCATAATTCATGATAAAACGAACGTAGCTTGACGTGAAATTGTATCATAATTGTGCGAGATGCTCAATTCAAATCATATAATTTCCAGTTTTCCAAATTTACATTCTAATTTTTATTCATTTTTAGATTTGATGAAAACCAAATCTTGGGTCGTTATTTTTTCACAGATTTTTCTCCTTCAAAAACCATTTTGAAGCGGAGTAAATCTAAGGACAATTAGTAGGAGAAGTAGTATTCGGAGAAGGAAAACCTGGCTGGCTGAAGAATCGGAGAGACGTGTGGTAGATTCAACAATAAAGACAGCCGTGATGGTCACCAACCTTCGCAGAGAAGTGAAGTACAGAAGTTCTAAGAAAAAGAAGATTTTCAATAAAGCTTGCATAATACATTAATATGACATGCAAGTGAGGTGGACGCTAGAGATATGAGAACGAAAGTCAATACGACAGGTTTTATTTCTACTATATTTTTTAAACGAATTCAGGAAAAGCAGGAGGTTACAATTCTACTGTAGGTTTCTTTTTTTTAACGACGGAGTTTTTAAACCGATTCTGATGATTGTTTTTTTGTTGGAAAGAGGGTACCTCAGTAGTGGTCCCATTTAAATTTGTAGAAAGTATTCCGCCTCCAAAAGTGGCAAACTAGGGGATGAATGACTTTTGAAGTCGGTATTTTAAATTTAAATTATTCGTGGCTTTTTGGATGCGAAACAGTACTTTGTTTATTTATAAATTTTAGCAGTCATAACTTCGCTCCATCATCGACCTTATCGTTACTTTCCATCAAGTGACAATGAAGTCAAATGCGCACTTAATTGTAAATTTCAATCAAACGTTAATAATAAACTATTATATTATTTCTTCCTATAGGTACTTTTATGATACCAAGTGGCGAGACGATCAAGTGGTATAAGAGACATGCCCATAACAGTTGCCTGGCCACTCAAAGCTTTAAATCAGAAACATCTGATGAGCACTGCCACTGCGCCCGCCATCCTCAAACATAAATTGACAAGTCCCATGTGTCAGTAATGTCACCAGCCCACATTACTGCTTGGCGGCAAAAATAAGTAAGGTACTTCTTCTTCAATGAACTCTTTCACAAGGAGCTCCTCTGTTAGTAAATCTATTCATCCATGGATATAAAAAAAATGTATGTTGCTCTATCTTTACACAATTTTTAATAAATTTGGTATTCTATATCGAGAATGAGCAAATAATTATTTATAAACTTTTTAAGAAAAAACTTTTAATTTTTTTTTTTAATGAGAAATCGCAATACCATTTACGTACGGCAGTATATAGCGAGTTAGTATACGACGACAACATAGGCAGGTGTTGAATCTTTAAAGGGTTTGTTTTGTATTGCAAACATAATAGGGATGGATAAAATTAACCAGCGCAATCAAGGCACAGAGAGGTTAAAGCTCTGGTTAGTTAGTTCAGCTAGTAGTTAGGTTGAGAACCCTCTGTCATAAGACCGGGATCATATTTGCATTGTTAAGAAGCTTCCTGCAGGTCGCGCTTACCATTTTCCATCTTTGACCGTCTGAATATTTTGACACAATTATTGGGGTTATGCTTTTCAAGTGTATGTAAGTCTTTTTCACGCTGCTGTGCAGCCTAAACGGCTTGATGGATTTTGCATATGAGGTGTTGTTAGACTCGTTTGGATTATGGGAGTGTCATAGACTATAAAAATTAGTCAAAATAGTGAGGGGGGAATATTTTTTTCATCTTTCCAGATAGAATGTTTTTTTAATACTTTTAGACTTGTATTTAATCATTCCGGAATTTCAGAGCGACGTTGTATACACTATAAATATGTATCATTTGACGTTTAAGCAAATATACTCCGCCTATTCCGATGTCTGCTTAGCATTCCAATTTTATCGTGAATGCGAAATTTATAAAAACAAATTTATGGAGATCAGATACAGAATTAATAAACAAATAAATTCTGGCGCAGAACGAAGTTTAAAAAAAATGATTTTTATTAAAAGGGTATTCTTGAAGGCGTAAATTTTTCATTATTTCGATGATACAATTTACTTTTAATCTATAATGAAAACAATTGCACAATATATATATATATATATATATATATT
>NW_020653850.1:18829777-18854880 GCF_003589595.1 Hyposmocoma kahamanoa | reverse complement strand
AATTTGTTAAAAATTTAAAAAATAAACAATTTAGATTTTCAGTACAATTCGGCAATTTCATACTTTAACCCCTATTATATATATATATATCTTATCATAATTTACAACTGTTCTTTGATTCCCCCATCTTTGCTGCAGTTCTAAGCAGCGATCAAAACTAATTCCATTTATATAAAAAAGCAGCAGCAAATCGCGTGTCTGGTGGTAAGCTACATACCTATCCATAACAGTTACAGTGCCACTCAGAGCTTTAAATTGCAAAGATCTGAGGGGCACTGTCACTGCGCCTGTCACTCTGAGACATAAGTTGACAAGTCCTGTGCCTGTAGATTTCATAGTGCCTTCAAAACTGGAACGCAGTAATTGTCATATTACTACTTAGCGGCAGAAATATGTAAGGTGGCAATACTTCCCAGGACGAACTCTTTCACAACGAGCTCTATAAACGTCGATTCCAAAAGTCGATAATTTTTTATAAATATATTTATGATGAAAATACAAGGTTGTTTTAAATACAATTACAAATATTTACTTGACTTTTAAATTACGGATAGAGTAGACAAAATGTGCTTATCGAGTTCTTGGGTTTTCGCGATTGTTACACATAGGAAATGAAACTAGTTTTCCGGATTTAAATCGCGTATATTTGTTTTTCAAACAAACCGACGTTTGGGGCCCTTTAAAGGTCCCATGGTCACTGAGGTGGTACAGTCTTCAACCAGTTATGTCTAATATTGATGCAAACCACCCTATTTCTTCACTATAGTTACAATAGTTATTAATTAAATAGCTTATTTTTAATTCTACAAAAGAAAACATTCCAATTTACGCTATATTAAGTTTTACAAATTATTTTATCGAATGAATTTTTATTAAGTTCAATTTATTATTAATTATTAATAGAAATTACAATAAACTAAAACATATTAATTAGTACTGCAGTCTTATGTCTGTTTGGGATTTTTCATTAGAGGAAATACTGGATCCCAAACTGGTGGTACAGAGAAACCATCTTCCCTGTTGAAATTAGGATGTTTTTTAATTTCAATGGCCTCTCGCAGCATCCTGGGTAGATAACGGACTTCTTTTGCAAGGACCTGGGGTTTGTCAAACTTCATTGAATGTGTAGGTTTATCCATGACGTGCTCGCAGACTGCAGACTTGTTTACGCGACAGGTCCTCGCCACTAAGCCTCGAGATAAAACCCGGGCGCATGGCCTATCTATCTATCTGCCTGAAATAACTAAAATAATACGGACTATACGAAACAAAATATTATGTGTTGTGAAATTTTACGACTTAAATAAATATAAAAAAGTTTCAACTAATTTCGTTTGTAGAATCTCTCTCCTTTGAAAAGTTCTCATTTTGTAGATGTAGCCTTAGGACGATTTTGACCTGCTTCATCATTATCACCCTCTTTACTCTTTACTTTTAAATTTTTGAATCGTTCTCGAAATCCCTTTTCTTTCACTATTGTTACGTCGATTCATCAACACCCCCATCAAAATTCTGGAAACGAAAGGATGTGCTCATAAATCATCATCTTCATTTATTTCTAAACTTCACGTCGTTTACTGTTAAATAATATAGATATATAGGCCCTTTTAGGGTGAGTTTTCTGTATTTTGTTTCGTCTTGTATAAGAGTGTTTTATATTTTTTGTTTTATTTAAATCCCAAATATGTAAGCTGCACTGTCACTGCGTCCGTTGTCCTGAGCCATATGTTGAAAAGTCCCATTTGCCTGTAAATTCACCGGCACCCTTACCTTTCAAATTCAAAATGCGGTAAACTCACATTACTGCTTGGTCGCAGCAATAGTAAAGTAGCACTGGCAGTACTTCCCTGGACGAACTCTTTCAAATGAGCTCTACTGCTGCTAAATGAAGTTACTCTACTTGAATATGCCTAAACCCTGTCCTTAGAGAATGCCTATACTGTACCCAGATAATACATGAAATATAAAACTAGATAAACCGAATTCGTAAAAGTTACCCCCTTCTATGTCCAAATGGTCTATATATTATTGACTTGTAATTCAGTAGCAATAAATATGTCTATATCGAAGCATGGATGTTTGAAGAAGGTAGCCGACATAGAAGGTACGCATCAAATACAGACATTTCCCATTCAATATCTTCTTCTAAGTTTGATAATAAATTTCTTAGGCAAGCAGATTGGAATCGTGTTTTATGGACCTTTCGCTTTAAACATCTACTTATTTCCAACACGGCAATAGAATAAGTTAATTTTGAACACTAAAATAATGGCTATAGTCTTCACTTTTGATATTAATGGAACAAATTAGTCCTAAGAAATTCCACGTAGCGATCTTCAAATCGAACTTGTGAAGATGACGACTTCAATTTCAAGTGCAATTAAAATGTTATCGTGGCCTCATTTCCAAGATGGTTACTCTGTCATAATTTATTATAGACTTTCGTTTTTGTAACTTTTGGTCATCGTCTTCATTAACTCATTTCATTGTTGGTGCGGGATATCCTCTAGGAGGGCAAGTTTACAATTTTGCGAACGTTCTCCGATATTCATGTTTTATTACGATGTTTTTCTTTCACCGATAAAGTAAAAGATTTTATTAAGTAAAATTTTATTTATTATTATTAAATATGTATTGATACAAATATCGAACAATCACAAAGTAAAAATCTCTTTTATCTGTAAGGGTTCCAACCAACGCCTTTTTGCCTAGCCTGGGGACAGATCAAGTCAGCAAACAGCAAGGTTTAAATAGCTTTTTTGCCGTAGCGCCACCTGTGGAAAACTTATGAAAGTTAAGAGACCCAACACATACTAGCGTCTTTCGAGCGTCAGCGTCTTGCCAATGCACGCACAGCGTCGACATAACGTCCGCGCGACAGCGACGCAACATTCAGTTAGGGATCTAACTGATTGATTTGTGTACGCAACGCCAGCAGCACTGAGCGCCCGCTGAATTATGCTGTCGTGCGTCGCAGTCGGGCGGATGTCATGCCGATGCTGTGCGTGTGTTGGCAAGACGCTGACGCTCGAAAGACACTAGTGTGGGGGGTCTCGTATAGCTACTAGAGGCTGACAAGAGATGTCACTATATTTATTGCATTTATTTATTTTCTTGATTATCATGATGTTTTTTTAGATGTTTCTCATACCAGCATGTGTTGCCAAATCGTAACTACTGCTCTTACCAACTGAGCCACAAATAGCAGACACGGTTTGGCAACAGATGCTAGTTAGTAATTTCATTGGGATCAAAGGAATTTTTGTTTATTTGTTCGGTTCTTGTATCAATTATAGGTAATAACAACAAACTAGTGGAGTATTTTTACAAAACAATATTACAAATATCATGGTATATGTCAGGGACTGTCAACAACCTATATACATATAACAATTAAAAGCAGCCATTTTGTGTTGCCAGGGGTAGCAAGAAGAAGCCGGGATAATTGTATCTGTAAGCGTAAGCTTACGGTAAGGTTATAGTCAAATCTTAGAAATTGAGAGAGTTGTTTTGTTGTAATTCTTTCTTAAACTTTATTTTTGGGTGTTTGTTGTTAAGGTCGTTTACAAAAATTGTCCAGCTGTCTCATACTACCCGTCCAACAAAGTATCAAATCAAAAATTATCAACATACCTAAACATGCAAGAAGCAGAGGTGGACAGTTAACAACATATTGTATACTGCAATTCCTTCACAGCCTATTATTAATAAATTAAGCATTAAAAACTTAAAAGTTTATTTTTGGTAAATTTATTACGTTTTGTAAAAAGTCATGGAACAAAATTTGTTGTTTACGATTTTTTTTCATAATATCAAGTGATGGGACGAACAAGTCGCGCGCTGGACGGTAAGCTTCACGCCTGTCTATAACAGTTGCAGTGCCACTCAGAGCTTTTTTTTTTAAATAACGCACACACTCAACACAGCCCCGCACTACGGAAACCCTGTGTCGCGGGTGCCATGGACACACACATAAACAACCACAAATTACACCCAAACTCACGAGAGAAATAATTGTAGGCCATACAACTATTTCTCCCGGCCCGGGAATCGAACCTGGGACCTCTGCGTGGCAGTCCGGCACGGTAACCGTTCGGCCACGGAGACAGTACTTTAAATCACAAAGATTACTGCCGCTGCATCTGTCACCCTGAGACATAAGTTCACAAGTCCCAAGTGCCTGTAATTTCACTAGCACCCGTACCCTTCAAAACCGGAACACAGTAATGCTGACATTACTGCTTGTTGGCAGAAGTAGGTAAAGTGGCAGTACTGCCCTGGACGAACAAGGAGCTCTACTGCTAATACAATTGATTGATGATGTCATTAATATGGTCCTGCGAGGTTGTTATAACCCTGAATAGAGGGCATGCGTGGTCGTAACTAGGTTATCCATCCCTGGTCTACTGCATACTTTTATAATGCTATCAAAATGTGTTTTCAAATAATCGATAACCAATTTATCCAAGCAAAACGATAGCTATAAAATTTTTGCACTAAATTATTTTTCAATCTACCCACATATTATTTATCCAGCTTGGTGGAACAAAAGAATCTCTATCACATCGTATGAATAATTTACCGAGTGTATAAGCAAAGGGAATTTTTAATAACAAACGCAAGGAATTGTTGACGAAGAAAATGCACCTCGAGAGAAAAGAATGTCTTGCTGATGAATGTCGATAAGATATGAGAAAGTTTATTGAAAAAGATGTTTGATACTGACTACAAAAGAACTTTAGTAAGAGTAGAGCTCGTTGTGAAATGTTGGTCCAGGGAAGTACAGAGCCAACTTACCTACTTCTGCCGCCAAGCAGTAATGTGAGCAGAAATTACAGGTACATGAGACTTGTCAAGTTAAGTCTCAGGATGACGGGCGTAGAGGCAGTGCCCCTCAGGGCTTTAAGATTTAAAGCGCTGAGTGGCACTGCATCTGATATCGACAGACGTGTCGTTTATCACGTTACGTTTCTGGTACAGTAATCACCACGTCAAACCAACAAGTCGTGTACAGCTTCAATTGTGAGATGTTGTTGTTCAATCATTGTTGCATTGCAGGTATCGGATGTTCCGGTGGTACTACAGTCAATATTATGAGTTATAGTAATAATGTAATAACTTCATTTATATCAAACAACATTTAAGGTCCATTTTAATGTTAGTAGAGCTTCTTCTAGTTTAATACTTAATAACTAACAATGAAATTGACCTCTGTGCGAGTTTGCACATCATCAGGCAATCAGGCCTATTGGCTATCTTTTTCAAGATGCCGTTACAGCTCCCACGCATTCTCACAGCGAGGCAGTTTTCTTTCGCCAGACTGCGTCGAAGCCGTACATACGCGCGTCTGCGAACATGCCCGATGTTATGCAGACGGTATTGTGCTGCTGTGCACGTCGAACAATGTGCTTGTAACGGCTGTTGAAGACGTTTGAACAGTACGCGGTTGCATGCTCTGTGATCATGGTCATACAACACTAATGAGTGAGTTGTTAATGTTAAACGTTGGCAGCCGAGCCGTAGCCTCAATTCGTGCCGCATATCTGTGTGGTGGGCTTCTCAAACAAGTGGCACCTTTCAAATACTTTAGGCACCGGGTCGTCGAAGACCTCCAGGATGAGAGTAACCCCAGGCCTGTAATGCGTTTCGATGATAACAATGTATTGTCCCGCAGGTTCGCGCGTTGGGTTGAGAAAAAGCAGTATTCAGGATGTCTCAATAACCATTCCTTCAAGCATTTTGTCAAACTTTCTACACTTACAGCCTTTGGACAAGCTACACCAAAAAATCAGTCATAGCCCTGCGTGTTCAATACAATAATCGTTTTAGGATACTTGTTGGGACTATCATGAAATTATTTAACACGCATTTATAATACGTAATGTCGTCCACTAGCGTCTTTTAGCAAAAAATGGCGAGTCTTATTTTAAAATGGCAACACTGAAAATATCATGCTTCAGCGCACAATAACAGTGAGGCTAAGTCTTAAACTATGGAAACTATTTTTTTTCCGTCCTCTAAGGGCAAAGTACGGCAACTTAACGTATTCTCTCAGGTAAATCGATTTACAGATCGATGAAGTAGAAAGTCGGAAGTCTATTTGAAATCAGTCGAGTAATATCAGTTAGAGTTTCATTAGAAATTTTACGTACGATTAGACGTAATTATGCTGAAGAGATTCAAACCACAAAAGATAATAAAATGCGCAGAAAACATCGCCACTTTACCCTTATAACAGCAAAAATGAACGACTCTAAAGTAATAGCCAATTGGATTATTTTTGCGTCCAATTTATTTACGGGTAGACCTTATATTTTGGTGTCCGTTATGCTGTTCTTATGAAGATATAATTTTAATTTGTAGCTTCTCTTTATGGTAATTAAGGTGGCAACCTAAAAACATTCTCAAAGGGAATACAGAGTAGCATTTAAAATACTTTTCCGGCACACCGACCCCTACAAATGACTCACTAATTTTCGGTAGCAACGAAATTAATTCTACGAGAATATTATAAAAATTCATCCACCTAAAGCTTCAATGTTAAATCTCTATTAAGCTGTGTAGAAATAATTTTGTAGCAGTAGATCTCCTTGTGAAAGTGTTCGTGCAGGGAAGTACTGCAACCTTACCTATTTCTGCCGCCAAGCAGTAAGGTGAGCATAACTGCGTTCCAGTTTTAAGAGTAAGCCTGCTGGTCAGATTGCAGGCACATGAGACTTGTCAACTTACATCTCAGGGTCACGGGCGCAGTGGCGTTTCGTTAAAGTTCTGAGTGGAACAATATGAAATGCGTTTCAAAGTATGAAATTTAGTATTTTGAATGAAATTTTTCGGGTTATAATTGGCTTTGGTTGATTCCGCGCAACAGTGAAAATGTTGAATCAATCACTTTGCAAAAAATATACAGAAAAATAGAGAATATACACCGATTACTATATGGTGTGAAAACACGATTCTAAAAAACTTTTACGATCATTGACTTACAAATAAATGGACGACGGGTCTAATACAAAAACCACGAAAAAAATGTCCCAAGTCAACCTATTCGAAATTTAAATTGTTATGTCATCGCAGTATCGCGCTGTCCGTAGAACAAATGAAGACTAAAGCGGAGTGTCGCGCTCTGTATACGATTTTAGCGCCTTACAAGTGCGGACACTTTTTAGCGCGGACCCGACGTCCATATAATTGTAAGTCAATGTTTACGATAGAAAAAAACGGAAACTTACCTCGAAATTTTCAAGAAAACCGCTGTAGTCAATAGGTACTTTATATATATATATCAATGATTTTTTTTATATCAGCTAAACTAAATAGAACACGTAGAGTATACGATATACATTTTCCAAATGTCATTAATTTCGTTTTTAAAACAAAAATCTGAAATAAAGATGTCCCTGACGTTCGACTCTAGCAAAATGAACTGTATTAGTACGGGAAACATTTTAATTCGAGCTGAGGTAGTATCGGCTCTTATCATATTTTATTTGACCTTATGATTGATTTTAAATGCCCAATTAAGAGCCTCTAGTTGGCCTATTACGCTCCCACCACATCCAGAATTAAAGAATTATGCCTACATAATTCCAGGTATTGTTACAAATTGTCATAACGCAATTCTTAAAATTTAATAAAAGGATCTAAAATGCGTCATTTCTTTTTAATTTTAAAATTTTAATATTGTCGTTTTCGTTTAATTTTCAATGCTTTATACGTTGCTTTTAACAAAAAATATCCTTTTTATCTTTGTTATAATTGCGAGTGTATATCTGAAATAAAATTATTGCATTTAGTACACATAAATCGCACATGACAACTAACATAGTATTATCTGAAATTTGCTTGTAGTTATATTAACATTACCTATTTAATTTCAAAGCGACCGTGTTTCTTCACTTTGAAATTACATCGTATACGAATGACATACAAATATAGCGAAATTTTGGAGGTAAATTATTAATATAACGCAATTTGGAGATAAAATATACAATAACGAAACTCTTGAGATAATACTATGTTAGTTGTCAAGTGCCAAATAATACAAATTATTGTTATATCTTCTACAAATGAAGGTTGGCTACCAATTTTCCACACAGCTCTCAACCTAGCGTGAGGTGTAATATCTCACCCTTCGTGGAAAATTGCATAAGCGAAGGTACTTCAAAAATGTTCATTGCTCCACTGGATACAGAAAAATATCACCTACATCCTGTTCAATTTTTGTAACTGTATCGATTAATAATTATGTCGACAAACTTACAAGAATTGCGGAGGATAATATATTATATTTTACGAGGGAAACACTGACTATTTATATTTCATATTAAAGAGGAATTAATTGATATCCACGGCCATTTGCCTATTATACAAACTACTTCCAGGCTATAATCAGCGCCATCTAGTTTAGAGACGAAATGGTGACCTTCTTCAGAGTTATGGTCTGTGTTACGGAGATTAACATTGCATGGTGTTATCAAGTCACGCTTTTTTTTCTGCAACCTGCTTTCCTCCTTCTAGGAATCTTTGTATCAAAAGAAAACGCGACACGCTGTATATGTGTGAGTGTGAGAAAACAGACTTCCTCATTCGTGACCGTGTCAACTGTTACATTGAATCTTTTTTATTTTGTGGTGGAATATTTCCTTCTAATTTAAATAGGACCAATACTGAGACTGGAGAGAATCATCAAAATCGGTTCACAAATGCATTAGTTATCGCGTAACATACATAAAAAAATACAGTTGAATTGAGAACCTCCTCCTTTTTTTAAGTCGGTTAACAACAGTATTACACAGCACGATGGAATTAGTCTTAATAATTATTAAGAGTAATGTTCTCATGGAGAATGTAATGTTCTCCAAATTTAAAACGTAAAAAATAATAGAGATTTACAAAGTGATTTGTTTAAACAGTTATAGGAAAAGAAATAGAATAAGTAATCATAACAATTTAACGGAACACAAAACAATTAAAAGCTTTTCATTTTGTATACATTAAATTTTCAAATGAAAAACATCCAGATTTACGTTGTGGTCACACCTGTCGACTATTGGAAAACCTAACGACAGTAATAAATAATCAGAAAACATTTAAACGTACGTGACTATAATGCCGGAAGGGTAATTCAAAAACATCCATAAGGGAACTAATAATAAACGACCCAAAAAAGAACCCAGGTTATTTTGTATTCAATATTATGACCTATAAAAATAACGGTGCACAGTTACCCATTTGAGTTTCATGTCCCGCGGTCAGTTCTGAATTAATAATTAGACATCCGTAAAGAGCGAAAGTCGCCCAAAAAAAAATACAAGTGGAATTAAATTGACCTCACCTTGAAGTCTACAATGTAAGTATAACAAATTCTAAAATCACTATTATTAAGTAAGTATGGTATTATATGGAGTAAAGGCAACCCTTTACTCCATAGAATAAAATAATAAAAAGAAACAATATAATGAATATACTCCAGTTGTTACTAAAGTAGAATCATAAACTAAGGGTGAAATTGAAAATTTTATGTTTAATATTGTGGGAGAAGCTAAAGCTGTTGACTCACTCCGCCGGCTCGGACACGTGGAGAAAATGGGAGAGGATCGTGTCACGAAGACAGCGCACTTGAGACGGCCGAGTGGACGCCGTCTGATCCGCGTGCCACTGGAGCGATGAAATCCAGACAGTCCTGAAGGATCCTGCTAGTGGCTGGAAGGAGCAGGCTCCGAACCGAGAGGCGTGACAGAGTCTGACGTCGCAGGCCTGGGTCTACTTTGGGTCACTGTGCCACAAGTAAGTAACTGTTGATTCATAATAACAGGTTTTTTGTTACGTCAAACCGATACTTAGTTTTGAATTAATTTTAAATTAAAATGGAAACAACTAAAATTCACCACTTACACACTTAAACTTACACATCCAGGAAAAGCCACTATTCCTAGAAACGTAACTCCATAGTCATTGTATATCCTGTAGCGGGTATCTCGTATTACGATCCATTTTGTTTGCACCTTTACAGAACCATACATCCAATTAAGGTTTTGGTATACCACTTGTAGCGTGTGTCGTTTAAAGTAACTGGATCAGGCCTTAATTGCAATGTTGCACAATCATGAGAAAGTACCTATTCCAATTCATCCCGAGTGGAGTCACAAAGCCCTTAATGGCTGTATAAGCTTGTCGACTTGATGGAATGATGGTTATTCCAGTTAGAACGATGGATGCCGCTCTCCGTTTCCCTGCGGAATACTAAGGTATTTTTCATAATAAAAAGAGCTTTAGAAGTGTACCTTAGAGATATTTTAGTCCAACATTTTTTGTTTGTATTGAGAATGCTAAACGTTAACGATGTCAAATGATAGTTGATTACCTACAGCACCCTCTTTAATCTATATATTATTATTTTGGTTGTATAGTGGATTAGCTAACTAAAAATCTTAGAAAACTATTACATCTCATATCATCATAATTAATATTTCCAAATTCGAAAGGTATAATACAAAAATACTGATTGCAATCCGTCTAGCAAACTAAAAATACTCATTTGCTTTTTTATGATTCCAAGTGAGTGACGACATGAACAAGTCGTGCGCCTGGCGTTAAGCGACACTTCTGTCCATAGCGGTTGCAATGTCACTTATGGCTTTAAATCATAAATATCTGAGGGCACTGCTACTGCGCCCGTCACCCAGATCAGTTGACAAGTCCCATGTACCCGCGATTTCAAAACCGGGACGCAATAATGCACACATTACGCAATAATCACTGCTTGGCGGCATAAATAGGTAAGGAGGCAGTACTGGACGAACTCTTTCGCAAAGACTATATACTACTAATTCAGTTTACTCCTCTCACTTGTAACGTTGCTTTTGAAGATCCTGAACGATAGAACTTCAGAACGCGCCCGGCCGTTATCATAGTTAAACATCACTCGAAAATGCGAAAAATGCCTAATGATGCTAGTAGAAACTGCAAAAACACACTTCACACAACAGCTGTGAGAAGATAAATAAACAGGAACGTTTCCTTCGACTTGTAATCTAGTGATATATATAATATGCGTAATTCGTTTTTAAATTATTTATTTTCATTCTCTATCACCCTTGTCCTTTAAAACCAATGCAGTAATGTAACTATTACGGCTTGATGAGGTGGCAGTACTTCCCTGAAAGAACTCTTTCTCAAAGTGTTCTACTGCTACTACTTTCCTTCCTTCCTTCGAGTGACATTGAGTCGAGGCCTCAAAAAATATACTTGCATAAAGATACTTTATTGGTTATGAAAGCCAAGAAACAGTCCACCTAGTTGCTGAGTAAGACCCTTACGAACATTAAAATGATTTATTTTATTATCTCACAATTATAGCGCGGTAATGGATTTTTTATTTTTCGTCTAGATTGAGTCGGTAAATTGTTTTAAAAAAATTATTTTAGAATACTGATAATTTTATATATTTACCTTTGTACATTAAATTTACTACCGGATAACTTGAAGGGAATTCTTCGAGCCGAAGGTTATTAAAGGTTAGGTTAGGTTATTAAAAGAAATATTTCATCAAATGGCAGATACAAAAGATTTATGGCAAGTTATAAACGTCGCTAATCCACGAAGACTAAATATTGAGTCTAGATTTATCGCAATCGTTCTGGTGCATTAAATCGATCGATCAAGTTATAATTAGAATATACAACTAAATTTTAATAAATAATCTTCAATGTAATCTATTGAATATTTCTATTTTACTTTTATCCTCTATAATCTTTCTCTATGAAATTATGACGAATAATGACTATATTTGACGGAAAATAATATTTTCACCTCACTAGCTCTGAAAGGTCTTCTTTCTCATTAAAAATCTACGCGCAAAAGCGTTTTTGAAATTCGAACTTGACGTTGGACTGTGGTGCAAATAACTTTTCTTTCGATAAAAAAAACATAATGATTTGTCGTACATTATTTATTATAATATGAATCCGTTAGTATATTTTATTCTTATTGTTGTTGACATTAAATTGGCAACGGTATCAAACTTTTGATGTATGAATGAATAAAACTGATTTGTTATCGTTCAACTGTTTTTCTTTCATCTACCAATTTCCTAGCTATAGTGAGGTGAAAAGTTGTGTATTTTGCTGGGCAGCAAATTTGTTTTGCGTCTCGTGGCTTGAAATACTCGCTACACTCAGAATTCTCTTTTTGAGACACTCGTTTCGCTCGTGGTTCAATTTTAGAATTCTTTTCTATAGCTAAGGTTTCAATAGAAGCACTCGCGTCAAACAACAACTTTGCAGCCTTGCATAACAAATAACTATTCTAATGATTTGCGGAAAATGAAACTATTTTTGAACAAGTCGTTTGCATGCGCCATGCCTGTCTATAGCAGTTGCAGTGCCAATCAGAGCTTTCTCTGAGGGACACTGCGCCCACCATCCTGAGACATAAGTTGACAAGTCCCATGTGGCTGTATTTCACCAAGCATCTTTACCCTTCAAAACCAGAACGCAATAATGCTCGCATTACTGCTTGGCGGCAGAAATCGGCAAGATGGCAGTAAATTGCGTAAGTTTTATTTTTCAAACAAAAGTTTCTGACCCTTTTTCGGTGTAATTGTTTACACTTTAACATGTTATGAAATTTATAGTGTAATATTATATATCGACTGTGAACTGGCAACCGGTACTATCCATCTATCCATTACTATCGCAATTTTCTAAAGATTTCACTTTGTAATATCATTTTATACTATTTCATACTCCGCAGCGTTGCAAGAAATGCCATTGCTTTTAAGTCATGTGTAAAAAAAAATATTTAAAAACTACATATTTTTATTTAAAAACCGGGTGCTATATAAACGACGCAAACAAGTATTTTCTTCAGCTGTAAAGTTGTCAAAATTGAAATAGTACTGGTTGTTAGTACATTGACGATATGATAAATAAACTAAACTAAATTAAAATCTATGTTCATTATATTAACACCGAAAGGAATCAACTACTTATAATGTAATTAAAGCAAATTTTAGTCACCGAACCTAATTAATTTTTATTTATTTTGCTGTCTGTTATCTACTACAGTGAAACGGAGAACTTTTACCGTACTTGTTCAAAACTACAGGCAAATTAAATGTATGGGAAGCGTACAACGTTAAAATTTTGGATATTTCTAGTTTTGTTTATAAAAAGTTATTGATGTCGTTTTACTCATTAGGTATCATTATCTCGATATCGGTTTAAAAGTTTTTAATTTCTCTTATATTTACAGAATAATGGCCCGGGTACTACTAACGATTACACCCTGTATAATAGAGTCACTAATTTGTGATACAATAGTGGTGACAACACGTCAAAATAACAAAATACTACTGGTTGCTGAAATTCAGCTCTTCTTCGCTCCGTTTTGGCAGATTATCTTGAACAGATCTCCACGTAATAGGGCCATTTGTCTGTGATACAATAGTTTCAAAAGTGCTTACCCTTTTAACCCTAAGGGATTCTATCCCTGCTTAGGAACAATGCAAGTCATTTATTTCCGGCTAATGTCACGTAGTAGAAAAATCTTTTAAAAGAGAAGCAACATAAAAGAAAAACACATTCAAACTTACGACGCCCCTACGTAGTACGCTTTTATAAAAATTTAAAATTTAGTATGAAAGTTTAACGACAAAAATCTATCTGTATCTCAGAGCTCTTCCAATACTATTATGCTTTTAAAAACATTATTTATTTGTTATACAAGTACCTTAATGGCACAATGAGATCGATTTGTTCTTTCTTTAAATTATATTAATTCCGTTCTAAAAGGTTTCTTTGAAATTTTGACAAAGTAATTCCTTGGGGTCAAATAGTTCTACCGCATCTTTAGATTTCACACTAGTGTAAAACAAAAAAATATATTGGAACGAAAATAAACTAAAAATACAAACTAACATAATGCAGCAAAATCTGACTTAATAAAATTTCACGTAAAAAGATTAACAAAGGAAAATAATTTGTACGAGTATATTCTAAGTATAAACAACAGAAACAATATATTACCCATAGCACTACTAAATAATACAATGGAAAAACAAAACTTTAAGAATAATATGACTTTACAACAACCTGCGAATACCATAAACTTGTAAGCCTCATTAATAATAAACCTTCTGGTTTATCTCACACCAGTTTCATATTATATTTACCGAAGAATAACAGTGGTAATTACACAAACTTGTTCTACAGCAGATTTGACTTATTATAGTCCATTTCACAAAGGATGGGCAATGTGACATTCAAATTTGTACTTTGCATGCATACTGTTTTTAACTAATCTGTCAAGGTCACACATTGTAAGTCAATGAGGTCACAAAAAGAAATAGTAGAGTTGTTATAATACAATATACCAAAAACGAACAATATTTGTTGTAGTTGTAGTCCTATGTAACAATTACAGTAATATATTGTAAGTGGATAGAAAATGTTATAAAAATAAAAATAAAATACCCCAGCTGCTTTATGGGTAAAACGGAAAATTTATCCATAGCGATTGATATCATAGAATCGACAATTCGAATCGGCTATTGTATAACTCCCGTCAATACAAGTGCACACACCTTGTATAAGAGTCGATTTCTTTTGTTTTGAGTTTTGCGTAACATTTTTGGAGTAATTATTCAAATTTCGTTTCGTTGCCGTTGATTTTGTGCTTTGTTGTTGAATTTTTGTTTGGCTGTTGTTGATTTTATTATTTGTTTTGTAGTTTTAAATAACTTAAAAGTTGTTTTATTTTTTTATATAATTCGTTCATAAATTCTATTATTGTCTCAAAATCGATTCTCTTTTCGTTACAAATTATCGATAAAATATTTAAATCGATTTTACGTAGTGACGTAAAATATGTAGTGACATAATCTAGAAACTTCAAATCTCAAATGTCACATACCCTATGCTATGTTAAATGAACTACAGCGATTTGTTGTATAAGGATGTGCTAACTCACGGGAACAGGTATGAATTTTGAACTATATCAATGAACTATGAATTCGTAGGTATGGTATAATAAGGCCACATGTGAACATACGTCAAATGTACTTTTATCGCTTGAAAGTCATAAAATTAATACGAAGTACATGAATAAAAACGTATGTCGTAACCGTCAGGGCGCATTTATTCGACACGAATTTCATCGCGCGTTGCCACCGCGCAGCGACCGCGTGCGTCTGTCATGGCAAAATACGCTCTATTCCTTTAACCATTACGTTTTAACTGAAATGAGCGTCCCGGGCACGTGACGAGTCTGGCTTGAATTTAGTCTACACGGCGGCCGGGCGGCGGCCGCGCGGTTGTATTATTCAGAGGAAATTAAATGTTGTTGCCTAGTAAATATAATTCAGATTCGCCATTAATGTACATAAAGGCGTGGTAACAGGGCGGTCGTCGCACAGCCGCCGCGCGAAAACACCTCGTGTAACTGGGCGCACATAGTTAAGAACTGAATCTTCAGACATCGTTTGGGCAGGTTTAGGGAGCGTGTAATGCGATTACCTTTAAAAATAACACTGTACATTTTAATCACTTTGAAATCGAACAATAACTTGTACTTTCTATTAATTTTAACGATCAAAATGGGCTCCAGGTAAAACGGAGGAAAGTTCCGCGACTACGATACTGCTTGCCGACACGATCGAAAAGTGTGTCCGATTGTGCCTGCCAAAATGTCACGACTCTGTCTAATCGCGGGAAACGTAGTCGTGCGAAAAGTTCCGTTTAGTGTCCGTACTCATTACTGTTTCCGACATATAATGTGAAATTTTATAAATGTATTTAAGCATACAACCGTTTTCAATCAATTAGAATCTTTAAACCTCTCTCCTGAAAAGCTATCATTTTGCAGATTAGTACCTATAACACCAAAAGTTATGTGAAATATGTTATGTGAAACCATGTGGCAAGCAATAAAGATATGAAAATGAATATAAACAAGAGTTTGAATTTATATTACTTCTTTCCGTCATCTATAAACATGCTTAAATAAAACTGTAAATTCCTGCTTCGCTTCAAATAACATGAAAGTCCACTTCAAAAGAAAGTTTTATACGTCATTTTATTGTCTTTACAAATGTTGGTTGCTAAGTAAATAAATTATAATTCAATTATTTTTTATTCAAAAGAGTTAAGTTACTGAAAGCATTTTTACACTGTCGACTTTAGTAGAATTTCTATAGTGCGAACTAAATTGCGGAAAGGCATGCTACTTAGTGAATTAAGGTTACATTACAGTGGCCTATTCAATTAGCGACTAGAAAGATGCAGTAAGTAAAGGTCGTGCAGAATTTGGACTTGATAGAATTGTCTAAGTATTTTATAAAGTACTGGACTTTATATTTTTGAAAATATTTTTGTGTTGCAATTTTTCCGCCAGCTGACAGTGTTGAAGTTGTTAACGATACTACTTTTGCATGTATGTACTTTTTTATGATATCAAGAGACGGAATGAATAAAAGGTACGCCTGATGATCAGCGACACGCCTACCTATATATATGACAGTTGCAGTGTCACTAGAGCTTTAATCGCAAAGATGTGAGGGGCACTGCCACTGGGCCCGTCGCCCTGAGATATGAAGTTAACAAGTCCCATGTGCCGTTTCACCAGTACCCTTCAAACCGGAACGCATTAAAGCTTACATTACCACTTGGCGACAGAAATAGGTGAGATGGCAATACTTTCCTGGACGAACTCTTTCACAAGGAGCTCTACAGCCATCGAGTATATAACCAGAAATTGAGACGAAATAAGGGCCATCAATCACTGACAACTCATCAGTACTCTTTGACTGATCATTTTTAAATATCAACGCTCATTTGCGCTGAAATAACAAATTAGAAAGCTCAAATAGTTCAGCGCCAACAACTGACCTGTGTGTACGCCTCCGTATATTCCAAAAATATTCTGTATTTATTGCAATAAAAATAATATCTCTATGGGGGGCTATTCCATTCGGTGGTGTAGGAAAAACAGTAACGAAACTAATTACAAAACAAACGGAATCACAGTTCATCGGTAATTAAATATTAAATTACGTAATTTTTCAATTTTCGTCATTGACTTACCAATAAATGGACGACGGGTCTAATACAAAAACCACGAAAAAAATGTCCCAAGTCAACCTATTCGAAATTTAAATTGTTATGTCATCGCAGTATCGCGCTGTCCGTAGAACAAATGAAGACTAAAGCGGAGTGTCGCGCTCTGTATACGATTTTAGCGCCTTACAAGTGCGGACAC
This sequence comes from Hyposmocoma kahamanoa, assembly GCF_003589595.1. Classification (NCBI taxonomy): domain Eukaryota; kingdom Metazoa; phylum Arthropoda; class Insecta; order Lepidoptera; family Cosmopterigidae; genus Hyposmocoma; species Hyposmocoma kahamanoa. The sequence goes on along the minus strand of NW_020653850.1, from coordinate 18,837,624 downwards.
TTTTTAGCGCGGACCCGACGTCCATATAATTGTAAGTCAATGATTTTCGTGATCGATTTGAAGTGAAACAATCGACGACACCCGTCATTTGTTTCGAATTCAGGCTGGCCAATCGGAGCGTAGTTGTCACCGTGATAATAAGGCAGAATAGTTTTCAAACATGGTTATATACTCGATGTTTACAGCACTATATATTTGATTCGATATACGAACCCGTTTTATCAATTACCTATGATGGTTAGTAGCAATTATACTCACTGGTTAGTAATGAATATTTGCGCTAGAAAACTGAGTAAGTTCGTGTATCTGACTGAGTTGAGAATATCAGAAACAATAGCTAATGAGGAGAGGTACGATATGTCCAAATATATTAGTTGGAAAGCAACAAGCTTTAGCTACATTTCTGCACGTTCTAAATTATTTCACTTCGAAAGTTGTGGCCAGCCGAATATCATACCAGTGCTTTGCTTTTGGGAAAATTTCGTACTGAGACACAAGCTAATTAACGTACTGCTGCACACTAGGATTTTTAGTTAGCTTAATGTTTTGTTTTTAATATATTTAAAGTTAAATTCTTGTTGTTTGTTTTTATTCCCACGTTTAATATTAATGTCTGCGTGTTTCTCTGTTAATCCATTTGTTATATTGTTGTGTGTGTTATGCAAGACAATAAAAATTTCTAAAATTAAATTAAACCTTCTATCGTATCTATAGTAAAGTCCCTTTGCAATTTTCCAATTGGTCAACATTTTATCATTAGGCATTTCTAACCCATAATACGTTTTTAGTACCACGACGTTTAATTTCACTAGAGAACAATTAAGTTTCGCTCGTGTCATGCTATTTGTAGTCCATTTGGTGAGTGGAGCACCATTTTTGGGCTTGTTTAACGCTGCTAATTGATATTAAAGGGTTTTTATGAGACATTAATGCCATAATAGCAGTTATTTTTACGACCGATAGGGGGGGCCGCTGTACGATTTACCATAATTATTTTAAATCTTAGTCGACGATTTGCGATATGACGTCACTGCTCGTATAGTCACTAGATAGATATGGCGATGGTCAAAATTCAATGTAGATACTAGCCACGACAATAGGTCTAGCCGTTTATTTTTTATTAGATATGTTTATCTGGAATAGCTATCCCAAATCAATTTAGCAAAGGTTAAAGCCATTACGGCCGCCTGTTTCCGGTTTTGGGAATCGGGAATTACGTTTCCCTTATTGTAACTATATCTATTTGGATTATCGCCTTAGGACTATCGCTTTTCTCTCGAACTGTAACATGTTCTTCTTTTTTGTTTGCGCGTATTTTGTTTTGTTTCAGCAATAGTGCCTTGACTGTAGCGCCTCACTAGTACCACTGCAGTGCTTCTATAAGCATCTAATTTGAAGTCGTCGTCGTCACTCTCATCAAAATTCTTGAAACGAGAATGACGAAGGATCGAACTTACGTAGGAATAGTGAAGGAAAAAGAAATTCGAAAACGATTCAAAATGTTAAAATTAAGTGGCCAGGCTAGGTGAAGCCATGGTAGCCTAATGGTTTGACCTACTGCCTCTCAAGCGGAGTGTCGTGGGTTCGAATCCGGGCTTACCTCTGAGTTTCTCGAAATTTATGTGCAAAATTTAATTTGAAATTTATCATGAGCTTTTCGGTGAAGAGAAACATCATGATGAAACCTGTACGTTGAAGAAGGTTGACAGTCCTCGGAAAACGTGTGAAATCCCCAAGCCGCATTGGGCCAGCGTGGCGGACTATGGCCTAAACCCTCGTCTGAAAGGAGACCCGTGCCCATCAGTGGGACGTATAAAAGGGTTGATGATGAGGATGGCCAGGAACCAGAAAAGATGATAAAAAGGTATATTGATGACCGATGAAGGAGGTCAGCATCGTCATAAGTTCGCCTCATTGAAACCTCAAGTGGTTACTAAATAGGTTGTCCGCCAAAGAATCTATCCTTCTTCACCAACTTCTTCGACATTATTCACTCTGGCGTGGCTCCTTCAATAATATTTCTTGCCTTTTACTACAACAGTCAAAGATTAAAAGTTTATATTTTTTGGAAATGAAAATATTCAAATACAAACAAATAATCGTTTCGGGCTCTTTGCAGGTCCCATGGTCTCGGCTGAATGAGATATTAAAGTCGTCAAAGTTAGTTATGTTTAATATTAATGCTAACCACTTTATTACGAACTGTAGTTACAAAAGTTATCAATTTAAATCCCTTATTTTTTATTTACAAAAGAACGTTCTACTTTACGCTACAGACGACATGCAAAATATTTTATTTGAAATTATTATTTTTTTTACTTAATTCAAGTTTTTGCTTTTCGAGATATTGAACATATTTAATAAGTTTCCACTATGCGTTCCACTGTGCCAAAGACTGCCACAGATGGTGGAGCGTCGTCATGCAGAAACTGTTTCCGCGGGGGAGTCACGACCCTCAGTAATGAGGAATACGATGTTAGGAAGAGGAAGTTTTCTTTTTTAATGGCACAGTACCTACTTAGACGACAGTCTAAAAGTATACCCAATACAAAAAATGTCTTGGGTAATTTTTATGTAAATAATTTTGGTATCTTTCAATTTCTGATCATGTATGAATTTGCCCTAAAAAAACAAACTAAGTTGTTGTTTCGTATGTGATTCGACTTAACTTTATATTTATATTATTTTATAGCATTGAAGAAAAATAAACTGGACAGCTGAGATTAGTAAAATTTAATTTAAAAAAATATAATTACTTTTTTATCCTGTTTCTTGTATGGTTTCCGATTTCCTCATACTGTACCAAATCATGTCAAGATACTTTTTAAATTTATTTTGTCAGGGTGCGATTTGTTATTTAGATAGAAAAAAATCTGAAAATCAGTAATTTCGATAAAAAAACAAAATACATTTAAATGAATGAAGCAAATTTTAACAAAGGTCATCATTCTAATCTTACATCACATTTTTCACATAAGCTTGTCATTTGTCATCGCAGCACCCAACATTTTTAATTGCCTAGTAATAAACGTAAAGGAATATGTTTCCCTTCTGTGAGTTCGCAAAAATCCTATTTTTACTCTATTTTCAACTCAGCACTTTTGTGGGGCAAACCCTGTAGGTATAACGCTGACACAGTGCCATATAACAATTATCAAAATTTATTGGAATTGACATATTCTCGAAAAAAAAAAAAATTTTTACCCTGAATTGACTTCACTCAAATATGATGGGTCATGATATTTGAGTGAGGGTCACCAAAACCGTAAACCAAAATAATTGATTAACTCTTGGCGTATGCCTATTTATTTAAAACTAACAAAAGAAAAATTCACCAGTACTTGGCTGTATGGTTTCAAAGCTTTGCCTTTTCCTTAACGGAAAGAATTAAAAAACAATAACAATCATATAATTTTCGCCATCTATTGCATTTAGCCTTAGAATAATAACGCATAGAAACCTAGTCCGCACACGCTAAGTGAAGCAAATTGAAGCGCGCCAAAAGGGCCTACACGAGCGGGCGGGCCTTCAGTGCTCAAGGTCAACTTGCACCGCGAACAGATCAAGAATTTTTGCTAAAAATGACGTAATGTGCTGTAAATGAGTGTAAAAATACGTCTGTCAAACATAAAATAGATACTAACATCCCATTTCACTAGGAAGTAACGCGTTTCAACTTGTATTTTTATATAAATATTCACTAAACCGAAAATTAACCTACTACTAAAACTAGCCTACATGAATTTGATTTGTGCCTCACTTGTGACAGTTCGTTTGATATGAAACTATCATTCTATGCGTTATTATTCTAAGCATTTAGTATCATTAACACAAATTTGTAAGCATAATCATGAAATACTCTATAGTTCCCCTAATCATAATTGCTAAGTCCACTCCCTATCTTTTATCTTTTGACGTAAAGCTGAGTGGAATAATTTCATGAACAAAACAGCTATAAATTTATACAATGCAACAAACGTAGTTATGCAGTCATTTAGCCATGAATGAACAGTTCAAAAAGTGTTTTTTACTATATAAAGTTTCTATGCAAATTGGTAACAACTCTATCTATAATTCGGCCATTCTCGGACTAGTGTTCACTACCTAATTTCCGTGGCAATTTTTATTATTTAAATATTCAAATATACAGAGGTCATCGCCGCGGACCTCAAATCCCAAAACCTCCCTGTACATGAGGTTCACCGTATGTACAAGAGCCTCACACCCGAAGGTAAGAAGGTCTTCAACCTGACTACCTGCTGCCAACGCACCGGCTTAACCGTTGAGCCTCCGCGCAAACGTGACATGCCCGGGCAATGGCACAATTGTCAACTGTACGGACACGCGGCCCGTAATTGCCGCTCGCAACTCCGCTGCGTTAAATGCGCAGACTCCCACGCGACCTCAGCCTGCCCTAGACCTAAAGACAGGTCCCAGTGCACCGAGCCTCCTCGGTGTGTTCTGTGCGGGGAGTCCCACACCGCGAACTATCGCGGCTGTGCTAAGGCCCCCCGCCCTAACCACAAGGTGGTGGCGCGCACTGCGGCCCATCAGCAGGCTAGGGCACAACCTCAGTCCCTTATCTCCATCCGCGACTTCCCGGCCATCGGCCCTGCTCTCCCAGCCCCACTATCGCCCCAATCACCGTGGGTAATCCCTCGCGCCAACGCCCCTGCGCCCGCCGCTCCGAAGCAGGCAAGCCCCATAGCCTCTGCTGCCCCTAAGGCAAAAGCACAACCAGCGCTTTCTGCGCATCGACCTACCGCGATACCACCACCGACTCACTCCCTTAAGGACGACCTGGCCTTCGTGAGCCACTTTGTTAGCACATTCGATGTCTTCGAAGTAAAAAATCTAGCCACGCTCCTCCGGGCCACTGACGGAAACGGCACTGCCCGTCTTCAAGCCATGTCGCGTTTCAGCTCGCTCGTAGAGTCACTGAGCAAATTCTCTGCCTCTTCGTTCTCCCTCTAAATGGACTCACTAACCAGTAAGAGTAGAGTCAAGCCACGATCAATAAAGCTAGGCTTTTTTAACGCGGATGGCTTATCAAGGCAACGCGAGGAAGTTCGATCCTTCCTCACAGACCACCAACTCGATGTCCTGTTAATTCAAGAAACCTTCCTAAAACCCTCCACTCGAACCCCCATGTTTGCCAAGTAATGCGCGGTACGCAACGATAGATTAAACTCACCCCTCGGCGGTACCATTATATACTACAATCGGTCACTTCACTGCATCCCTCTCGACCCACCCCCTACAACGTACATCGAAGCATCGGCGTGTCGGCTCGGCTTCACCGGCCACCTACCGATCACCCTCATTTCGGCCTATCTTTCCCCTGACACTCCCCGATCGCTAATTCGCGAAGATCTGCAAGCCCTCTTGTCCCTAGGAGATTCTATAATTCTGACTGGCGACCTTAACGCCAAAAATACTGCATGGAATTGTAACACCACCAACACGCGCGGTAACACCCTCATGACGCTATCCGAATCCATGCATTTCGATATAATTGCACCCTTAGAGCCCACCCACTATCTGCATAACGTAAATTACCGCCCCGACATCTTAGACGTAGCTTCATTCAAAAATATTAACCTCAGATTAGACTCAATCCACGTCGTTCATGAATTAGTTTCGGATCACCGCCCTGTCTTCCTTCACCTCTCCCCTCGTTCGGACATAGCCCCCCCTGACCCTTGCGCCCCCGTTAAATCGGTGTTGGACTGGGGGAAGTTGAGTCATGACCTCAATTTCCTCGAGTCTGAACATCTAGTTCAGATTCCGGACGAGATTTCTTCAGTCGTAGACGCCAACTGTGATATTGACCGTCTAGAGGGACACATACAAACCGCCATTTGTAACAGCTCCCGGCCGGCACCGGCGACAGACGACCGTCACTGGAACCTACCGGAGGATGTGCGTGCCCTTCAAACGGAAAAGAACGCAGCCAATCGTGCTTACGACTCTTACCCCACCGACGAAAACCGTCGTTTCCTGCGGGCTTTACAGAGGGACGTAAAGACGCGTATGGACGAGGTACGTCAAAGTCGATGGGAAAAGCTCCTAGAAGGGCTCGAGCCCACCCACCAAGCCTTCTGGCAACTAACCCGTTCTCTCAAGTCCGGCACAGTTGCCCAAATGCCCCCCCTTAACCGACCCAACCGCACCCCAGCATTTGACGACGAGGAAAGGCCGAATGCCTGGCCGACAGCCTCGAAGCCCAGTGCTCCCCCAGTCTAGAGCCGATGGACCCGACCCACCTCCTCCAGGTGGACTCCGAGGTCGAACTCAGAGCAACCCTCCCACCCTCCGACCCTCCTCTCCCCCCGGTCACCCCAAAGGAAGTAGAATCGCCCTAATAGAACCTCCATTTGAACCCTCCAGTTACCGTCCCATCTCCCTGCTTAACACCATGGGCAAACTCTATGAGCGCATCCTATACGCCCGCCTCAGAGACTACGTCGTCTCACAATCTCCTCCTCGACGAACAGTTCGGTTTCAGAGCTAGGCACTCATGCGTCCAGCATGTGCACCACAACATACCTCCGAAGGTTTCGATCGCCCCCGCTTCATGCCCACCGGCGCCCTCTTCTTCGATGTGGCAAAAGCTTTCGACAAAGTCTGGCACAACGGCTTACTTTACAAGCTGTACAATCTCGGCGTGCCTGGTCGTCTCGTGCACATCATTCGTGACTTCTTGTCGAACCGCTCTTTCCGCTACCGAGTTGAGGGCACACTCTCCTTCCCTCACCCCGTAAGGCTCTGTCCTCTCGCCTCTCCTATTCTCCCTGTACACTTGCGATATCTCGAAGTATCAGGCAGTAAATCTCGCCCTCTTTGCCGACGACACTGCGCTCTACTATTCGGCGCGCAGCTCCGAGCTAGTTTCCGCGGCTCTCCAATCTGCCACCACACGCCTAGGCGAGTGGTTTCGCAGATGGAGAATCGAAGTCAATCCCGACAAAAGCGCGGCGGTATTCTTCACGCGAAGTAACCTATCCAATCGTAGGGTACAAGACCTCACCCCGATCTCGCTCTTTGACTGCCTAATCCCTTGGGTGAACACGGTCAAATACTTAGGAGTTACGCTCGATAGGAAGCTGCTATTCAAAGCACACGTGAAAACCGTCCGCGATCGCGCCCATTTTGTTATGGGCCGGCTTCATCCCCTTCTTAACAAGCATAGCAAACTCTCCCTTCGCAATAAGGTGAGACTGTACACGACCTGCATGCGCCCAATCATGGCGTACGCCAGCGTCGCATTCGCTCAGGCAAATCCCGCGCTAATACACTGCCTACAGGCTCTCCATAATAGATTCATGCGCAACGCGACGGGTGCCCCGTGGTACCTGCGCAACGCTAACCTCCATATAGATTTACGGCTCCCCACAATAGCCCAATTCATGAAACAGGCATCGAGGAAATACTTCGACTCTGCTCCTCACCACCCCAATCCCCTCGTGGTGGCTGCATCTTCTTACGACCCCTTCAGGGAACAACCCCACCGCGTAAATAGGACCCGTCGGCCAAGGGAAGTCCTCAACGACCCTGACGACCTTATCACTCTCGCCACTTTGAAGGCCAACCAGATCGCTAGTCAGTCCCGTCCCTCACGCACCAACCATCCTCGCCGGCGAGGTCGTCGAGCCCCTCATTTCAGCACGCACAGTGGTAGATTCTCTCCTACAGCACGCCCTTCTGGCGGAAGTCTCCACTAGCGCCCTGAGCCGAAGTCCGTGCCCACTTGGGCGCCCTCAGGCCCGCTACTTAGCTTTAAGTTTATTTTAGGGGTTATGAGCCTTCAGCTCGCCCTTTTTCTCCTATGGCGCAGTAAAGGCCAT
>NW_020653850.1:18822353-18829677 GCF_003589595.1 Hyposmocoma kahamanoa | reverse complement strand
ACTCTCGCCACTTTGAAGGCCAACCAGATCGCTAGTCAGTCCCGTCCCTCACGCACCAACCGTCCTCGCCGGCGAGGTCGTCGAGCCCCTCATTTCAGCACGTACAGTGGTAGATTCTCTCCTACAGCACGCCCTTCTGGCGGAAGTCTCCACTAGCGCCCTGAGCCGAAGTCCGTGCCCACTTGGGCGCCCTCAGGCCCGCTACTTAGCTTTAAGTTTATTTTAGGGGTTATGAGCCTTCAGCTCGCCCTTTTTCTCCTATGGCGCAGTAAAGGCCATTAGCGGCCAACTGCAAAATATCCTTCATAAAAAAAAAGTTATTTTCACCTTACTAGCTCGGAAAGGCTTTTTTCTCGCTAGCGTGGAAAAGGTTTTTAAAATTCAAACTTGACTAAGGACTGTGGTGCAGCTATCTTTTTCTTTCGATGAAAAAAACATAATGACACGTTCAACTACGCGATTTCGCGTACATTATTTATGTAATACAATATAAATCCGTTGTGATATTTTATTCTTATTATTGTTGACATTAAATTGACAACGATAACTAATTTTGTTTATTAAAACTGTTTTTCCTTCATCAACCATTTTCCTCGCTGTAATGAGGTGAAAAGTTGTGCGTTTCTCTAGGCAGCAAAGCTCTCTGACTCGTAATGCTCATAACATGTTACTGTTGTAAATTTAACTTGTGATATTAATTAAAAGTATCAAAATCTTTTTATTAAAATACCAACACACCAGTCCAAGTATTTGAACAAATGAATTGAGAGCATTTGAAAACAGAATTGCTGTCCTAAACGCATTGTTAGAACATAAAGTAAAAATATTCCGCTGTCATCAATCACGACAACAATGATACGAGTACCATCTGTTTCTCTGCAGAGCTGACTAGACAGTTTTATAAAAAGATAAATTGTTTAGAAAATCGTTTTGTTTACTAACTTGTAACGAAAAAAGAGAGATGTTATTAAGTTGCTTTTGTCTGTCTGTTTACCTGTGGTGGTGTCATAACTTTTTGATTAATGTAGTTTCGACGACTTTTTTTTTTCAATTTAAGATAAAATAGCCTCAAAGAATTTCGAGTACCAGATCTACAAAATTTTCTCCGGGAACCTATTTTTTACTAAAACTGATTTATTTCTCATACACAAATACAAATTTTACATTAAATATATCCAAACTTAAATATAAGAGAGAGTAAAAAAAAATTGTCAGAGGCTGGAGTCTGTACTAGTTACAGGATCAAGAGCACGTCGTGCTTTACACTTAAAACTTAAATCCAACTCTATGCCGCTTACGATAAGAACGGTCCAAAGTACAAAGTGTTAAGCTTGATGTGCTCTTGACTGTACTAGACCTATATTACAGCTCAAATACAGCAATTTCTCTCACACGCTGCGACGACAGCTCCTGATTGGTTAACCCAAGGTCATATCGGGCAACGCGATAAGTTGCGGCAATATATTGCCAGAATTTGTGCATTATGAATCCACCTTTATGCCATCTCTTTCTTTTTTGATGGTCCGAATCGTTCCATCGTAGTATAATGTTAAAGTATTTCTAATCATTACATTATTTATATTCAGAGAATTATAAATGTCAAAAAAAATAATTATGTAATAAGCAAATCTATCAAGATTACGTTGTTTTTAATTATTTTTCCTTATTTTCATGAAAAAAAGTAAATAATAGAAGCCGAATCTTGATTGTCACAAGGTGAATTCGGAATTACTCTAGACATCACTGGCGTAATTTTTCAAAACGTCATCGGTAATTGCGCGGGATTTCACGAATTAAACCACGGTCTTTTATTTAACGACCAAAAATGTCTCATGGCGTATTAAATAAAATATTAAAGAGATTTATGTAAATAAATAAGTTAAATTTAATTTTTATACGTCACCAATCTGTAAAATTTAGAAAATAAAGTCAAAACTAATATTATTTCCTTTTTGTGTGTGTGTACAGCACCAGCTTAAACATTGGTTTTCGATTTTACCTCTATAAAGGATATATATACTATTTTCATCATAGGCTATTGGACCAACCCTTTTATATTCTCCTCTACCTATTTTCATTAGTTAAATGCTCTAGTAACTTGTGTGAATACCCACTTGCCATTGCAAAGACGATTAAACATTTAAACCAATAGTATTTACTTGTTTTGACCCATACTATTAGTTGATAAAACATAATTCTCCTTCGCTCCGCTTTGGTAGACTATTGGTCTTGTACGTTTGCGCCCACTTGTAGAGTTTGGAGGTCCATACAACTCGGTGTCAACCTGTTGGTTGTTGCCTAGTCACCGATTCCCACTTAATGTAGTTAACGCCACTAATTTGTTGAAGTTGGCACCGGCAATAAAATTGAAGACAGAAGAAGAGCGTGGATTAAATTTATGTAAGGTTTCTGTATTAGATAATACAAATCTTGGAGTAGTAATACCTTTTCTTGTAGCAGTAGAGCTCTTTTTGAAAGAGTTCGGTCAGGGAAGTACCTATATCTGCCGCCAAGCAACAATGTAAGCATAAAGCCTCATTCACTATGCACCGTGCCGGGTCCGGGCCGTCACCGTGCCGTGTCGTTTCTACCGTGCGCCGGCAGAGCTGATATTGTTTTCCAAACTAAATTTTTGTGTGTTTTATCCAAATACTTCAGATGAGTCACACCATAAAACACAAGGTACATGCGCACACGTTCTAATAATTTTTCGTCGTCCATTTTGTTATTGCACTGTCCACTACACTATAGACTAACGTTGACTACCCTCCGGGTATCCGACGAGTACATTACATTCATGTTACGACGTATCGCGATCGGGCAGGGTTGCAACCGGGAAAAAATACTCGACGCCCGTGCCCCTACCATGCTTCGGTTGTGGCACGAACTCGACCCGGTATAACATAAAGTTCATACAAAAGCTATGTCCGTCTAAGTATGTATGTTCATAAAAAAATTATGTCTAAGGGTGACAGATACAGTGGCAGTGCCCGTCAGATTTTTTCAATTTAAAGCTCTGAGCTAGTGCCTCGGGTGAACCGCACCGGGTGCACTTACAGCACCCTCCCTATTTTCCAGGTACCGGAGCTGTAGGCACGCTCACTTCCCGTTGCGTATTGCACAACTAGCGGTTGCCATCGCTAAGCCGTCGACTCTGAGTCCCCTACCAAAATCTCCTCATTGGTGGGGGAACTGTAAAGCACGCTCACTTCCCGACACCGAAAAACGACGTCTCTCCAGTTCCCAGTAACCTAAGCGGATGGAGGGACCGGAGGATATTTAGCTTATCCTCTACTAGCTCTACGAGCTAGTGCCGGAGATACCAGTCGCAGTCCTGTGACAATGTCCGGTCATAGCTTCCAACTTAAAGGGCAACTCACGTGACCCGCACGTCACCTCGCTTTAGGCCCTCAACCAGACCGTTACTAGGACGCGCTAGCTGCTCACGAGACAGACACCCCGGTCACACCCAACCGGAGCAGACAAACATGGCCGTCTCTGCAGCTAACCATAAACCCCAGCGAGTCCATACCCAAGCCCGGGTCCACCAGAGACGTCCGTAGGCAAAGGCGTATCACTGGCGGAGGGCTTGACCAGGACGCCCGCTGTACCCTGGTCTTGCCGTCGAGCCCGTAGTCTCTCCGGAAAACCCTATCTCTCGGGTTGGTAGATAGGGACAGATGGAAGAATGTACAGTCAAAAACAACTCAATTTATCTTTTTAGTATTTAGACCGTTGTGACAAGAAGTCACAATTGGATTAAAAGGGCGCGTTCCCATTACGTAGTGACGATAGATAGTCGTGCAATTTAAAATATCGTGGTCGTGTTTCAATGAAGTTGTTCACATATAGTACAACACGATTAACGACTTACGACTTTTTTGACGTTACGACGACAGACTGTCGAAACAATGGAGAAGGAAGAGCTAGAACGACAGTCGTCTGATGACAAATAAAACGTCACAATAAAAATGTGACAACAGATAATCGCAGCTTCAAACGATTCGGTCGTGCAAACGACAAGGCGGCTGCCATGAACCGACAAAAACACGACTGTTGTTCAACGATAAAACGAACGTCCACGACATAGTCACGACGGATAGTCGTGATATGGAAATATGCTAGACGCAACAGTCATCCAGCGAAAGAAAACAATACTATATAGTGGGAACGCGCCCTCGAAAATAACTCGTAACTTTACACTCTCATTTCTGCTAAGCAAATTGTCTGTATCTATATTTGATAAGCTTGGAGCTCAATCCATAACAAAAGAATGAATTATTAAACTTTTGAGACAAATGATTAATGTCTATCGAAATAAAAATCTTAATAAACGGCATTTTTTTATTGAGATTAATTTTGTCAAGATATGTTTGTGCCACCTGATGCTACAAAAATATTACAACATACATCAGGATTATCCTAATTGCCGTGTCATTTTTTTTGTAAGAGCGTAAGTAAATAATCTTATTGAGTATTTTGTTGTGACACCAAGTGAATGGATGAACAAGTCGTGCGCCTGGTGGTAAGCGACACGCCTGCCCATAACATAACAGCTGCAGTGCATGACAGTGCTTAGTGCATAAGAGTTGAGTAACATCATGATCAGCTTACACGCATCCACTGCTGGACATAATCCTCCCCTTGAGCATGCCAACTCTCCTATCCTGTATACCATCTGCATCCAGACGCTTCCGGACCTTTCCCAGGTCATCCGTTCATCCGAGGTCCTACACTATTATTTTCCGTAACGTGGTCGCCACTCTAGAAAAAGTCTGCTACATCGGCCATGAGCCCTCCGGCAGACATGTCGAGTAATAGCTTAGTTAATATGAAAAGCACTCACTCACTATATTGTTGGTATTGCACTGTCATACAATAATATATTCATTACATACAGGGTACTAATAAATTTTATTATAATAAAATGGCATTCTGTATTATTTTTTGAGAACTTTAAGAAAAAAAATTAATAAAGGAATTGTTGGTCCCATCACTTGGTATCATAAAAGAAACCTACAGATACATAAATTTTCATTCTACCTAATATAAAATGGCAAAAAATTTCAACTTCATAAAACTTTCAATTGACATAGTGAGAAATAAAAACTCATCAAATCGTGTTATCGACAAAATAAATTGCTAGCGTCGGCCATTATTGATCCTATACTTCATCGAGCGGAAATTCAACCATTTCTGACGAAAGATTTCTTTAAAAAAAAAAGTTTGTTGCTCAGGTATTTATTTTTAAACATTTGGAGTAAGTTGCATATAGATTTCGAATTCTGTGGTGATGTGTAATAATCGCTATTATTACACATTGGAGATGAAATTGTTTTTCGTATCCAAATCGCGTATATTTGCTTTTTTTTCTCACAATTTGTTTTTTTTTTTTTTGTTATAATGGGACCCTTAACAAGTCCCATTGTAACGACTGATTGAGATGGTAAAGTCATCAACTAGCTTTATCTAACATTAATGTAAACCAACCTATTTTTCAGTATAGACACATCAAAAGTAGGATCTAAGGATCTAGCACATTTTTGCCAATTTTTTTTAACACCATCGGATTATTTTTTTATTTTCATTTTCAAATTCAAATTGTAAAAATGACCATAACAAATCCATCAGCTTAAAAAAATTAATTCTACTACAAACTTCATTTTCATTCATTGGCGAAAACGTGTGGGATGACACAGATATCAAAAAGTGTCTATTTTATTTTATTTATCGAGGAATGACAAACAATTGTACATGGTGAGTTATACACAATAAGAATATCGGTTTAACAAATTGTCCAATCAACCACATCATCCACAGATTACTACAAAATATAGAATTTTCAAATGAAGCATAATCGCTAGAATATTTTTTTAAAGTTTGTACTTTAAAACTACTGACATTGTTGCTGCCAAAGAAAATTAGTTTACGAAACAAACAAATTTAGTAACATTACTTAGTACAATTAACAAAAAAACTGTAAAAAAAAACGGTTTCACAATCCACTACAGTATCATACCCAATGCTTCAATAACCGCCCTCTTAAATTTGTATTTAGACAGATCAAACAAACGAAAAAAAAGATCAGATCTACTTCCGACAATAACTCATTAAAATTTTGAAATAGTCGCCTTAGAGGAGCGCGTATACTAGTATTTGTCCTACAGGACGTAAGTGCAAATAGAACATAACGACGAGAGCTTCGCATATGCGTATTTCTTGGCACGGAGAAGCACAGGACATTCATTAGTATACTGCAGTCAAACACACTGTGACACATTCCATTGTAAGGTCATTGCTTAAAGGAGAGTACGCCTTGACTGCAAATTCTGAATAATATGAAAGAACACAAACAAAAAACTTCAACAGTTCGTGGTAAGATTTATTATACATAGTCCTATACACTTTAAGACTAAGGGCGCGTTCCCACTATGTCGTGACGACAGATTGTCGTGCAGTTTGCAGTGTCGTGGTTTGTATATTTAAATGAAGATGTTCACATATAGCACGACACGATTAACTGTCGTTCACGATTTTTTATCGTTACAACGACAAACTGTCGTCACAGTGGGATCAGCTAGAACGTCAGTCGTTAGACGATAAAAAAACGTCACGATAAAAACGTGACGACAGATTGTCGCAGCTCCTATTGTCGTCACGTTTTATTTATCGCTGTCCGCATGTATTCTGCTCCCTGTCCTCCCCTCTCATACCCCGCGCCTTCTGCTCGCTTTGCAATAGCATTGGATCGTAGCCAGAGATGGGCAAGCGCCCGGGCTTTAACCTGGCGCTTTGTTAACGCCGGGTATAAATCGTGTTAAAACCCGAAATCGGGGGCAAAAACTATTTACGTCTAAATATGTGTTGTGAATGGAGTTTCGTTCAAATTTAATTATACATATTATTACAAAATATTTGTTGCTTTATTATCAGGACAGTTCAATTTACCTTTCTATTGAATAGATTCGGTTGAAAAGTTCATCAACAAATTGATACAAAAAATCGTTAAATCGTATGCACTTGAATCGATCTTCATTGAGAATCCACAGGACTGACAGGTGGTAGGTATTATGTGGAGATTCCTCTTCTTCGTGTAATAAAAATATAAAAATTTGTTACAAGTTATTGTATATTATGTTGTTAGGTTGGAATTATACCAAATTCTATACTCATCGTTTCTGCCAACGATTTTTGGCAGAAATGGGTTAAAACTCGGCGCTGCGGGTAAAACCTTGGTGAAAACACGGGCGGGTTGATTGGGTTTTAACCCACTGCCCATCTCTGGTCGTAGCAGGTTTTGACAATACCGAAAAGAACGCAACTT
>NW_020653850.1:18791772-18817353 GCF_003589595.1 Hyposmocoma kahamanoa | reverse complement strand
CAGCTAGTCACGACAGTCATTCAACGATAAAAAATCGTCCACGACAGATAGTCGTGATATGGGAACAGGCTAGATACGACAGTCGTCCAACGATAATAAAACTTGACGACATAGAGGGAACGCGTCCTAATGGCACGGAGATATTTGCGCTGAATTCATTCAATGTCTTATAAAATGGATCCCAGATAGAGCAAGCATATTCAAGTTGTGATCGGATCAGATATTTATATCAGTAGATAAATGTAGAGGATTGAGTGAAAACAGACCCAGTTCTAGTAACAAATTTATACATATGAAAAGCTTTGCTGCTAATTGATTCTATGTGAAGATCAAGGTGCAATTTACTGTCAAGAATAAGTCTAAGATCACGCAGGGTTACCATATTTAAAACTTGCTCTCGGAGAGTATATCTATAAGTACTTTTATTTTTATTTTCGGTGAAAGTAATTACATTACATTTTGGAATGCTTAGCTACGGTTCATTATTTTTACAGTATAAGCCCAACCGAAGAATATCTTTCTGGAACATCTTACAATCATTTAACGTCATAATGGGTCTATAAATCTTTAGATCATCTGCATATAATAGAAATTTCATATTGATAAAGTTGCAATGCGAGTTGGGGACTTCACATTTTCAGATTTGTGTACTTTCTTCGCCTTGCAAGTTTCATCACTACTTTATCTACTTAAGTAAAGTTAGTGTAGTATCCAGAATCAAAACACAATATAATCATTTGTTAGGTATTAGATTTAATAATTGCGTTAGAAAGTTTTGAATAAAATTTAATTTTGTATGACTAATTAAATTAATAAAACTGCTAATGTTTTCAGTATCAGTAACGATCCAGTATCCACATATACCTAACAGTCAAATACTTGCTATGTTTTGGATTGCTTAAAGTAACTTGAAAATACTTGACTGGTCACGAACGAGATTAGGTGTGCCTTACTAGGTTTATAAAGTTTCGGAAATTGATACCAGATACTTACTAAGGAAGTAGTATCCCGTTAAAAATCTATTTTCAAATATTTGTCAATTACTAAATTTTGTACAAGAGCAGACGTATTATCTTAGAAATCTATGTGACTAATAATTATGACGAATAACTATGTGACTAAAAAGTCGTTGAAAAACCAAATACAAAAAGACACAGTGAGGTCCGCTGGTTCATTCCGTGGGTGGTTCATAGTTGGTATAGCGCAGACGCTACCACACTCGTCGTAATCGTCTGCTAGAAGACGTTGGTTCGAATCCGGCCGGATCGAAGGAATTTTTTCTGAGTGTTCGATCTTTGTATTAATAATTCTAACAAAGTAGTGGAGTAATTTCGCAAAAAATAATTTATTATCAATTCAATAAAAATTTGAAATGTTTGTGAATGTTTTAATATACGTACATACCTTTCTACCATTGGGCTACGACCGGAATTGTTTATTTCAGTCCGTAGACCATAGTAACACTTTATTATATAGAAAATACATTTAATAATTTTAAAACATCAAATTACTTCTTAGAAAAAAATAATAATTCGAATGTCACTCAAAAAATGCTCTATTCCACTAAGTTCAACTATAAGTTCAATCAGTTGAACTAATCGGACACAAATATTCCAATTAGTTCAACTAGGTACAACTTTTCAAAAAGTTGTACTTATTGGACGAAATTCTTTATTAAAATTAAAATATTCCTTATTATCTTTATGTGTAGTAGGAGAACCAAACCAAAGTAGGAGCATGAGGAAGGAGCGAACATGTAAGTTGAACTAATTAATTCGATAAAACAAATAATTTTAAATTTATATTGAATTGATATTCAATTATGAGCAAAATTAAAAATATAAAATAAGTTTGAGCTGTAATGTTCCATCTACGAGGCGATTTCGAGGCAGAGCGGTTGTGCGAAGCAGTCAGGGGCGCAAACAGCTCTTCGATATGGATCATATTAAAAATGGAAGCAGGAAGACAAGTGCATTTGATTTGTATTGTACACAAGTTAATAACTCTTCAGAAGCCCAAATAACTTAGACTGGATCACGAACGCTTATAGCGTTCGAGTATTCAATCGACAAAGATAGGCCAACCTTTTAGCCACGCTGTCGTACAGCACAACTGGCTACAGGGGTAGTCTGAAGTATTCAGCGTCGAAAACGTGAACCGATTTTGATGATACTTTTTTGTTCGAAAGAGGGTACTTCGATAGTGCTTCCATTTAAATTTCAAAAAAATATTCCATCTCTAAGGGTAGCAAGCTAGGGGATGAATAGTCATTCATCCCCTATCCATTCATCCATTTGTCGACAACTAAGTAACACTAAGCTTTTGTTTCCGACCGGTTTTGTGTTTTCCGACCAGTTTTTTAGTACTCTACACTGAGATTTTTGCAAATACTCATGTTTAAAATATATTCCATGTCAGAAATAGCTAAATGTGTGAAACACCATTCTGCAAACATTACCAAATCGAATTGAATGTATAAAACCTTCTCTCCATCATAGCAGCTCCCATTGCTTAGTTCAGATGCACACGAAATTATCAGAGCGGCAAAAAGTAATGTAACTTCTGCCTTACTTGTCCAATACAGTGACAACTTTTTACGAGAAAAACGGGATAAATCTTAGTTTAAGTTGAGATTAACTATATTTTTCTTTCTTTTTTTCCTTGTTTATATAGAGACAGGCGGACAAGCGAGCGTGAGTGTGATTGGGAAATTGTGTGGTTTAAATATTTCTTTGGTGCATTCATTGTAAATTACATGTGAATAAGTATAAATTTACATAAATTGAAGGCTACTTGACGTATATCGTGACGGCGGTGCAACTAAATTGGATTGTGTTTAGATTAACAAATGAGTCAACAAACCCTGGCTGAAAATCAGCACACGGCCACAAGGATAAACTGAGCCTGGTCCTTCCATGCACTGTTGCTGTTTTGCAACATTGTCTCATGAACGCGCGTTTGCATCGCTGCTAAATGTTACCGTGTGTAACCACTCTTAAACGAATTATATAAGAATAAAATATCTAACTTTGTACATAATTTTTTTATGGAGATATTTTACTTTTAATACTACAGAGAACTTCCTAAATTTTGGTTTTCAACTGAAACCCCAAAAGTAGAAGTAAGTAGAATTTGCAAATTGCATAGCAGTTTTGCATAGCACAGACACACCGCACCGGCCGCTGCCCCGACAGTCGCCATCGGGTGCTTGTCGACGTCGGATCTGTGTCAAATTTTCTCCGCCTGCTCGCCACCTCACCTCCCAAAATCTAGGCTCGCGTTGCAATACTTCGTCTTAAATGGATCAAACCATTGCTACTCTATGCAAGTTTTTCCACAAAAGAATCTGTACAATGTCTCACAATGGCACAGAACGTGGCAATACGAGCTTGCATAAACCTGCCTGAAGCAGTATAACAGTGGAATTTCATAACTTCGTGATTTTCTACCCTGTTACAATTATCGACAACGCAAAGCAGAATTTCAATACAACACCACTTTCGCGGACCTCGTAAATCGGTTTTCATAGCAAAACAGTTGTTGAACTTTAGTAAATCCGTTACATTGCGACATAGCAACAACTGCTGCCGTGTGGGCGGCATATACTACGTCAGCACTCTCACCTTGTGAATATAGTGGAAATACACCCCATCTAATTGCGTCGAGCTTTTGATATACATTGTATGTACGTTTCTATAAATACATCCTTAATTAATCTAGGTCTGCTGTTGGTTGAAGGTGAAGTAGCCTCTGTTTTGTCAATAGAAGTAATAAAAATTAAATTAAATTTATTGAATATCACTATATTTGACTACCATGATATTTATTTTTTTTTGTGAAATTACAACACTAGTTTGTTCTAATTAATATAATAATAAAAATATCGAACACAGAGAAATTTATAAGGATGTACTCGAACCAGCGCCTTCTAACGCTCTCCCAACTGAGCTACGGAACGAAACAGCAGACCTAACAATTATAATAAAATCTAATTATGATAACATTATAATTAAAATTAAAAGCATACTAACTCTAAACGTAATACACACTGCCGTGTCGAATATCAGAGTTCGTTTGTATTTTTGTCTATCTACATATATTTTTATTAACTTTTTAAGTTAATGCGCTCCATTTCTTTTGTAAGTCTGAATTAGATAAGTTTCTCAGTAAGAGAATATGTAATTCTTAAGTGAACTAAATATTCTTTAACCGTAAATTCTTTTAAATTCCATTCTCTGCCTGTTCTATGCTTCGTACACAATAAAATATTCTTTACACACTTAAGAATACGTCGTCTTACTTTTTCAAACTCGCATATTAAAGCACAAAGCAACTAAAATGCATGGCATATACAAATTTTGCAGACTGATTTCACTCCACATTTCCTTCATATTCACACACTGGCTTTTATCTATTCTTAAACTAATGCATCCAGATTAACTTTAAAGAAATTTAAAATTAATAGAAAATTTTTCCCATCTCCTAAATAATCACTCTTTATAAGATACGCGTTTCAGAAAGTAAGGCGTCGAATATGGTCGGTAGTTGATACGTATGTCATTCAAAGTTTTTAAATGAAAAAAGTTTAAAAATTTTTAACTGACTTCAAAAAAGAGGAGGTTCTCAATTCGACTGTGTTTTTTTTGTATGTATGTTACGCGATAACTCCGGTATTTGTGAACCGATTTTCATGATTCTTTTTTTGTTAGAAAGGGGGTACTTCCATAGTGGTCCCATTTTATTTTGAAGAAAATCATCCACCTCTTAGGGTGACACTGTTCACGCATGAAGATTCATTTTTATAAGTAGCGCCTAAATTTTACAATCAATTATTATATTATTAAAGCAATTATTTTAATGGTTGATTTTGCTATTTCTCCAATTCAAGGCGTTTTTCTCTGCATATACTTTGAGTAGTGAGAACCGGTTTTTATTATCTCCAGTGTCAATTCCTGTATAATGGCGAATTTAAGGATATTTCAATAAAACTTAGCAAATATACGTAATTCCACGTACTTTTACCACGGTTTTTTTAGTACTCTGTACTGAGATTATTTTATTTCAGTAGAAAGTGTTGTATATAGTGAATATGGTACCCCCTTATTTATTTAATATTTAATTCAAAAGATATTCGTATCGACATATTACGGAGTCAGCGAATGCTTACCAAATGAAGCCAGAATACCAGCAAATTGCTAGTATTCTGGTATGGCTTTTACCGTTTCTTCGACACAGCTTTAAGCAATAATTTTATTTGAAATGTTTTATGCTTTGTGTTGGAGAATAAATTATTTTTATTTATTTATTTATGTGTATTAATAGAAGTACTTAGAAATAAAGAATCGGTAATGTTCACTTTTTGCTATTCTGCATTCATAAAAAACAGTCATAATCTATACAGCATTATATTTCAATCATGTATTAACAGAAATATTGAATTGACTCATAATATCTATTTACGTATGAGTTAACAGAACAAAACGAACCACAAAAGAAAAGCTAGACGCTTTAATACTGATAAACATTATACTTACATCTCCTAAATCTTATTCAGGAGCTCTTGTCGGTCATGAAATGGCCAACCATCCTAGATCAGTGCCCTACTTTAAGTTTACGAGACGACATTAACTGTTTACCTTATTTAATTTAAATAACTTCATCTACATCGTTTCCCTTGCCTCTCTTTTCTTATATCTTTCCATCTATAATGGTATGATTGGGGTTTTAACATTTATTTGGAAAATTTTGTTGATAACTTATAAACCAGATTCACTTACGGCGACTAATTTCAATGCAATAATAAACAAAAATATTTTCTACTACATATTTTCCATTAAATCTTTCAGGTAACGGATTTGTGCATATGCCCGGTACGTAGGAAAAAGTGTTCGTATGTTTCGGTTTTGTAATAATGTAAAACAAGTGTCGCTTGAGGCACGTTGTATTATATTGCTTAGTGTACAAGATATAACGCGAACTTGAAGTAGCAAAGAACTTTGTTGCACAAAGCAATTCGGGTCTTTGCGTTCTTTTATATTAAAACTTGGAAACTCAAGAAACTTGGAACATATCAGTGTATAATATTAATCCACTGCTGAAAGTAGGCTTTTTCGCGAAAGAAGGATTTGCGAAAATCCTTTGTCAACTTTGTCAAAAGTTAGGGTTGGCGATCCTCGTAGAGCTCTAATCCTTTCTGCTGAGCTCTAAGTCACTTTCTACTTTATTTGTGTCCCAAAATTTCACACGTTCTCTTAAAATGACAACTGTACAATTTGTAATCTCCTATAAAACGGTCATGACCCAATGATATAGGACTATATGAATGTCATTAGAAGGTTATTGAAGACGTCACATCGCTAAAAGTATTTGACCGTGAACGACCTTGGTTATATAAATAGGAAGTAGTCTAGCCCAAGTCAAATTTAAGGAAAGTTTTAATGGGGGTTCTTTGAGGTTGGGATGACGTCACTCTTTGAAATCCGTCGTTCCGAATTTTATTTAAAAGATTTTAGAAAATGCCAAGTTAACTGTAACCAGCGGTACCGCGACCAATTTTTTACTATACCAAGTGACGGGACGAACAAGTCGCAGTGCCACTCAGAGCTTTAAATCACAAAGGTCTTAGGGACACCGCCACTGCGCCCGTCACCATGAGACGTAAGTTGACAATACCCACGTGCTTGTAATTTCATCAGCACCCCTCAAAACCAAAAGGCAGTATTGCTCACATTACTGCTTGGCGGCAGAAATAGGTGGAATGAGATTGCAGTACTTCCCCGAACGACCTCTTTGACAAGGAGCTCTACTGCTACTAAACTTTGTGCGAAAGCTTGACTTTCGTACAAAAAGAATTTTCGGTAAGATCAATTTGAAACATTAACGTTTGTAAGTAATTATACTGTAAGTATATTGAAAATCTATGTCACTATGTTTGTCATGATACCAAATATGTTTTTGTGAAATTACTGCACTAGTTTGTTTCAATTATTAATACTGGAAAGACTGAAAACACTAACAAAAATTCCTTCGCACCGGCTGGATTCGTACCAGCGCCTTTAGCATACACATTTTAAGTTGCAGTAGAGCTCCTTGTGAAATATTTCGTCCAGGAAAGTACTGCCACCTTACCTATTTCTGCTGCCAAGCAATATCTGAGCATTACTACATTCCGGTTTTGAAGGGTAAAGGTGCTGGTGAAATTACAGGCACGTGGGACTTGTCGTAACGGTGCCTTTAAGATCAGTGCGATTAAAAGCTCTAAGTGGCTCTGCAAATGTTATGGATAGGCATGTCGCTTACCACCAGGCGCACGACTTGTTCGTCCCGTCACTTGGTATTATGAAAAAAAAAACCATGCCTGACGCTCTCGCAACTGAGCTACTGGACGAACCAGCAGACCTTACGAATTTTTTCTATGTGCTTGTTGCAGATCTTTGTTTTTGGTTTTTAACGATTTTTTGTCGTCGCTCAATCTGTGACAAAAACCTTTTTTCTTGGTTCTGGTATGGGTGTTCTGGGAAGTGCCCCAGAGAGAATTCCGTTGCACTGGTACTCATAGTACAAGGAATTATTTCCTAGTTTGAGTCCAGGTTGATGGAAAGTGACGATGAGGTCGAGGATGTAGCATGCACACCTAAATAATGCCTATTCACTCTCGCTTTCGGGGAACAAGTCTGCATGCAGGGAATTCCACCCTAACCGCTCGCGATATAAATGTGGAAGCGAAACGCTTCGTGCGAATCCTGGGAGTATCCATACCATAGGAATGGAACCCCACCCCATATCTAGTCCCCCAATGAAGAAAAGGGAAAGGCGGCATGAAATTACGCAATTCCATCGCACACTCTCCGTGATATATCCTGTAAAATACCGATAAGCTGGCAACTCTACGGCGGTGCTTTGTGTGGTGTATTTTTTGAAAATGTGAAGGGATTATACGATCTGAATATAATATATAATATTGTCTAAGGTCTATTAATATATTTTTATAACATTCGATTTAACGGAAGAAATGAGGTTTACTATTAATGTTTCTTGTTTATGAAGTTTCCAGAACATTTTTCTTTTGTTTGCGTGCGTGCTTACGTGTCATGCTTCTAGGGAGTTCTTCGGCTGTCTAATCAATTATTTGACTACATAATAACACGAAGATAGGAATTAGAGCAGGCAAACAATTAAGTTAATATATGGTAAGGGGTGGTGTTTATCCATTTCTAAATTTTAATACCTGATAATTTGTAATAGGATATAACATAATCTTAATACAGAGTACTAAAACACCGGCCACAAAAGTTCGTGAGATTACATCAGTTTGCCAAGTTTTATTGAAATCGGTTAACGGAATCTGCGTGAAACCGGATTCATCCCCTAGTTTGCCAGTTTTAGAGGTAGAATATTAATGATTAATATTTTCTTCAAATTGAAATGGGACCACTACAGAGGTACCCAAACTTCCAACAAAAAGAATCATCAAAATCTGTTCACAAATCCGCCGTTAGGGCGTAGCATACATAAAAAAATACAGTTCCGTTGAGAACACTCCTCCTTTGTTTTAAATTAGTTAAAAACGGATGCTAATACAATTCACAAATCTGAAAAAACTAAGGAACAAATGACTCCGCAGAATAACGACAGATACCTACGGGATATCATTTCGAGATTACGACACGGTAACCGATATCACAACGACCTTTTTGGAGCATAGTATTTAGTGCAATTAAAGAGTGTTTGTAAATAAAGTAATATTGGAAAATTAGTAATATTGTTCAAATAAAAAAAAAATGTTGTTACTGAGTTGATAATTAACATTAAAAAAAATTAAAAATTAAAACACTAAGAAATTTTCATAACACAATTTACAATTTATTAGTAGCAGTAGCGCTCCTTGTGAAAGAGTTCGTCCTAGGAAGAACTGCCACCTTACCTATTTCTGCCGCCAAGCAGTAAGTAATGTAAGCATTACTGCGTTCCGGTTTAAAAAAGTAAGGGTGCTGATGAAATTACAGGCACATGGGACTTGTCAACTTATGTCTCAGGGTGACAGGCGCAATGGCAATATCACTGCAACTACTATAGGCAGGCGTGTCGCTTAACAGCAGACGCACGACTATCACTTGATATTATAAAAAGAAACTAATTAATACAAAGGTCGACAACAAAGAAAAATCTTACGATCCGATTGAAGTCGAACCAGCGATCTTGCCATACCCATACTCATTCTTATACACTTATTCGAAAAAACTCAGTAGAAAAAGCTATAAAAAGACACAGAATAATTTCGTCAACCTGCTAACCTGAAATCTATAGCTAAGTTGACAGAGCAGCGCTAGGGTAAAGCGTGGTCACAGGCTCAAGTCCTGTCGGGTCGAAAAAATGTTCCATTAGTGTAGTTATTTCACAAAAACATATGAGCTCTACTGATATTTAAATATGTTATCATGAATAATACGTCTGTGCACAATTATGTAGGTTTAGTATGTAAATTTCCAAAGATAGAAAACATTATTATTATCATACAAGTTTGTTCAATAACCACACCTCAGCGAATCGAGACGCAAACCAGTATACATAAGCCATTCATCACTGCCATGGAGGAATTCGAAGGTCATTATTGGCATTGATTCCACCCCAGGCCTTGCATTCATCAATGTGACGTCATCCATCTATTTGCGAGACACATTCTTTGACTAAACTTGATGAAGAGAAATGTAGCCATACATTTTGAATCTTGCGTCAATGCTTTACAGACTTATCCTGCCCACTTTCGAGTGAATTTATGAAATAGTTTTGTTTTTGTAAATTTTATCGAAATGTAATTTACCATGTTCACTGGAATTTCATCAACACTGCATTATTTCATTAGGTGTTTCGAAAAAGTTCATATTTAATGAACTAATTTCAAATTTTTCGTAATAAATGCTGGCTGAATACCATATTATGCCACGAAAAGTATAGTAACGTACGCTGTGAAAAATAAGTATTATACAGAAATTCGCGTTAAAGACACTAATACGTTGTCTATAAACTGGTAACTTCTTTGATTTTATCTAATAGCATTTTTCCAGAAGTCTTGCCGCGTATTGTCGATTATTCTTAATGTTGATTTGTTGCGTCAATTTCTGCTTATGTCATCGCGTAGCTATTAGGGTGGAAAAAAGCATTGTCGATATATCATCGATAAAAAATAACAAAAAAATTTTTGCTCGAGATTTGTTTCACTTTTATTTTTGTTCGACATTTTAGGACACATATATTTCACATTGAAACGTTTTCGACATTTACGGTTACAATAAATTTATTATCACATAGAACCAGCACGACGCAATACAATGACTTGATTGACATTTTCTTGTCTGTTTCTGTTGTAAAGTTTATATTTATGAGTAGTTACCACACTGTCTGAGAGCAGTGAGCCACCACGCGCCTATGAGCCGTGGTAAGAGGGTCGCCCGACCGTGGGCGTGGTGGTCCGAGGTCGCCTGTTTTTGGATTCGTTGTGAGTCGGTAACTTCAAAGGCGCGAGCTCGAGCCAACGCGCCGTGGGAAGAGGGACGCCCGAACGCGCCCGTGGTCACCCGTGGTGGCCTCTTTGGATCCGCCGAGTATCGGTAACTTCAAAGGCGCGGCGCGGAAACCAATAATTGTATGAGTAAAACAAACGACGTATGTTCAATTCAATAAAATCTTAACAGTTTACCCTCAACCTGTCGAATAATATCATCCACCAGAGTCGTTTCTTCTCCATTTTTTTAGTATGTTGTAAACATTGCATAATATAAAAGTGGCTGCAGAAATAGCTATGCGTTTTTCTTGTGACATTTTCGAACGTTAGCTCGAATTAGACTAAACTCTCGATACACACACGAATACGCGCCACCACGCGCCACCACGCGCCGCAAAGCGTGGCGTTAAAAACCGGTCTGTGGCCATTACACAGTTAAAAGCATAAAATTTAACACTTCGGCATTGGAATCGTTCTAAACACAAGCAGTACAGAGTTAAATTTAGATCTTAAGTATCTAGCTTGACCTGCTCTTGACCCCTGTACACTGCGAAATTTTCTCAATAACGAAATAATGTTGCATGTTGCAATATTGCAATGAACAAATATTGTTGTTTATAATGTTAGCAATCAAGGTTGTTAGTATTTTAAAAATAATCCTGTATAGGCGACTGCACTCCAGACCAATATTTTTCAGCTGCCCTGCCAAAACATTTTCTGTTTATGGATAGTCTTCCACCTTTTATTCCTCGTATCGTAAATTTCAAGTTTCTGTTATCTGTTTTTACAAACCGCCTCTTAATATAAACGTAATTAAAAACGTTATATATTTAAATATTTCCAATGATGTTGGTTAATCGTGTTGTTTCGTATTGTTTGAGAAGCCGGAATGGACTTCAAGAGCAATGTTAAATAGTTAAACAAGAAATGAATCAAAGTGTAGCTCCCATGACTGATTGGAGATTGGCAGAATTCTTCAAGAGAAGCCAGAAAGTAAATAATATTTTCAATTTCGCCGGTAACATCCCGGTCTCAACTACCATCGACCACTGGGTGGCATTATACCTATCATACGATTCTGAGAATACTAAAAGGCGTGTGCGACCGAGTTGGGTTTCTACGATACTATATACATAGAGATTTATTGTTATTATATTTCACCGTAACATTTTCTCTGTTTTACGAGACTCGGTCCCCTGCTCTCAAACATATTGAACATTCACGAATCTAAATTTCATGTTAATTCCACGCATTTTGTAAAGCAATATTTCAATGAAACCCATTAGGTGTTAACTACGGTGCTATTAATTCCTTTAAATTACAATTGGAATAGAATATTTAAATAAAGCGACGTGTAGTATTTATTGTGATCAATAATTCATGGCTCCTCTAAGTTCTCTATACCCGTTAATGTCGAACTCTTTTTGTCGCAAAATTGGAGTTTACAATTTGAAATTGCCATTTATTTCAAAAAATTATATACTCATGCTACAATAGAATCCTGCCATCTTGCCGAAATAATGATTCATTTTATTGCTTCGTGGTAGAATAGTGTGGAACAAGAATTCTGAAAGTCTTGGAATTCATTTTCGACTGCTTCACGAAAGCTTATATTGTTTTCCTTGTAGACAACCGTGAAATTGCGGAAAAAGGTAAAGGTAACAGCCAGTAAGGGTCTAGTTTTTTTTAACAAATATTGTTCTATTGTACTTGTTACAATCGCTATTATTTTAGTACACTAATGAGCAAAAATAGAAATGGTCTATGTGAGCAGCTATAAATAGGTTATTTTTATAAATAATAGACACATACTTGGCCACAATCTCACCTAATGTTAAGCGACGATGTGCCTAAAAATTGCCTATTCACTCTAGCCTTGAATAGCCCCGAATTGTACTTCTCGGGAAACAGAGTACACAGGTAGAGTATTCCATTCATTTGCCGCACGCATCAGAAAGGAGGAGGTGCTTAGTGCGCATGGGTGGTATATCAACGACTTAAGGATGTAGAGTTCCGGACCTTCTAGTCGACCGAAGGAGGAACAGTGAGGGTGGAACTAAATTGACGAGTTCCTGCGCATATTCCCCGAACTGCATCCGATAGAAATCTGACAAGCAGATCACTTTTCCGCGAGGACCGAGGTTTTCCAGCTTCAACTCTACAAGAGAGTTGTTTTTAATAAATCTCTTTGCTCTTCGCGCCCCCGAGTGCAAGGCAGCTAACTGATGATGGACAATGGCAATGGGTTAAGGAGCTAGCTATAGATCGTAGGGAATGAAGGAGGCTACATCGCAAGATCATGATTTTTGTATGATATCAAGTGAAGAGAGGAACAAATCTTACACTTGACGGTAAGCGACACGCCAACCCAAGAAAATTACAGTGCCACTCAGAGCTTTAAATCGCACAGATTCGAGATGTACTTCCATAGAAGAAACCTTTCGCAAGGAGCTCTACTGCTACTATTATTGGAAGCATGCACACCTAAATAATGCCTATTTACTCTGACCTTGAAAAGGCTCGTATTATTACTGACGGCAGAAATATATATGGCAGCAGAGCTTCCCTGGGCGAACTCTACCACGAGGAGCTTTAGTAATATTAAAGCTTGAATGTGCAACTCCTAATAATGTGGAGATTTTTTTTATAATATCAAGTGCCGTGACGAATAAGTTATGCGCCTGATGGTAAGGTACACGCCTGTCCGTAAGAGTTGCACTATCACTCAGAGCTTTAAATCGCAAAGATCTGAGCCGCACTGCCACTGCGCCCGTCACCTTGAGACATAAGTCGACAAGTCTCATGTGCCTGTAATTTCACCAGCACCCTTACTCTTTAAAACCGGAACACAGTAATGCTGACATTACTGATTGGCGGTAGAAATAGGAAAGGTGGCAATGCTTCACTGGGCGAACTCTACCACGAGGCGCTTTAGAGTTGTTAAAGTCAGGTGTGATGGTGAATGACGAAAAGCTTAATGCTACAACTCCTTATATGGAGATGGTATGTTCGGCAGTATTCACTCTAGCAATAAAGATTAGAAGTAACGGTGAAAGTCGGTTAACTCACCGTGGTGATTTATCTACTTGTTTTGAGTATAACAATGATAACAGCGATCAGATGTCACGGTTATTCCAAATCTAAGAAAACTATGAATATTATCAAAAACGTTTTAGAGCAGTGCGTGTTGCCAGCGATGACCTACGGCTCTGAGACGTGGTCACTTACTATGGACCTCATAAAAAACCTAAAAGTCACTTAACGAGCTATAGAGCGAGCAATACTCGGCATTCCTCTACATCGATCGATCGAATCAAAAATGAGGAGATCCGTAGAAGAACTAAAGTCACCGACATAGCTCGAATGATTAGCAAGTTGAAGTGACAGTGGGTAGGGCACATAGCTCGTAGAACTGACCAAACGGCAGTTAGGGCAGAAAGGTACTTGAATGGAGACCACGAACCGGAAGGCGTTCAGTGAGACAGCCCCCTACTAGATGGACAGATGACCTGGTATGCGACGTATGCACGTCGCGTTCGATCTTTAGGGGAGGCCTATGTTCAGCAGTGGACGTCTTCCGGCTGATATGATGATGATGATGAAGAAAACTATAAGGGAGTACACCGCGTCTGAACCACCAAATTGTTGCCTACAGTTTTTCTTTTTTGTACACTGCGTCGTCGACGTTCAATGTTGTGTTCATTGATTGCAATTATCATACAGAATCCATTTTTCATCACAAGTACGGTCTAAAACTCCTTCACCTCTATGTGTGATCCTGAGAGTCGACCGGTTGGGATCCCGCCACAATGTGAATTTTAATTCATTTGTGGTGAGAGTACCAACTCAACATCTATCGCCCTTCATGAAGGATGAGTTTTGACCGAAGGGTATCATGTCATGTCACCGACGTTTCCGAGGCCGCTTACCGGACACCCACGTTGCGTCATACGTCGCGAAAAAACCTGTAAATAATAATTAGTAATTAGTGTTTGACTATATTATTATGTATGTTAGTCTATAAGGTATGTATTTATGGCTCTTTATAACCTGAATGTAATAAATAAATAAGTTCATTAATTAAGACGGTGCAAGGTTCAACGCTCTTAGCCCAGTTCATGTGGTACCCAATTTTTTAGTTTTAATCACATTTTACCGATAGCAAATACTTGTAATATCAATAAAAAAAAGAATAATAATATTTTTTTAAAATCAACCTACATTTTTTTAATTCTCATCCGCCAAAGCCGTGCCACGTTCCTTGTCTCTTTAGTGCATAAACTACATTCACAGCCATAACGGTTTATCTCAAGGAACAAAGAATTTATGTGGTCTGTGGTTTTTCTTTTCGCATGCTTCGTATGTTACGGCATCACGAATGATATTTTCTAAAAATAATTTCAAAACGTTTCTCGTTTCTTCGTAAATTAAACCAGAAATTCGTCTGACACCGCCTCTTCTTACTAATCTTTTAATTGCAGGTTACGTTATGCCCTGGAGGTTGTCTCTAAGAACTTTTCTGTGTCGTTTCGCGCCTCCTTTACCCAGTCCTTTCCCACCTTTTCGACGACCAACATTTATGATAGTTGTTTTTTAAAATTAATAAAATTAAAAGAATATTAAAAGGATGAATACGAATGCGCGAAATATATTCTGGGTTTCAATATGTTCTGGAATATATACGTCAAAGCATGCTGCTAATTCTTCAGTAGTTTTCTATGGATAGGCTTCAACTATAGGTAGCAAATAAATATTATTCCCTTAAGTTCAGCTCGTTCACAAGACTTAGTTACCAAATTTATGCTTGCACTGTGGAGTCGATAAAAATAAATAAGTGACGGGACGAACAAGGCGCCCGTCTGGTGGTGAGCTACACGCCTGTCCATAACAGTTGCAGTTCCACTACGCCAGTCGCAATAATAGTCACATTACTGCTTGGCAGTGGAAATCGGTAATATGGCAGTACTTCCCAATACGAACTCTTTCACAAAGAGCTCTACCGCTACTAAAGTTCTCTGTACATTCAAGACAAACCCAACAGCCTTGACGTCTGCACTTAAAAACTCATTTATCTTTCACCACAGAACTTAAATCTTAAGTTTTGTTTCAGTAACGGTGAACAAGCTTAATGTGAAATACTGGAAAACTAAAATCCTTTACCCACCGTGCCGAATTCGCTAGAAGAAATCTACGAATATCCTATTCGCTAACGTACAAAATGGGTTACAAACGATGATATATTTGTTTTTAATACATTTGCTCAAAACGTGGTATTTTTCGTACTACAAATCGTGCCGAAAGTTAGATTTTTCGCACTAATGCTTTTTACTATTCCATTTTTTTAAATTTACTGTTGTTTCAAGTCTTAAACATAGAACTAAAGAGGTTGTATATTTATTTAATATTCATATATATGCTTTGTAACGTAAGTCATTCGTCATTAAAATTTATATTTACTTACAAACATCTTATTTGTTTATATTGCATAGTTGTTTTATAAGACAACGGGTTACATTTAAAAATACCAAAATATTTTCCATAAAGATGGCTGATTGAGTATTAACAACTACCGGAGGTGAGTATTACGCGAGACCGCTGCGCCCCGCGCCACTAAAATAGTACTTTAAATGTGGCTGAATACTGGCAACAGTTGCCATTGTACTCTGAATTTTTATCAGACAAAGAAATAAAATGAGTTTTTTTTAAATACTGTTTTATTTTACTTTCATTGTAGGTTTTTCGCAAATGTATTAAAAAACGTCATTTGATACACGTGCGAATTTGTCATTTTCACTGGTCTCGAGTCTTGCAGTCTCGAAGCCTCGATACTCGTGAATAATGAGTAACTTTCCGCACTTGTATCAAAAATAATTATTATACGCGACTGAATAAACAAAGTTTAATTCTATTAGTTGATTCAAAGAAAATCGTTCCTTTTGAAAATGTGTGGATTATATGAGCATAAGAAAGTATTTTTTTAAATCTAGGACTATTTCACGAAACGACTACTAAAAACTGGTACACGAATCTGACTGGCCCTCTGTGAGATCTGAGTGAGTCGAAGTAGAGCTCCTTATGAAAGAGGTCGTCCAGTGATGCACTGCCGCCTTACCTAATTTTGCCACCAAGCAGTAGTGTTAGCGTGACTGCGTTCCGGTTTGGGAGGACCCTTACCCTCCCAAACCGGTGAAATTACAGATACATGGGACTTGTCAACTTATGTCTCAGGGTGAAGGGCGCCGTGGCCTTGTACCCCTAAGACTCTTGAGATTTAAAGTTCTGAGTGGCACTGCAACGGTTATGGATATAGGTGTGTCGCTTACCACCACTTGGTATAATAAAAAAGTTATTTATCTATTTATTACTAATTACAAAGATTGGATTGTAGAATCCATTTTTTGTGAACTTCTACTAAATGATTAATATTTTATAAAGGTTCTTCAGAAGTTGCTTTAACACACACACATGTGACTGAAATTTCTTTTACTGGATAATGAATTTTACAGGAATTCTTTTCGAAGAAAGATTTTATATCAATTATTCAGCCCCCTTATTACAACTAACGTAATCGACATCTTTTGCGAATTTGAGTTATTAACACACCTGGAATAAGCGAAGCGAAATCTACAACCTGCTTTAATCGGTTTTTTTTTTTGTATCTAATTTAGTTTCAGTTATATTGTCGAGCCAAATCAGCGCAATTGCCATTTTTCAAAGTAAAAAAGAAGAAAGCCAGAGCCTGTGTTTGGTCACAAAAATAAATCTTAGAAGAACAAATAAAACTATGAAAATTAGTAGGTACTATATATAGGTATAATTGGCTACTCGAAGTACTTATTCTACGCAGACGAAGTCGCGGGCGCGGACTAGTATGAAATAATGATTCAAAGTTAAAGTCAAATAATCTTTATATGAAATAAATTAAGCAAATTACACTTACAATTACACTTACAAATAAATAAAGTAAGCAAATTACACTTCTTTTTTATTTTTTAAATAATATTAAGTGACGAGACGAAGAAGTCGTGCGCCTAACGGTAAGCTACACGTTTATCCATAGCAGTTGCAGTGCCACTCAGAGCTATAAATCGCAAAGATATGAGGGGCACTACCACTGCGCCCGTCATCCTAAGACAAAAGTTGACAAGTCCCATGTGCCTGTAATTTCACCAGCAGCCTTACTCTTCAAAACCAGAATACAGTAATGCTGACATTACTGCTTGGCGGCAGAAATTGGTAAGGGGCAGTACTACCCTGGATGAACTCTTTCACGAGCTCCACTGCCACTAAAATCGTCATACTGAACATTAAACTCTACTGCTCATTCGTAAGGCTGAGAACAAAGAGCAAGAAAGTCAATAGTCTCTTTGTAAATATACATTTGAATACATTTATCATTACAATATTTAATTAAAACATCTTAGATCGAGAATACCTGAAAGAACTAAACGGGTCACTACAATTGTAAGTCAATGACTACAACGGATTTTTGTCACCCAAGTACGCAGAAGCTGTCTAATAACCTTTAGCATAAAGTTTTTGTTTCACTATAGTTTTAAATCTCGTAAATTACAAATTTTGAATATCAATTTAAATGAATTTGACACTTTATGAAGACGACTGTCAAGAACCGCTAGTTTATTTTGATTAATCGTGTTAATGTTCAAGTTCTATTCGATTCTATTCTATACTGTGACGTTCGCTCGTCTGAGAAATATAATTATATCACTTTCGGTAATATGCTTATTAAAATAGCGACAAATAAATGAGGGACTATGACTCCGCAACGAATTGCGGGTTCGCAACCTTTACTATAATGCTTACTAATCGCATTGACCCTAATAATTCAGGCCTAGGAATTACTAACTCCTAGGAAATCCAACTATCGACACCTATCCCAAAGTATTA
The DNA here is from genome assembly GCF_003589595.1 of Hyposmocoma kahamanoa. Lineage (NCBI taxonomy): Eukaryota > Metazoa > Arthropoda > Insecta > Lepidoptera > Cosmopterigidae > Hyposmocoma > Hyposmocoma kahamanoa. The sequence goes on along the minus strand of NW_020653850.1, from coordinate 18,798,944 downwards.
TAAATGCTTTCCATTCATAAGGCGTTTTATCTTGCGTGGGCGCAGGACTAATGGATTGGTTCCAGTATATTTGGACTATCCCGGTCCATTTTATTAGATGATATCAATATTGTTAGTTTTCATAATATTAGCGCGACAGACTTTTAAAAGAGAAGGAGGTAAGAAACATGATAAAATTACTAATAAATATAGGAAATGCAACTGTTTTTCCTGATTTAAATCGCGTATATTTATTTTGTAGGGGCCATGGGACCTATAAACGGCCCGGAACGTTGGTTTAAATCCGGAAACAAATTTACGCGATTTAAATCCGGAAAAATAGTTTCATTTCCTCTGTGCAACTACGATATAATAAATATAGGTTTAGAAACTACACTGAGTGCCTAATACGTCTAAATTAGGCTTCTGTAGGGCTAGCACGATAAGGCGCGACTTGCGCGAGAGCGACATAAAGCGCGAGATCTCGTTGCGAAAATAGCAGTCTCTCGCGTTTTATGTCGCGCTAATTGCGCCCTATCGTGCTAGCCCTTCTGTTTTTATGATACCAAGTGATGGCACGAACGAAGTTATACGCCTGCTGGTAAGCGACGCGTCTGTCCATGTCAGTTGCCGTGCCACTCAACTGGCACATAAGGTGACATTTCCCATGTGCCTGTAATTTCATCAGCTTCGTTACCGTTCAAAACCGGAACGAGATAATGCTCATTTTCTGCACGGCGTAAATAGTAAGGTTAGGTAACTACTTCCTAGGACGAACTGTTTCACAAGAACTTTAAATTACGATGAAACTGACGTATTTGTTGTGTAAAAGTTTCTAAATAAATAAAAGAAAAAGTAAAAGAAACGAACTGTTTTATATCACGCACTAAAACGTAGCACCACCTCGTCTTTGTGCTGGAAATATTTTGTTTAAAACGCTTGTTCTTTCCTTTGGACAAATTGAGTAATCTCCATGGAGTCAAGTCAAAGATTCTTATCGCAGTAACGTATTACACTCATAACTCTGAGAGGCAGCTCTTTGATACAATATGAAACCTTAGACGTTGTCAGTTATGTACGTGAGACGGGTGGGATACTTTAGAAACTTGATTCTTGATTAACGCTTGAGAACCGTTCCCTCAGATCTACAGTCGTAGACACAATTAGATAACTATTTGACAACACCACATGCGTTGTTGTATGTATGTATGTATGTAAGTAAGTAAAGCACTTATGTTATGAAAATCGGAAGCAACGACAGTACTGTAGCAGGCTGGTTTGAGGTACATTGTAATTAGAAGTGTGTAAAAAACAAGGTGGGTTTATATTTAGAAATTGTATAAAAAAAAATAGAAGGTTATTGTCAAATGATCATCGAGAGAGTTCTAGACAAATCTTCAAACCGAACGCACACAGTAATTCTTTATTCACGAATATAATATGCCTCGTTTCTTATTAAATAGTACCTCTCTCTACGCTACTACCACGGCTTCGCTTCCATAGTACCAAAAACACCCTAATCCGAGACTATGTAGAAAAGTTAGTTTCTATATTAACCCGGCCGGGGATCAAACCCAGGACTTCAGTGATGGAGACACCATGAAAACTAGTATGCAAGTCACTAAACCACGAAGGTCGTTAAAATACACACATCAAAATTATGTGTAGTGTCTACACACTACATCCCTACGGATCATGCACGTTTTTGGTAATTACTGAAATTCTGGTCTGGAAATTTTATTTAACAACAATGGAACTTAATTTATCAATTTCGTTTTGAAATTCGAATTATAAAATTGACCATATAAAACCATTGGTGTTGAAAAACTTAAATAAAAAAACCCGATTTTTAATAATTGGCAAATACGTCCTTGATCATTAGACACTTCTGATGTGCGTAGTTCTAATGCGTTTTCTCCAAAAAAAGACGAACGAGTTGACGTAGCCAAGTTACTTGAAATTTTTCATTTAAATTTGAACGTGGATCTTCGTTCCAAAGTGGGTGTTCTCACTTAACGTAAATAAATCCCGAATTGTTACCCCATCTCTATCTTATTGCCAAGCCCTTAGCTTGTTTTTGGGTAATTACTCCGGCTCACTGTTGTTTCGTATTTTCTTCCTCGATGTTGTTAAACCTAATACCTAAACTGAATTATTAGATATATGGGTGAATCTTTTGAAACTCATGTTCTACTTTTAATATTAAATAACGTTTTTATATAACCGATAACAAAACCTAAAGAAATATTCTTAAAGTAATTCATAGAGACGTGTAAAATCAAATCATCATTATCATAGAACATTCATGCTGCGTCGATGGTTTTCCTAAGTGCAAATAGCCTCTAATGGGTGGCAACCTCCGATTGTAAACGGCGCTTGAATGAGAAAGAACTCACATTAAGCTAGCAAAAAGCTCTATGATCTAACCGATTTTCCCTAAAGGCCCGCTACTTTATCGAACTTTACCAAATATAAACTTGCGCATTTTTATAGATTTTAAGACTTTCGTGTTAATTCACTAAATGATTATCACTAATATCAGGTTTCTTACCACGGTATGACTTCTTTTTATTTTCCCAAAATTTCGGAACGGTTGCACGTTCCATGGTCAATAAGCCAACCCGTGACCATGGAGCGTGCAACCGTTCCGAAATATCGGGAAAATAAAAAGAAGTCATACCGTGGTAAGAAATCTGATATTAGTGATAATCATTTGCGCATTTTTATTTGCCCCAGTAATACTGTTGTCTAAAAAAACCTCCGTAGCATAAACCCAGCACACTGCGTAAAGAGTTTCCATTAGTTGTACGTAAGGGTGTCACAATAAGCACTAATATATTGACACTAGTCGCGAAAGACGTCACGATTATAGTATAACAAGAGCAAGTACTTTCTCCTATTCGGCGCTTAAATGCCTACACTTCGCTCGAAGCGCAGGGTTGCTACATTACTATTTAGTTATTTTATTTATATTATTTATTTGCTCATATTACAATAATTTATTACGTAGGTACTTAGCACTCTTAAACCTAAAATGTTTTGTGTGTCACTCTATTCGTAACATTTACACGCACATAATCTTATACATACAGACAAAATTTAGTTTATACAAGGATATAATACAAATAAACGTACACATAGACAGCGCGTAACGTGATATTTAACAATCTTAATATATTAAATATAAATAAATATACAATATTTTATTAATCATTGAATTAAAAACTAAAAACTTATACCTACAAGTTGTAAACATAAATTTAAAAAATGTGCGACATTGAAATAACCTTTGTTAAATACAGTAGGTACTTTCGTATATCCTTATAACAGCCTCACGGATTGGTATCTCGATTATGGAGTACCTTATGAAATAGAAATGAAATGCCGTACAATCCTGAGTTAGAGGCACTATTGTTCAAACTGTCATTTTGAAACACCGAGTGACTACTTCAATTTTATAATTAATGATGCGTGAGACGACCCGGGTTATGCAACGCGAGTTCACTGAGAGATTACGTGAATGTATGCGTCGTTACACGGCGAGCGGCAGGCATTCACTGATACAAGCCGCATTGCTACGTTTGTATAGAGTTACCATACTTGTCTTATAATCTGTGGTACGATGCTCTAACTCAACATTTCCAATATCTACTAACATTTTAAAACACATTGAAAAATAGAATCTAATGTAAAAGAACGTAAAGCTGCTTCTCGCGTCTTCAAAAGAGAAGCATTTAAAAAAACTCCTTATATTCCAGCCGTTATTTAATCTGTAACAAGCTTAAATAAATTCTAAGTGGTTTATTTGACACGCCTCAGATTGGTATTGGATTAAACATTGTGAATAAGGAGTTTTCATGATGTCCTTGAAGAAAAACTTATAAATAGCCTTTGGGCTTTATTTTCGTTATACGAAAAGCTACTTAGAATAAAAGTAGCGGTGGGTAACGCTTTGATTTTCACAATTCTCCCGAGGCTTGTACGTACGTACATAAAGTACAGCATACATCGTCTTTAGAATTGTTATGCGAAGTCGCATTTTTAACGCAGAACCGAAATGATTATAAAAGTAATTTCGGTTGCCACTAAAACAATATTTGTAAGATAGAACACATAACAAAAAAGACATTCTAGGATAATCCTACCTACTTGTGTTCTTGTCATTGTTCACTTAACTATTCTGAAAAAGTTAGGAAGAGTTCCAAAAGAAACACTATTTTTTGTTTAGTTTGTGTTCAACCATGCTTGCAGTTAAATTATGGCTTAAATAAAAAAAACTAATGACGTAGTTGAAGACTTTGCGAATTAACTTTCGTAAGACTTTGCTTAATGGGACGTGCCTAGCCTTTATAAAGATAAAGATAAATTTATTTTAACGTAACTTAATCTAATACGAGTAAAACATATGTAAATAAAGCTGTTATAGTATTAAAATTATAAGAAGACAATCTAAATTATACAATCTTATACATTTTAATATTAGAACCTAATGTGTAATTGCGATTCTTAAACCAAGTAAATGTGTACCTGTATTTTTTTCTTTTAGTGCAAATTGCTTTATATTACAGCTTAAAGAGATTTTTTTCATATGTAACAATAAAATAATTAGTAGTTATAAATTAATGGTTTGAAAACCTATATAAAAATATTTATGAAACAACTTCCAGCAAGTCGTATCTAAATTACATCCGATTGAGACAGCCAATAGCGCGCGCTTATTCCAATTTTATCGCGCGCATCGCGACTAACATGCATAACCTTACTACGGAGGCAGATAAAGCTGTTATATCCACAAGCGGTCAAATTCGAATGAAAAAGCGGCATTTTAAATTTTTGTCATAATAGCTAACATGGCGAGCACCGTGACATCATATTTTTGTCGCATCTCAAGCGCCGCAACCAATGACTGCAAAAGAATATCGCAGTGCCAAACATAGCCGCAAGGTACCAGCTGATTTTAAAACGATTTGACAGTTCTGCACAGTAATTTTATCAAGGTAATAAAAGATAAAAAGAAATAATAAAAACGAATTGATATGTATAAATTATTGGAAAAAGGTGAGGAGAACATTTTTAACTCAATTCAATATAATAATATGAGAGTAATTAGAAACGTAAATAATAACGTAAAATATGTAAAAACTGAAACTACAAAAAACGGGCATTTTTTGTTTCGTTGTTTTCGCGGCGATGATTAAGCGACAACGATAGCTATATACGCAATTTCATATCGTTATCCTTGTTCCTCAAAATGTTTAATAATGGTTCATTACCAAATAAACGAAATAACGAATTTTAATGACTTTAGTGCGGTATCTTACCGATTTAGTATTCGTAACAAAAAAAAAAGAATGACATCATGGCTGTAATAAATATGTCACGGGGAGGTTTTTCAAGAGTTTATCACACATTGTATACCATGCTACGGCCACAGGTACTCATTCTTGCGGGTGAAGACTGTTTCACGCGTGCTCACTAGAATCTCGTTACTCTGTTTGCTACTTTACAATCACATTTCGTTAATGAGTACCCAGCTTAAGGAAAACCTTTTAAAGTAAAACGACTAAAGATAAACTTCGAAATATAATAGAGTCGATGCGCTTAAGCACCACTAAAACCTTAACTTCACGTTCCAGCTACGATGATTTATATCACTCCCTTTGAAATTCTACGTTATATCTCTCAACAGGAGACCGTCTCGTTTTGTTCTCTTTAGAGGAATATTGTCCGGAATATTATAGGGGTTGAAGTTCAAGGCCACTAAACGAAATTATCAGATTTATGAATTCTTTTGGCCACCAAGTGCCTATAAGAAGCTATATATCACACATGAAAACGAATACTGTCGTGACTCTGCGTTACTTTTTAACTTAAATATAATATCCTTTTTAACCGACTTTTAAAAAGTAGGGTATTCTCAATTTAAAAAAAAAAGCCAGGGCCTACAATGACATGTCACTTTTCTGTTTAAATAAAGAATTTATTATTATTATTATTATTATTATTAATTCCACTGTATTTTATTTCTGTGTATGTTACGCGATTAACTATTTGTGAATCGATTTGATTATTATTGTTTTCTTGGAAAGAGAGTACCTCAGTATTGATCCCATTCAAATTTGAAGAAAATGTTGTCATTCTAAGGGTGACAAACTAGAGGATAAATCCGGTTTCGCTAACTTTCCGTTCACCAATTTCAATAAGATTTGGCATATAGATGTAATTTCAATAAAAAGCCGAAAAGCAAAGTTTTAAGGTCGGTTTTTTTGAATAAAAAGTTACAATTATTATTATACGTTACAGGTTCCATGTCATTGTTTTCTTTGCTTTAAAAAATGCCGTTTTGTGGCTTACAGTAACTTACGTGGGAGGAATATATACTAGAAATTGGAAACGAAAGCTTTTTCGTGTCTAAATCGAGTAAGTATATTTGTTTTTTTTTCGTACAAACCAATATATCAGGCCCTTTTAAGTCTTATGGTCAGATCAAATAGAAAAACAGATCAAAGAGATCCGAAAAAATAGGTATACATTTCCAATGTGTGGCAATCTCGAAAATCCAAGAACTCAATATATGTTACAAATATTCTTTACCATTTGTTTAATATTTAGGAGTGGTTATACACGGTGACTATCAGCATCGATACAAACGCGCGTTTGTATTAATGCAATCGCCTATAAATCCCAAATGTAGTGATGCAATCGCGCGTTTGTATCGCTGCTAAAAGTCACCGTGTGTAACGGCTCTAAAAGTCGTATTCTAGAACTCTATTAAATGCTCAAGTCAAGATTGCACTGGCAACACACTTGAGTATGATTTCGAGTGCTTTAAACCATACTCAAATCCCGACTTGAGCATTGAGTAGAGTTCTAGAATACGACCCTTAGGGTCTCTCATACTCAAGTCCCTGCCATTAGGGTCGTATTTCCAGTGCTTGTGTTTCAATTGCAATCCTGACTTGAGCATTGAGTAGAGTTGTAGAATACGACCCTAAGATTCGTAAAATATCATAAAAAACACTTATATAAAGTTAATTAAAGGCCAGACATATTTATTTGTTTATTTATTTATTTGTTCGTTCGTTCGTTCGTACGTTCGTTCGTTCGTTCGTTCGTTCGTTCGTTCGTTCGTTCACCCGTTCACTCGTTCACCCGTTCACCCGTTCACCCGTTCACCCGTTCACCCGTTCACC
>NW_020653850.1:18788840-18791762 GCF_003589595.1 Hyposmocoma kahamanoa | reverse complement strand
CACTCACTCACTCACTCACTCACTCACTCACTCACTCACTCACTCACCAACTAAAATTTAAAATAATCTCAGTACAGAGTACTAAAAAAACCGACTTCAAAAGTACGTAGAATTACATCTATTTGCTAAGTTTTATTGAAATCGGTTACCGGAAAGTGCGCAAACCCGGATTCATCCCTTAGCTCGCCACTATACGGAACTCGACACAGGCGACAATAAAAATCGGTTCTCACTACTTAAAGTATATTGAGAGAGAAAAACGCCTTGAATTGGAGAATAGCAAAATCGACCATTAAAATAATTGCTCCTTATAGTAAAATTTAGGTGCTATTTATATAAATGAATCTTCATGCGTGAACAGCCACCCTCAGAGGTGGATGATTTTCTTTAAAAATAAATGGAACCACTACGGAGATACCCTCTTTGCAACAAAAAACAATCATCACACGGTTCACAAATACCGGAATTATCGCGTAACATACATACAAAAAAAAGAAACATACAGTCGAATTGAGAACTTCCTCCTATTTTCAAGTCAGTTAAAAATAAAATTAATACTTACACTTTTGAATAGAAATTGATGCGTACACTACTTTTACGATTGAATTATTTCAATAAACTGAATAAATTAACTATTTATGCGCAAAGTCATTGATTTAACACAGTGTGAAATTCTAATTAAAATAAAGACACGCTGAGCTTACTAAAACAAGTCGAAAATTATGGAAGGCTAAAGTTTTAATTGGACCTCAAGGTGCCTTGTTTGAATATGTTGTTCAAAGTGCTAATTAAGAAATTTCTGTTTGTTGTATTAAACAATAATCTGGAGGCTAATAATTATTGACGCAACACTTTTATATTGGTTATTACGTACAGCTACGAAGGCCAAGTAAACATATGAGACAAATAAAAGGTTTTGTCATTGCTACGACAAGGTATTTCAAAATTATTTTATTACAGTATTGAAAGAGAGTTGGTATGTATTCGCATTACAGACATCAAAAGAAATCATTATTCTTAAAAAACCTCCTTGAAGAAGCGTTTTTTTTTATTTATTATGTTTCATTCACAATTGAAAAGTTTACAAAAATAAACACAAAACAGCGAATAAAAATCATGAAAAGATTTATGTATCGCTACAATCACATGCCATCGGGCGTCTAACAAAAGAGTTAATATCTAAAACTTAAGCGCAAATTACGTCACTTACACTTAAAACTATTAATTTTCACAATTTGATAAATGCGTAGATTTAAGAATTGTTTTACATTTTTCTGGTTTACCTAGAAGTTTATCAAGAACGTTACTTAGCAATTTATTAAGCAGTAATATTAACATGTATCTCCAGACACGCTTTCCATAGTTGTTATTGTGTAGAGGAACAACATACCTTGGTAGGTAATTTAGATTACGCAGTTCACCAGTTCTTGTCGTTTGCTTAACAAGGCAATTTTATATATTTCATCACAAATCATGTATATATTTATTTTACTACGTATATCTAAGATTCTACATTATCTAAACAAGTTATTGCGGTCGTTTGTATATTTATTTTTAACTGATATTGGCACAAAATATTTTAGTAGTCTTACTTGTAATTTATAAATATCATCTAAGTATGTTTTTTATGCTCTACCATAACTACTGAGCCCGTATCCAATTATAATTTGCCAGACTGCCACACATTTCTGTCGTGAGTTTGGGTGTAATTTGTGGTTGTCTATGACACAAACGACACAGGGTTTCCCTAGTACGGGGCTATGTTGAGTGTGTGCCTTATTATTATTATGTCTATTTTAGACGTTCGCCTCTACCAATGCCTAAAAGATAATTTTTCATTTTCAAATGGGAGAGGCGATATTCCTCGGCAATGGCACAGTTGGCCGGGGTCAGGAACGCGGGTTCAAGAACCGGCGAACAATACGTACTGTTTATTAATTGTATTATTATTATTATTATTATTATTGAATCTGCCAGTGCGTTGTACAGACTGCACTCAGTTTCTTACATACATAGTCTATATGAGGTTTCCAGTTAAACTTACTGTCTATTATTAGACCGAGGTACATATGCTGTGACACAGATTCTAATTCACCACAATTACATGAACAACAGTTAGATGACACAATACATTTCGTGTGCGCACAAATCACTGGCCTATTTGCACAATTTAGGTGTGGATTGTGGATATGGATGAATCTCGTCCTTTCACAATTAACCAACCATCGTATACCAAACCAACATCGTGCGCCCACTTATACAATGAATCAAACTTAGTCTGTATAATGTTCTGAAAGGCTGGCACGATAGGGTGCGACTAGCGCGAGAGCGACATAAAATGCAAGATACTGCTATTCTCGCATAGAGATCTCGCGCTTTATGTGTGCTCTTGCGCTAGTCGCGCCTTATCGTGCTAGCCCTACTGAGCGTCGTTTATGTTTCTTTCGGCCACTAGCAGGCATGTGTCATCAGCGAATTGATATACAGAACCCTCTCTAAATATATTGCACATGTTGTTACAGAAAAGTAACAAAAGTAAAAGTACTCGGCGGTTTTTCGAGTTCGTCGCCAAGCGGTAAGAGTGCTGGTGGAATTGCAAGCACATGGGACTTCTTATGTGTCAGGGTGACAGGCGCAGTGACAGTACCCCTCAGATCTTTGCGATTGAAAGCACTGCAACTGCTATGGACAGGCGTATCTCGTACCACCAGGCGCACTTTTTATTCGTCCCGTCACTTAGTACCAAAAGGTTTTTTGTAGACGTGAAAATTTAAAAGTAAGAAGTGTGTGACAGTCGTAATAAGTGGATGTCCGTAGTCTCTGTCTATGTTACTGGGAAACCGGCTTGACCTATCGTCGTCTTATCATTAAAATAGTATGAGGCAATTCGTTAAAACCTACCTGTTTTCCGTGGGGGCACCG
>NW_020653850.1:18747707-18783840 GCF_003589595.1 Hyposmocoma kahamanoa | reverse complement strand
CGCAAAAATCACAGCTGGGAAAATCACTCACTACACTAGAACATATTTTCGCGAAGAAATTATAAAAAATACAAAAAAGAACTTCATTATACATTCATTTATTTTACCGCCATTTTTTAAAGTACATATGTGTTTGCGGGTATATTCGTGCACCATAATTAAACGCAAGCGAAGTAGGAAGTACCATTGACAATAATTCTTTTTAATTCTCAAATTTACTGACACTGACGCTAGTGACTGTATGACAGGTTGTCTTTAATCTTTGTTATATTTAAAAGTTTAGAGCAGCCGACAGTAATGCGCAGCGTTCGCGCACTACATGCGATTGATATTCTTTCCGAATCCGAGACATACAAATCTAGAAAATTCTTTTTTTTTATATAAAATATAGGTGCGCATTTGACCTCCATCTCACCTACGATCGAGCATGCACACCTAAATAATGCCTATTCACTCTCGCCTTGAAAAGGTCCAAGTTATAACGTTCAGGGAAAAAGTCTGCAGGCAGGGAATTCCACTCCATAGCCGTTCGCTGTATAAATGTGGAAGCGTAACGCTTCGTGCGAATCTTTGGAATATCCAGAACTTAGGGGTGGAACCCAAGCCTACGCCTAGTCCACCGGTGATGGAAACGGGAAGGCGGAATTAAATCGTGTAATTCCATCGCACACTCTCCGTGATATATCCTGTAAAATACCGACAAGCAGGCAACTTTACGGCGGTGTTCAAGGCTCTGCAGCTTCGCCGCCACTAATTCCGAGTCACCTATAAGCCTCTTGCCACGGTTGTCAATAGAATCCAAAGTGGCCAGTTGATAGAGTTCGGATCGTCATTTCTCATATTCGGAACCGAACGTAGTACGCAAAAGCTCTAAATAACAAACTTGGTGGGTTTTTTTTTAAATATTGCAAACTTTCCAAACCTTTTTGAGAAAAATGTATTTGGTACACGAAACGTAAGATTTTGAAATGTGTCAAGTGTAAAAATGAAATTTTGACAGATTACGTGTAATTTTTTTCTGCACATTGTAACCTGAAAAAGTCCCGATAAATGTTTATAATAATATAAGAAGTAGGCATACGATATTTACTGGTGAATGTTCACTTTTGATAACTAAATAAGTTCGTGTATCTGACTCAATAGAGACATAAATATCAGAAACGATACTTGTGAAGGAGGGACAATATGTGTATTATATAGTAGTTGGCAACTAACAAGCTTTAATGATAGCTCCACTGTGTGGAATTTGCTCAAATAAACTTCGAAGTGCTCTGTCACGAGATATATTCGCTATCATCTACTTGCTTAATTGTAGAGCTCTCACGTCTCAACTCAAATGCTGTGTAACTGCTCGAACTACACTAAAAACAACACTAAGGACGTAATAATGACGTCTCCCGGGCGACAATGTGAAGTTTACACTTTGAGTGCACATTTCAATTAAAATGTTTTGAAATTAGAATAAATGTTTCCTCTTACGAACTATGAAATAAAGAATCGGCTTCGTATACCGTTAAATTGTTATTTTTTTGAACAATACTATTATCGAGTTCTTAGGTTTTTGCGATTGTTACACATAGGAAATGAAACTATTTGTTTTTTCAAACAAACCGTTTCGGGCCCTTTACAGGTCCAGGTACAGGTATGTTTAAACACAACAAAAAAGAATTATAGTACTTGACACACACAACAATTATACAACAATTATAGTAATTGAGTTAAACATTCAAATAAATTATATAAAGTTAACGTTGATTAATTAATAAAATGAGAAATAAATACATTTTTTAAATTTATTTATTTATTTATTTATACCTCTGATGTTTCCAAGCAAAGCAGTTTTAAATGTAGTTCTAGACATAGAAAACAGGTCAATGTTAGGAAAATACTTGTTGTATGTTTTAGGCAATCTCACGGTCATGTCGTTAGCCTCATAGTTTGTCTGTACAAGCGGTACGTGATAAAGCTGCGTATGACGTAATCTTTTCTTAGGAGTTTCTATGCTGATTATATTATGACTAATTCTGTACAATCTAATTTTCCTGAATATATATCGTACAAAACAGCCACATCTTGCATACGACGTCTATCGCTAAGTGTAGTGAGGCCATATTTACTACACGACTTCCTGTAATCGCTTATGTTATTAGTTCGAAAATTTAAAATTTGCAGGCGTTCGATAGCGTGTTCGTATCTAATATACTGTGGGTTCCAAATAGTGCAGCAGTATTCAAGAATGCTTCGAACATATGCACAGTACAACACTTTCATACAGGAAGCGTTCCTGAAATCCTTGGTCACTCTAAAAATGAACCCCAAATTTTTATATGCCTTGTAGGTTATGTGCTCAAAATGATTAGCGAAAGTTAGTTTTGAGTCCAAATAAACACCCAAATCCTTAACGACCATCCACCTTGCTCAGAAATGTGTTATTCAATTTGAAATCATATTCAATGCCTTTTTTGCGTCTTGTGAACTGTATATGCATACACTTTGCCGCGTTAACAGTAATTCTGTTAGTAACGTAATACTGCGAAAGCCGCTTCCATTATATCTAATTTCGCCAAGTTGCTATTTTGATAGTTTATATTTTGTAAGCCATTAAACTTGAAATCTATTAACATTAAGACAATTGCGTCTTACGTATGTAACGCTTTAGTTATTTTGGTTTTAATAGCATTACTAAGAAAACTATCATAGACTATAAATTATCTAAAAACTGTCTACAAGACTAAATAAAAACTATAAAATCTTTAAATAAAATCTTTTAGACAGTTTTTAGTTCTACAAATGATCTTGTAGCATTCTAGAAGGGTTTCTTGAGAAAAAAGATAAGAATCACTATTAACTTTTACTATTAAAATATTATCTTTAAAACGCTTTGAAGTAAAAATTACTATTTGGCAATTAAAATTCTTTACCTCTCACCTTACATCACTAAAACAAAACTCTGCCGAAGTTTTTTCATAAAATCTATACAATTTAAACACTAACGTAGTTTCAACGATAATTGAACTTGTTGGAAATTTCATTTCGAGAAATATATCCATCCCTCGATTCTCAAGAAATCTTATCTCGCAATTACAGTTTGATAGAAAGACGGTGTCCAATTTTCTCTTTTGTAGTGTCAATGTAATACATCACTTATGTATTAGTTCGGAAATACGTATCAGCGTGTTATAAAGACCTGAGCACACGAACTTTGTCAACTGGAAAATGCAGTTTGATGAAACCCTGCCTGACTTTGGGTATGGGTATTAGGAACATCAAAGTAACAAGTATGTTCAATAGATACAGCCTCATTATAGTGAGGTACACTACATATATTTCGATTTTGTACAGTCGATGCTCTAAAATGCACTATCTCCTTGGCTTAGAGACCACAGAGATCACAGGGTTAGAGATCATATTCAGGATAAAGATGCATGGAATTCATCTCTAACTGACATTTGTCGTATTGTAACACTTGCCTATAGTAGTAACAATACTTTTTGTCTTGATACCAAATGATAAGACGAACTAATTGTGCGCCTGGTGTTATGCGACAAGCCTGCCCATAGCAGTTGCAATGTCACTCAGAACTTTAAATCGCAAACATCTGAGGGACACTGCCACTGCACCTGTCAACCTGAGACATAAGTTGACAAGTCCCATGTGCCTGTAATTTCACCAGCACCCTTACCATTCAACACCGGAACGAAGTAATGCTCACATTACTGTTTGGCAGCAGAAATGGGTAAAGTGGCAGTATTTCCCTGGACGAACTCTTTTACAAGGAGCTGTACTGTGACTATAACAATGTGCAAGTGTATTTTTTTTAACAAAATAAAAGTAATGATTGATTGTTGTTGTTGTTGTAATCCATTTCACGGTTTCAAGTATAATTTCGATCTATGAAATAGAGATATTTTTGAGTTGAATTTTGATTTAGTTTTAAGTAGATCGGCGTGAAGAAAAACGTTAGTAACATTTAACATGTGAGCCGTAAAATTAATTTTGATATGCCTTCCTTACTTTTAACAAAATTACTACTATTAAAAACATGCAAATTATATAATTATTACGAAATTGGAGAAAAAAAGGATTTAACCATCGTAGAACACGCAAAATCATCTTCTTTTAAGTAAGTACCTAATGTAATCATCGTTTTTGCTTAATTACAATAAATGGATGGTTTTTTTCCAGAAATGCAATAATTGATTTTTTTTTCTTTTTCATAGTCTTCAGTCAACTTAGCAATCATCTTTGCAGCCGACTTTTTTGTCAACTAATAAATATTGATTAATAATCAGCATTTTAATTAATAATAATAATAATAAGGCACATACTCAACATAGCCCCGCACTAGGGAAACCCTGTGTCGCGGGTGCTATGGACATACAAATTACACCCAAACTCACGAGAGAAATAAATGTAGGCCATATAAATATTTCTCCCGGCCTGCGATTCCAGGGACCTCTGCGTGGCAGTCCGGCATGGTAACCGTTCGTCCACGGAGGCAGTCAATTTTATTTTAATTTTTTTTTTTTTTTTTTTAGTTAATTAAGGTATTCTTTTATTATTTGACCAACACGAGTTTATGAATAATTGGCATTTTAGTAGGTAGTTACTAATTTAGCAATACAAGTTTAAAACCCATAATAATTAAGTCATAACTGTAACACACATACACTCACATATAATCTGAATCGAGAGTTGCGAAGCGTATCATCTTTTCTGAACTTCAGAATGGGAAGCAGAAGCAAGGCGTCCAGTTCTTAAGATACAAGGATGTTCTGAAAAGACACATGAAAAGTTGCAACATTGACCCCTCGAGGTGGGAGATGCAGATTACGTGTCGCCACTGTTTGCGAACATTTACCAATAAGATTGGCTACTGTAGCCATCTAAGGGCACATGAAAGAGCAAACAACCGGAGCTTTAATTCTACACTTCGCTGTAGCCGAAACCGGCTAGGACATACACACATACATATAAATATATTATTAAATTCATAAATATTTTTATTGAAGCATTAAAAATTTAATTACAGTTAGTAGCGACATCTCTAGCCAAGGCTGGTAACTATAAAGTATCTATAGTAGTTAACAACCAAATACAAAGATCCGACAATAAACACTTAGAAAAATTCGTGACGTCCGCTTTGCAGCCAGGTGAGGTTGGCGTAGCGTCTGACACGGTTTGCAAGGAGACGTGCTTTCGAATCCGGCCGGATCGAAAAAAATTTTTCTTAAGTGTTTGATCTTTATATTAATTATTATACGAGTATATAACATTTTACTTGTTATCAGTACTTTACGCAAATGTACTAGATATCTGACAAAAAATGTTGATCCAAAATTTAATAACATCGAGTACATACACCCCGGGGGCATAATAAACCGGGGGCATAACGAACATACCCAAGATAACTAGGGCTATAGAGACAGAAAAACCGTGAGAAGAAAAGGAACAACGATTTATTCCTGGTAGATTTCGACGAAAAATATACGAATAAAATTATATTGTCAGTGAATAGGTAAAAACGCCTAAAGCGCCACGGAGGAAAAGTGAATCATACGTACCGTACGTTTGGATTTATTTTTCTGCATCAATCTGTGCAGGTTTCGTAGCGACTTGAGCGATTTTTTTGGCGCTTCAGTGATCCGATAATTCGCCACTTTCTCGTGGTGATTTTTCTTAAGGGTCGCTTTACGACTTTAAAATTTTAGACTCTCCACTGACAATTTACTGCCGGGAACAGAACGGAACTTTCAACAAGTTTCATTACTCGACTTAATTCACATGTTTCCAGGCGAGAGTTTGTTATATATAGTAACAAAAAAAAGTGTATTTTCCCTTATTTGTCGACCTCGGTGGCCCAACGGTTTACTCGGTGAGCCCTGGATGAGGACGTCTCTCTCATGAATTTGGGTATAATTTGTGGTTGTCTGTAAGTATCTGTATCTACGAGTGTGTGCGCGTGCGTTAGCAATTAACAATGAGGCTCGTTCCTGGTTCCTCCTCACTCATTAGGAGCTGTAACTCGAGCTGTAACTGTAACGTAACCACAGAACAGTAGTAATAATATAATATGATTTTGATGAATGTGCCCTCTAACTGTAAGTTAGAGGGAACCTCGTGTTCAGTTTCGCGTGTGGATACAGTGAGTGTGGTTTGTGTGAAAAAAGTGAGTGGCAATGGTAACGCCATAACAAATCGCGATGAAGGTAGTCGTCGACAGCGCAAGAGGGTAAACAGATATGTCTGCTGTTAAAGCTGTCATCTGCCACCGTCCAATCAACCCGTGGCCATGGAGCGTGCAACCGTTTCGAAATATCGGGAAAATAAAAAGTTATACCGTGGTAAGAAACCTGATATTAGTGACAATCATTTAGTGAATAACCACGAATGTCTTAAAATCTATTTACTGCAAAATTTTATATTTAATGGAAATTTTTCAATTTTATATATAATATTTTTTACGCACACACTCATAGCCCCGCACTAGGGAAACCCTGTGTTGCGGGTGCCATGGACACACATATAAACAACCACAAATTGCACACAAACTCACGAGAGAAATAAATGTAGGCCATACAAATATGTCTCCCGGCCTGGGAATCGAACCTGAGACCTCTTCGTGGCAGTCCGGCACGGTAACCGTTCGGCTATGGAGGCAGTTGAATAAATACAGTATAGGTAAATACAGTAGAAGTGGTTAGTTAGCGTCTGACGCGTATCAACAGTAGGTCTCGTTTGACCTACTTGCGTTCAGTCCGCCATTTTCGCTTGTCCGCTACAATCGAAAAGGCGAATCCGGCTGATGGCGGTTCGATGGAATTCATTGCGAAAATGTAGAAAGATAGAAAACTTGCTTCGTATCAAAGTTTCAACTTTTTTTCAACGAAATTCTGCAAAACCACGTTGCCACAATGCAAAACAGAGACAAACGAGCAGCGAGTCGTCAAGTACAAATGTGTTATCATACATATAAAAATAAATACAAACCAATTGAGATCATTCTCCTATTTTTGAAGTCAGTTAAAAAGGAGTTACTGGTTTTTAATTACTTATTGCCGTAGCGTCATCTGTTAGAAATATGTGAAAGTTTTTGTTCACTCGGTCCTGACCAGTGGAGAAAAACAAACCGGTAGCTCGAAAAGTACCTGTAGCGACTGGCTAGCGATATCGCTTTAATAATATTAAATTTATAAATGAATACTACAATGCTGTAGTAAAAAATGAGAATGTAGAAAGAGAGAAAGCTCGCTTCAGCTCGTTAAAAAGGTTTTGAGACCCTTGACGCTGTGGAGAAATTCCGTAGCATCACGGCGCTACAGTGCAAACTGGAAACAAACGAGCAGCGAGCCGTCTAGTGTCACTAGAACAACGTGCTATTACCTATCGCAATGTTTAAATAATATTTAAAATATTATAAAATTACTATTCCTTAATTATTCTTCGCAAGAATTGAGCTAAATTCAATTTAGAACTTATAATCAATATCAAATTCCAGAAGGATTATCAGTTACTTAAATTTTCTGAGAATTTGGAATATCCAAATGGCGTCAAAATCGGACAAATTAATTTTGACAAATCTCTTATTAACAAAATTCGTAAATTATCACCTTTAAGTGCATTATTGGTGAGTTTGAATTTGTTTTGCTTTTCCTTGAAATATTCTTTCTATTTTTTTAATCTAAAACGCGTATATATTTGTTTTTTTAAACAATTTGACATTTCGGACCCTTTATAAGTTCCATGGTCACAGCTGACTCACGTGGGACCTGATTAAGATGAAAACAAATATACGCTATTTAGAAAGAAATCCAATGTGTAACAATCGCGACAACATAATGCACTGTCTTGGATTTGGGTTATAACAAAATAATGTATTTTTTAAGTCATCAGTTGGGTACACGATGTTACCTTAGACACTGAGTATATATATACTGAACTGAAATATATATATATATATATATATATATTTCAGTTCGTTTTCCCATCAAGGTAGGCAGAGACCACAACCTTCCACATGTCTTTAAAAAAACTTTCGCACTCAAAACCTTTTTGTTTTTGTGTATTAAGGTACGCATGTCAAACCATGTAACTATAAGTGAATGTAAATACGACCTAAGTTGCCCCGCCCTGTAGCACTATGATCGATTGATGTGAATTTTTTAGCAGTAAAACTCCTAAAGCTAAAAAATTTGTTAGCAGTAAAACTCCTTGTAAAAGAGTTCGTCCAGGGAAGTACTGCCACGTTACCTATTTATGCCGCCAAGTAGTAACGTGAGCGTTTCTGCGTTTCGGTTCTGAAGGGTGCTGGTGAAATTACAGGCACATGGGACTTGTCAGTCCACACGGCCTTGTAGACCGAGTTCCGAACGTTTAGATCCGATGACGGACGAAAGTCCAGGGTGCTGGGATTCGGATCATGGAACTCAAATGAGGCTGGGCGGGACACCTAGCAAGGCAAGGTGATGACAGGTGGAGCAAGACATCGACTGATAGGTGGCCGAGGATGGGCAAAAGTAGCGTCTGGCGCCCTATAGCAAGATGGGTCGACGACATATGTAGTACGCGTCGCGAGGCGACAATGGATGGCAGTGCCCCTCCAATCTTTGTTCTGTGTTTGTGATTCAAAGCTCCAAGTAGTACCGAAACTGTTATGGACAGGCATGTCGCTTACCACCATGCCCACGGCTTATTCGTCCCGTTACTTGGTATCATAAAAAAGTTTTTAATACTCTCGTTCTTCATCCAACATCCGTCAACAACGAAATTGAACGACACATGATGCGAGTAAAGCTTCCCACTTGACATTGTCATTTTTTTGTATTAATGGCGTTGCCTTCGCATTTAGCCAATGAAAGGGTTGCGAAAGCAGAATTACAGATTATGGAAGAGGTACGGAATTTGGATGAAAAAGTATGATAGGAAATGAAACTATTTTTCCGGATTTAAATCGCGTATATTTGTTTTTTCAAACAAACCGACGTTTCGGGTCCTTTACAGGTCAACCGTGACCATGGGACCTGTACGGGGCCCGAAACGTCGGTTTGTTTGAAAAAACAAATATACGCGATTTAAATCCGGAAAAACAGTTACATTTCCTATGTATAACAATAGCGAAAACCTAAGAACTCCATAAGTATATGGTAGGTTGGGCAGCTGTTATATATTGGCATACATATTAAACATTGATATTATTATTTTTAATTTGGTATTACTTATTTGACAGTAATTGTTTCGGATGGTGTCGGAAGGAGGACGAAAGTAGACCCCATGGTCTGAGTGTTCTGAGTAGAATCCCTTGAGTAAATTACGTCACTATAGTATACATAACATCGGAAAATCCCTGTTTAGAGACCAGGTAGAAAGTACGTTTATCAGGAGAGAAAAATAATACAGAGTCATTTAATTTAAAAAACCCACCTATTGTTAAGGTTCGGCGAAACAATGTTACTCTTTCCGAAAATCCTGATAGCAAAGCCCTTCCCTTCTAAATCCCTTTTACTACAAAGGACAAGAATAAAACAATTTACTCATGCCATTATCTCGTCGCTAACACACACAATGTGGTAACAGAGACGTTTCGGTACTTCTCACGTGACACTTGCGAATTGAATAAAATAAATGTCTTTACAGCAATACGATTCGCTCTTATGAGATACGCATACGCATTAAAGAAAGGAGGTAGTATGCTAGATAACAAATATGCTTAATGTAGAAGAAATTATTATCAATACAAAGATCGAGTACAAAGAAAAATTTATTCTGGCAGATACTGGTTCGTGGTCCTGTCGAGAGGGAATTTTTCTTTGTGTTCATAATTACAACAAAGTAGTGGAGTAATAAGCCGTGATAGCCTAATGGTTAGACCGAATTATTTCCGCCTTCTCCTTTCCATCATCGGGGCACCTGGTGTAGGCTGGGGTTCCATCCCTATATTGTGGATATTCCAAGAATTCGCACGAAGTGTTTCGCTTGCACATTCATATGGCGAACGGCTATGGAGTAAAATTCCCTGCTGCAGACCTGTTCCCTGCTGGGACCTTTTCAAGGCGAGAGTAAATAGGGATTATTTAGGTGTGCATGCTCCATCGTCGACTTCATCGTCACTTTTCATCAGGTGAAGTGGAAGACAAATGCGCAATTTTTTTTTTACTAAAAAAAAACCTACCGCATATCAAGCAGAGGCTGTGAGTTCGATTCCGGGCTCGCAGCTTTGAGTTTCTCGGAATTTATGTGCGAAATTTAATGTAAAATTTTCCATGAGCATTTCGGTGAAAGAAAACAAATCATGATGAAATTGATAGAGCGTTTGCCGTGGATTGGTATACAGACACAGGTTCAATCCTGTCAGATCGAAGGAATTTGTCTTTGTGTTCAATCTTTGTATTAATAATTATAACAAAGTAGTGGAGTCATTTCGCATAAATTAACGAATGGCATGGTAGTAAAGCATCATTACAATCAATGAATAGTAGAAAATATTAATAGATAAAATTTCTTTCTCATCTAAGTAAATGTAGAAAACGTCATGGGGAGCTCAACCCTGGGACATTGTCCGCAGGAGGCTCCTCAATAATGACTAAGCTTATTATTCTTCGGCGGAAGTAGCTACCATTCGCTCTTACTGAAATTTAGGAAGTTTGAAATGTATTTCTCGCAAGTCCCGGAAATTACTTTTTGTCATCATTGACCATTTTCAGTTAGTAGTTAGCTCGGTCATTGCTCTTACAAAAGCACCTTCAATTAAAATACTCATCTAGTTTGTATTTAAGGCGAAGTATTTGAACGCGAGGCTAGATTTCAGGAAGTAAGGTGTGCGGCCGCCTCTGCGTCCCGGAAAACGCTTGCTTATAAAAAATAAATCCGAAACTATATAAATCTAGAAAACTCGGACCTATTTCGGATGTCGCTTGTGCACTAAGTCGAATTTGAATCCGAGAACATACGAATATCGCTTGTACACCTTGACGTAAAATTACACTTCGGACATCTGTGACACTTCGGACCGTCATTTCTCGGATTCGGAACAGATACGAATCGGACGTAATGCGCAAACGCACTTACAGAGTTATCTCTATTTAAAAATTATGCGCAAGGTTAGATATTTTTTATACGATCGGGTAAAGTACATGCTATCGTGTAACGAATTAGAACATTCTTTAGACAATATCCTCAGGTGTGTCGTTTATTTTTTGTAAGACTGTTATTTAATAGTGTAACAAAATGCAACACAAATTAGTTCCGTCACGCACCGCTAGATGGCATTGGCGTCGAGATAGTAAAAACTGCATCGCGGTGTTAAGATTTTCCCTCGCGGAATGACTACGGTCAGCGGCTCGAATTAGACATGGGGAATAGCGTTACATTTCTATCGCCGTGACTGTCGCTCCGTTTCCAAAAAAATCATAGTGATAAATCATCGCTGCTTCCGTGGCCGAACGGTTACCATACCGGACTGCCATGCAGAGGTCCTGGGTTCGATTCCCAGGCCGGGAGAAATATGTGTAGGCCTACATTTATTTCTCTCGTGAGTTTGGGTGTAATTTGTGGTTGTCTATGTGTGTGTCCACGGCACCCGCGACACAGGGTTTCCCTAGTGCGGGGCTATGTTGAGTGTGTGCGTTATTTATCGTGATTTTGTCACGACTGTTACTTCCGTGACCTTGTCACGCCTATAACTTACATCACGATATACGGTTTTAGCCAGCGACTTCTTTCTAATACTGATAGCCGTTTTTTATAGAATGATTTAAGTTTTTACTCCCTTTGTAATAAGTTTCAATTCCATTCCAAAAGTTGATTTTGTATTTAATGTAATTTTGTTTGTTACTTATTTATTGCGAATCTTTGGATTGTTAAAAATAGCAATATAGTGTAATGTAATTATATTTCTAGTAGAATACACAAAGCAGATTATACATAAATATAAAATACCAAATCTTCCTATAATAAAACAAATATACAAAAATATTTTACTTTGTTCATAAATAGGTTTATAATAACTGCTGCAGATTTTTTTCATCCGCCCTTTCTAGTAGTATAAGCACCTACGACCTTTGTGAGTGAGCAAAGAAAGTCATCCTATTTCATTCACTCCCATCGCCGAAATGGCCCGATTTGAAGAAAACTACAACGAGTGGCGCGCTCAGTCACCACGGAACGGAGATCGCGCATTGTATCAAATACGTACGTCGTGATGTGAGTGACCGGGACAGTTATTGGAATGGAGGAACACCTATGTGACTTTGGAACGTCGTTCCTTCGGAACGAGTCACGGTGATACTGTTTGACGGCGGATCATCGTGATTTTTTCATCGTGACGTTATTTATCACCCACCTCTAACTCGAACATAATGTGCGAAGCCTACTACATATCTAGTACATCTTCCTTATCTGAAACAGCAGCGCTTTAGATCGTACATAGTAAGTACCAGCGGTTGTACACCAACGGTTGCACCCAGAGTCCCTTCCTGTTTGGAACGGTGTGTGGGACTTCCGTTTACGTGTTGTCTAGGGGGTGTAGTTTACTACTGTACGTTACATTGTTCTATTGTAATACTTGTTGCACCGACTTTATCAAGCAATAAACTTGTGCTCACGTGCTGTACGGAAGAAAGTTTGGTTCCTCTGTCACCCATACTACGCTTCACTACAATAGTAAATACCTACCAACCACGTACCACCGCTTATTTTTTGTTTGATTGTATTGTATTCTTTTCATTCTATTTGGCGTATAATAAAAAAAATCTGATTGTGTACCATTTGATTTAGCAAAACAGATTTTCCTGCTTCTTCTCCGGTGAGTCGTCTTAACACCGGAAACCTATAATTGACAATTTTTAACGAAAAATCTGTTTCGAATATCATTGACACCCCAGACATATACGACATACCCAGAGTACCTAAACCTACTTACAATATTTCATTTGTTCAACTGTAAATTGAAAACGCTTTGTTGCTTGTATTTTGGTGAAACGTAATTTATGATGGTAATATAGGCAGTTCACAAAATATGGGGAAAACCGTCTTTTATTAAAAAGTTATGAATTGTAGGCAATATATCAGTTTATGGTAACACCTGCTAAAAGCATTTAAAGTACGTATACCTATAAAATAATTTAACACATCAGTGACTCCACCATTGAGAATACCAGAAATAGAGACAAAATATGGGCCATACATCCCTGGCAACTTATCAGGCAAATGGGCCTATCACTATATTTATATCCTTATCACTTTTAAATATCAATTCTCTTTTGCACTGAAATCACAAATTAGTAAGCTGAAATAGTACAGCGCCAACAACTGACCTGTGTGTACGTGTCCGTACATTCCAAAAATATTCTGTAGTTATTGTAATAAAGATATATCTCTAACTATGGGGCGCTCTTCCATTCCGTGGTGTAGGAAAAACAGCAAAATATCTAATTACAAAACAAACGGAATCACATTTTATTGGTAATGAAATATTAAATACGTAATTTTTAAATTTTCGTCCATCATAGCAAAGTTAAACTAGTCCATTTAAAGTAAAACAATTGACAACACCCGTCAATAGTTTCGAATTCGGGCTGGCCAATCCGAGCGCAGTTGTCGCCGTAATGATTTGGCAGAATAAGTCTTAAACAAATTAAATGACATTTCCTCTCTATTTCTGGATATACACTCCATGACGTATACCTATATAAAAATTTTACACATCATTGACTTTTTACAAGACTGCTATTCTTTTCACAATTAACGTAATCGACATTTTTAGCTAAGTTGAGATGGAAAAGAAATGTACTACCCCCTCTGGTCGGTTTTTTCATATATAATTTAGTTTAAGTTTTATTGTTAAGCAAAATGAGCGTAATTGACATTATTTTTAAATGACAATAAAAAGAATAGAATAGAAAAGAATTAAATTTATTCGACGAAGTCAGGAAACATAATAAAAAAGGTAATAACATAAAAAATGAAGAGAAAAACAGAATAAAAATTAGGCTTGATTGACAGCGAACTACAATGGGAAAAATGCTTTACTTCATACATTAAAACGTAATTATATGCTTGCAATGCCTTAGCAGCATAAGTAGCATTAGAACTCCTTGTGAAAGAGTTCGTCCAGGGAAGTATTGTCACCTTACCTATTTCTGCCGCCAAGCAGTAATGTTAGCATTACTGCGTTCGGACGAGTGCAGTAGCAGTGCTCCTCAGATCTTTGTGATTTAAAGTTCTGAGTGGCACTGCAACTGTTATGCACAGGCGTGTAGCTTACCATCAGGCGCACGACTTGTTCATCCCGTCACTTGATATCATGAAAGAAAAATTCAAACAAGTACAAAAAATGCAACCGAGATTTTAAAGTATAAGAGAGATATTAAAGTATTTTTCTAGGCACGCTAAAGTCATATATAGAAATATGTAGCACTAAATTTCAACGCGATATTTTCGTTGTTAAACAACCCTACACTGAGTGTTTACGTGAATCGGGAAAAGACAATAAAAATCAATAAATATAAAATAAAACCAAAAACAAACACATATTCAAACGTATGTTTGATATAATGCAATATATATATATTATATAATAGGTATTTTGAAAAATATAGTGCAAGTGGATAAAGATGCTACCGCCAAGATGGGGATGTAAGCACCGCACCACCAGTGACCACGGCCAGTGCAACCTGGCCGAAACGTCGGGAAACTGGGTAGGTGTGAAAAATACCTATTCGTGTATAAACGCGTTTATTCCCTTTTCCAAATGTTACAGTTGCTTTTAATACATAATCACATTAAAATGTAATTCACTGAGTACCCAGAATATTCTCATTGTTCCCTGGTGTCCTACAAAGTGTAATCCCCAAATATAATTCACACCTGAACAGCTTTTAAATCTGTATAAAGCACAAGTTCGATCGAGTATGGAATACTGCTGCCACCTTTGGGACGTTTCTGCCCATTACCAGTTAGCTGCCTTGGAATCTGTGGAGCGAAAAGCAAAGAGACTTATTAACAGCAATTCTATTGTGGAGTCGAGCTACAAAATCTTGAAAACTTGAAAAGTAGCCTGCTTGCCGGTTTTCTATCGGATTCATTTGGAGGAGTGTGCGCTGGAACTTTCAGTTTGGTCCCACCCTCACTATTCCTCCTTCGGTCGACTAGAATGTCCTGAACATCCATCACGTCGTTGATATACCACTCATTAGCACTACGCGCTAAGTGCTTTGCTTCCTCCATTCTGATGTGTACGGCAAAGGAATGGAATACTCTACCAGCATCTGTGTTCAAAGCTAGAGTGTTTGTCTAGAATTTTTTAGACAAACGCGTACCATCGTCGGTCACATCGTCGCTTAACGTCGGAAGAGATTGTGGCCAAGCGTGTGCCTATTATTTATAAAAAATAATAGCCTTTTGTACCAATGCCACAAAAAGTCCTTACAAATGTAGGATTTTAACTAGGCAATCGAGGATAATAAAGATATTATAATAAAAATCAGATAATAAGTACATAGTTAGTACAGTATATCAATGGTAAAAATGGATCATCGTCAACTCATTTAGACATCTCACTACCGAATACGAGTCTCACAGGCAAGGTCACAGTCCGCCATTCACAAGTTTTCCGAGGGTTGTGAACCTTCTTCGACACGCAGGTTTCATAAATATTTTCCTTCGCCAAAAAGCTCATGGTAAATTTCAAATTAAATTTCGCTCATAAATTCCGAAAAACTCAGAGTTGCTAGCCCGGATTCGAGCCCACCACGGTCTCTGCTTAAAAGGCGGTAGGTCAACTATCATAGGGCTTTTTATTTTGAGAGAAAATAAATAGGTAAATTATAATTACAACGTATCCAAAAATATAACAACCACAGAGTTACAGCTTTATAAATTAATAAAATAAAATAAAATAAAAAACATTTATTTCGCATGCCTGTGATACATAGTCTTAAATTATAAAATTGGTTAATGACTTTAGAAAATTCAAAATAAAAAATAAAATTAACATAAAAAAAAGTTGAAATCTAAATCCAAATTAAATAAAGATCATAATGAAATAAAATAAAATATATTTATTTCTTTTTAGATTTTAAGTTGACGATATCTTACATTTTACATTTAACACTATATTTTCAGCCTGAATAATATTAAAACTGCCCGTAAGAAATTAAGTTACTTTCAATACGACTATTCCAGCTCACGGAAGCAGAAAAAGTAAATCAAATTACTAGACATCAAAAGGTACTCATGTACAGCTTTAGCGCAACAATTAAATTCAAAGTTATTCATTTCGGAGAAACATATTATTTATGTCTCAACGAATTACTTCTATAATAGTACACTACGAGTCTTTTTCATGTAATGCCTTAAGCTACAGTAAATTGAGTCGAAATTTCTTTACCAAGTATTTATGCTACGAATGTAGGGTCGTTACTTTTCAAGTAGTGCCTTAATGGGAAGACAGTTGGGTCGAAATTTACTTGCAAGATGTCACTGGAGATTGGCAAATTTAACCTTTTCCCATCTTTTCTCAGATAGGCAGTAGGCAGAAATTTATAGGCATATTTCTATAAATTTCGGTTTGGATTTGTAAAGTGATTATTAGTTAGTTACAATTTTAAATTATTGTCTAAATTTTTCCTCGTGTCTGAAGGCAGTTTTTACGGTATTAGTTAAGGAAACTAAAAGTAAATAGAACATGGTAAAAAAGAATACTCCGTCCTTTGTTTTACTTTCATAATTAGTTAATTTTTTGTTTTTTTTTTGGTCAATATCTTTATATTTTTTATATAATTTGTGTAAATAACAAATATTGTAGTGTATACAAATTTATAAAATAATTTTTTGGTATAAAAGTTTTAGTTTAAGGTTTCGGCTTTTCTATATCAAACTTAAATTTGAAGGTAATGTAAGGTAACTTCTAAAATAATAAAAAAACGATATAAATTTGTTTTCACAAATTTTTCTTACGATCGTATATTCAAATACATCTGTCAATTTAAATCGCAAACCCCCTCCCACTTTTTCATAAAACAATAAATTTGTAACAGCCATGAACTTACATAATCAGAGAGATATCCCTCGCATTACGTAAAAGAAATCGTTTCGTCCATTATACCGTTCCCGACCATTCCCGAACTCGAATGCCCCTGCCACCAATGCGCTGGTATTGCCATTTTACTGTTATTGATTCTACTTTAGTCTAATCGACAATTATATTTAAAGTTGTTTTATTTTTTAATTTCAAATAATGATTTTTTAAAAAAGCCGTGGTAGCCTAGTTTTCAGCAGATGCCATGGGTTTGGACCGGATCCGGACCTCTGAGTTATTCGGAATTTTTGTACAAAATTTGATTTGGAATTTGCTTTATTTTGTATGTCCGTAAAAATATACATAATTTCATTAAGAAAGAAGATATCCATAATATTAACCTTAGAACTAAGGCGATTAACACATTGCACCGCCCCCGCGACGGCTGCTTTTTTTAACGTTGTACTGAAGTACCTCAGTTTGTATGGAACACACGCGCCGTCGAACACACTGACAATGCTTCTCCGCTGTTTTACCGCGCCCGCCCCCGCGCGGAGGGGCGGGCGCCGCGAACCGCAAGGTATGGCACACTGCGCTCCGCACTAACGTGCAGATTTTTAATCAATTTGTGTCTATTCCAGTAATTGTCGTTCGGATGTTCCCTAACAAATAATCAAAAGATTCAGTTGACATTCGTGTGTAGTTGAAAAATAAATCTTCATATTTTCTTAAATCTTTGTAATGAAGTTGAATGTTATCTTCGGTGTCTTTTTATTTGAGTAAACAAAAACAATCGACAGTATAACTGCCGGGGCCGCTAGACCGCTGCCCCCGCGCAGATTAAACCGCGCGTTGACGCAGATTAACACACTGCACCGTCGCGGGGCGCGGTGCAGTGTGTTAATCGCCTAAGTCCAAACTCATGGTACCACGATTTCGTTTAACTAAAGTAAACGATTCTTTTATGGGGAACTGTATACGTTTTTACAATAAGATTCCGGAGAATATATCAAGATTATCATTTCCTAAGTTTAAAACTTAGTTTCAAAATATTTTAATTGAAAGGTCATATTACAAAATTGAAGAGTATGTTTTAGATAAAGAAGTATGGAAAGACAACAAGAGACAACAACAAGATTCCACACAATTATGATACAAAGTGTATTCCATAGCATTTAAGTTTATTTGAAAAGAGGAATCCCTAGAGTTTCCTGCTCGTTCTTCTCAGGGAGGTCAGCGTAGTGAACGAGCAGTAGTTTATAAAGTAGCTTAAAAATGACGAAATGTTTACCTATGAATAAATGATTATTGAATTTCGACTTTGACTTTGATTCGTGGTCGCTATTCGGTGTACGAAAACATCATGATGAACGTCCACAACCTTCGAAAAACGTGCACAGTCCCGAACCTGGGGGTCTCTCGATCTCAGTCCGACATCCGTCCGAAACAATTACTGCCAAATAAGCAATACTTGAAAATAAGAAAAGACGCGTGATGCGAATGAAGCTTCATACTGGATACTTGTCTTTTAATTTTGTCGAATATTACTTATTTGACAGTAATTGTTTCGGACGGATGTCAGACGGAGATCGACAGTAGCCCCCCTGCATTGAGCCAGCATAAAACCTCTCGCTTGGAAGGAGACCCGTGCCCAGTAGTGGGACGTATAAATGGGTTGATGATTAATGAATTTTGAATTTTCTACTAAGTAATGTGCTTGTAGGAGCCAGTTGTCACTTCAAATCTGGTGTACCGGAGTTAGGTTGTTGCTTACGTGGTGTACTTTGCAGAAGGAAAAATCTTACTAATATTTTTACGTGTTGTTTTCTAATTTATTAGAGAAACGATCTGTTAAGCTGTTCATGAAATTAACTAGTGTCGATCAGGGGTTTCTTTGTTTACAAATATCACGTCATTGTAACAACTCAAACTATCCAGTTTAATCTGCGTACGGCGTGTAAATCGCGTATGTAAAAAGTGCGTCGTGTACGTACTTTTTGTGTGAGCTACTTGAAAAGTAAAGTAAAGTGACCACTCCCTGTGTAGTCGCCGCGTGACATTTAAAATGCTTTTAATCTCATTCATTTTTAGTACATTGAAAAGTAGGTAAACGAATTAATTGCAACTTATCTATTAATCAAATAAAATCGGCATTAATAAATCCACGAATGTTTCTTATTTAATTCTTGACTAAATCAGTGTTGTAAATGTTTCCCTCAACGTCTCCCTTATGGTTATAATTTCGTCATATTAATAAATAGTTTTTCAATGATCTGTTTTGAATCACATGTACTTTTAGAATATACTGAAAAAAGATATGTGATTGAAATAAACAATATGTTATAAATTACATGTTGTTTATTTCAATTTAAAAAGTGATAATGTACCGTGTTTCCAACTAAGCCTATATCAGGCACAATTATTGCAGCAACAATATTGCCTCCGTGGAGTCCGTGGCCGAACGGTTACCATTCCGGACTGCCGCGCTGAGATTCCAGGTACGATCCCCGGGGTGGGAGAAATATTTGTATGGCCTATATTTATTTCTCTCATGACTTTGGGTGTGATTTGTGGTTGTCTATGTGTGCGTCCATGGCACCCGCGACACAGGGTTTCCCTAGTGCGGGGCTATGTTGAGTATGTGCGTTATTATAATTTTATTATGATTAAATAATGAATTGAATCATGTTGTATTTAATTGTACCAAAAATTTTAATAGGCTAACTTGGTTAAAGTTCATACTTGATAGGTTTTTTATGATACCAAGTGAACAATGGAGCGCAAGTGCCATTCAGAGCTTTAAATTGTAAAGACCTGAGGGTCATCCTGAGATGTAAGTAATAAGTCCCATGTCCCTTTAATTTCACCAGCACTATTACTCTTCATAACCGGCACGAAAACTCACATTACCGGTTGACGGCAGAAATAAGTAAGGTGGACCTGGACCTGGATGAACTCTTTCACAAGGAAATCTCATCATCAAACTTACGAGTTATACTCTTGTCGGTGGAGCCTCTTCCAGTCATCCCTCTTATAAGCCAGCTCCTCGACCTCCTTATACGACACGACACCGGCCTTTTCCTATATTTGGTCTATGTAACTGTGCCTAGGTCGACCTCTTCCTCTCTTCCCCTCGATCTTTCCCTCAAAACGGTCTTAAAAAATTTGTCGTGTCGTATCAAATGTTCAATCATTTTCCCGCGTCTGTACTCTATAGTATTCAGGATCGTTTTTTGTTCGTTTACCACTTTCAATACTTCCCCATTTGTTTTCTTTTCTATCTCATTGTGTCAGTGTCCATGTTTTCCATCCATAAAATGCAATACTCTATAATAAGGTACCGCTACTAAAAATAAAGGTGTATAAAATACTCCTTATAATCCCGCAATAAGGGGCCTTTACCTCCGATGTGACATAAATGCTTACAGAATCTTACAAATTTACACTTAAATCTCGAATGGATAAATCATCCTCTTACAAAGCTGTGAAGATGTAAAATCACACTTTGACGATGTCGCGTTAACTCTTAAAGTAACAACCATTAGGAAGCTACGTGAGTTTCAAGTACATTTCAAGCCTGGTTGGAAGTTTTCAAATACTTGTTTTATGAGCAATGTACAAGACCTTTCTTCTTATCTATTCAGTGTTGGTTTTGAACGTGTTTGTTATTTGTTTAAAATTATACAGTCATTGTCGTTAGTGGTGAAGTCGTTCAACGGCAAAGTAGAACCAAAACTATGAATCTTTTATACCTACCACGTTACTGTAATCTAATGATTTACCAAACGAAAGGGAAACAAACGACTGGGGGAAACGAGTTATATATATATGGAAATTGGTAAAATAAGCTAGTTGAAGTGTCACTGGGCTGGCTATATCTATCGAACAACCGATAACCAATTAGGGAAACGGATTTTTGACAAGGGATCACGGCTCAGAAAACGTATAGGATGCCCTGATGATGGCAGATGGTGTGCTTATCTACCATCACCATTATCTGCGAAAGGCTGCTGACAGCAGATGGTTGGATGGCAGCAGTTGAGAACCGGGTGAAATGGCGCACAATGAGAGAGGCATATGTCCAGCAGTAGACTGCGATAGGCTGATGGTGACCAAATGAAATTTAATTGCTACAAGAATCTACTTCTAACTCACAATTGACAAAAGGGCTTTTGGTATTTTGCTTTATTATTATATATATATTTTTTATTATTATTATATATATTAGGTATTTCACAGTTCTTATCCAAATCGGGCGTACAATGTCTTAAAATTACAGTCATCAAAATTGAATTAAAATATACTACAAAATAAATGTACACAAAAAATATTCAACATGGTACACAATTGTCAAATATTTGATGTCTCTTTATAAAATTCATTTAGATTATAGAAAACATTGTCAATTGGCCATATCTTTAAATGAGCCTTGAATTGATCACCATCTTTTGTAAATTCTGATTGCTATTACATTAAGTGCTGTGGTAAAGATCGTGCTTTTTATTACAGGGAGGACAAGACGGTCCTTGTTCCTTACGTTTTATTTTATTGATATTCGTAATATATATTTTTTGGAAAAAGACTCCACAAGTTTGGTATTATTATTATTGATACAAAGTTCGAACTTACGCAAAGAAAATATAATTCAATTCGGTTGGATTCGAAATAGAGCCATTAATTTTTAGCGAATTTTTTAAAATTTTGTCAATTTCGCAGGCTGTCAAAGAGTGAAACAAGGGCAAGATCGTGGTGGATAGCTTGTGTTGGTTTGTACCAGGGGAGGTTTATGCTAGCGATGGGACGAGTTATATTTTTGTCAACTCAAGTCACTCGAGTTGACGTCATTGCTAGCTCGAGTTGCAACTCGAGTTAACTCGACTCGGCGTCTAGAACTCGAACCGACGATTCACCGAGCTGGGCACGATCGGCGGTCAACCGCGACTCGAGCGTGCTCCGAAGGGCGCCGAACCGACGACCGAGTGAGAATATGTACAGGTTCAACAGAATATTGAATTTCATTATGAGAATATTAAACAATAAATACTTTTTGAATTTTAGTCTTTATTTCGCTATATTAGGTGACATTTACTAGGTGTTAACAAAAAACAAGACTATATAACTACACATAATACATAAGTTAACATGTAGAATATTTTTATTTTTTTTACGTACAAATTTTATTAAAAAAAGATACTTTTAATGACAGTTGCCTGAAATTTTTCGGCGAAAATTATTAGCAACATTATATTAACATGGTATTCAAGGAATAAACGTTAAATAAAAAGTTAAAAATAAAGAGATGGATTTTTTTAAAAAGCTTCCGAATTGTCATCCAGCAACCTGTAATAATAACTCAAAAACTCAACGTATAAAACAAGAATGAGCTGCCATAATAATGTTAGTAAATATTCAATACGTACTTATATTCTTTCTCCAAAGTAATACTATTTTTTTTTGTAAAATCGAGTACCTACATATATTATATTAAATCATAAAACAAATGACGCGACGCTTCGACGAATAACACGTGTTCGACTACCATGTTCATAACCGCTGCTGCCACTTTATCCACGCACCACTGCTATCCTTTTTCCATTCCATCTAAAGCGATTAGTGCATAGAATTCAATTGTGGCATTTTCCCCAGCTGATGTCGATTATCGATTTATAGTTATAAATTACCTATTCAAATTGACATAAAAATATAATAAAACTTTTTAAAAGTGCAATATTAAATATGATTGATTACTTTAGTACTGATTTTCACATGCTTGTGAACATTTTTATTTTAAAGTGATGCCGGCAGATTGGGTCACCGGAACTGGTTTCAGTGGAATCGAAAGCAATTTGAATTTATATTGATGGTCGCCGTGCCCTGAATCATGATAGGTCGATCGTCGTATTTCACATTAAGAAATAAGGTTTATTTTCAGTAAGTGAAGTCATTAGGCTTTTATTTAACGCTTGAACGCTTTATCGAGTTTGTAGCATAATACATGCATGTATTATGCTACATACTGTGACTGTAGTATAATTCTCTCATCTATACTGTCACTGAAGTATGTACTAGAGTTTTAGGGAACATGACAAATTGCATTGTTGACCTATTCCCGGGTAATGTATTATGTGATATTATAATTATCTCGTTCGTTCAGTTTGCTACTGGTGCTATAAGTTTAGCTCAATAGTTTGACCTTGTATATTTAAAGTGATGTTTTGCCGCATTTGACAGTTACCCTTGTATCATAAAAATATGATATTTATTAAGTTTATTGAATATCACGGCGTTATACTACCACGATATTCAATTCTTGTTTGTTAAATTAATCCACTACTTTGTTATAATTATTAATACAAAGAGCAAACGCTAAGAAAAATTCCTACGATCCGGCTGTATTCTAACACGCCTTCAGCATACCATGCTTGAGTACACGCATGGTATGCTTATAATAATTTTGATATCTAAATCTTTTCCGATTATAATACCGCGAATATTAGTTTTTTCAAACAAACCAACGTTTCGGGTTCTTTCAATATAGCCCATGGTCACGGCTGTCAGCAGATTTAGATTGATAGATGTTAGATGATAAAGCGTTTGAGATAGATAAAAAGTTAAGTAATTAATTTCAGATTGTAGAAACCACGAAAACCTAGAGACCTTAGAGAACTTGATAGGATAATTATGATAAAAAAATATAGATAATAAATGTGAGTTAGCATTATTAATCAATTGAAAACATTCGGAGCAGACACATAAATGTAATTTGTACATATTTATAAACAAAGTTTTGAAAAGAATTGGATTTTGAAAAGTCATGATTTTGAAAAGACATGTCTAAAGCATTCGATAAGTACTATTTCAATTTACAGACTTAAATCGAAGCTAGGACGTATAGAATCCTGTGGTTCTGGAGATATTTGACAGATTGTTTTTAGTGGATCAAAAGTGACCCAGTCTCCAGTGATAAGGGAATGCTGTTTTAATGTTCCTCAGGGCATTATTCCATGCCCTATTTTATTCAAGATTCATTTATAAGCTCTTTCTATTCCCATATATATTAGAAAATAGTGATATTTTTGCTCGTATTACTTACTACTATTATTATTATTATTATCGTACTACTTTACTCGTATACAACACTGACTGGACTAAAGCAAAAACTCACTGTGAAACATCTCCAACTCAAATAAAAGCGTGGCTTTCCCCTGACGTATTAACATCAAAGGTTTATACGTTTATATCTAAGGATAACTGCAAGGTTTATATATATAAGTAGTCTTCAAGAACATAGTCAGTACGGGGTGAAGGTCCATCTTTCAAGAGACTGCAGTACCTATATGGTATTACATGAAGTCCGGTTTGGGAGTAAAACAGGCATGAAATAAAAAATCAATACGTTCAAATTAAACATGGTATACTCGGTCACAAGGAGCGCTTCACAAAGGTACTAATGAAGTCAATTTTTCCGGGATATGTACGGGTGTGGTGTGTCAAGCGTGCGAAAATTCAGTGAGCATTCTAACCTTGTACATAAAGAGTAGAATATTGAAATGTGTGCTAGAAGAGTAACAGAGTAATAATTTCACAAGAAACCTCTGCTTCAAAATCAAGCGTATCCTATAACTTGAATGGACTTGGAGTAATTGCCTCGTGAGTACTGGTATACATGAAAAACTACTATTCTGCTGTAGATTTGCAAAACAAAATTAAGAGTATTGTGGTTGTCATTTGTAGGCAAGACTTGGATGGTAATTGTGAACTTGTTACGGAACCGTGAAAGTGTCCCGAAAGTAAAGTTGGCTGAGAATTATAATTATGGCATGAAATGGTGTGAGATTTTTGAAACCTTCCCACCGATGAAGTTTTTCTTTGTGTTCGATCTTTGTATTCATAATTATTCATATTCATATTCATTTATTTGCATTTCACATGGATGATAAACTTATACAAAGTTACAATGGAATTTAAATACATTGCAAGCTTGAACGTAGTTAATTTGTTTAGATAATTAATTATATTATAGATTCTATAATTATTAATAAACATAATTATTATAGACATGAAATCAATTTCAAATACATTTATCGCCAAAAAATTCAGACATATTATAATAGGTTTTTTTGTTTAGAAATTCTTTTAAACGTTTTTCAAAGACCGTGTCTTTATCCAAATTTTTGATGTAATTTGGGATGTGGTTATATACTTTTATTAACATAGGGTGCGGTGCACAAGAAAATAATTTTAGGCTAGTAGGAGGAAGTTTAAGCTTGTTATGGTAACGATTATTACGTCTTATTAATTTTACCGGCGTGTTTTTAACGAACTTACAGGCTTCAAAAATGCATAGGCATGTTAGAGTCAGTATGTTAAGTTTTGTAAAATACGGTTCACAGGGGTCCGTTTGTTTTATATTGCTTAATATTCTGATCTTTTTTTTTTTTTGTAGAACAAAAATTTCTTGACAATGCGAGCTGATTCCCCACAATATAATTCCATAGGCTAGTCGCGAGTGGGCAAACGCATAATAAGCTGAAAGGGCCGTTTTTAAATAAGTAACACGTTTCAGTTGTCTAAGAGCATATATAAGTGAAGATAAACGGCTAGATAATTTATGGTTTCCAATTTATGTGTGTCTCTATTTCAATACCCAACATAGTTGCCGAATCTACCATTTCTGATTTGTTTGATTTATATATATAGTTGATATCGAAAGCAATTTTTTGGCGGGGTTTAAATTGAATTAATTTTGTTTTTTTCTAAATTTAGTTGTAGGTTATTTTGATCGAGCCATTCTATGAGTGAATCCAATATCGCATCTAAGTCCTTCTATAGTGAATTAGTACATGTGCAAGGCAAAACAACAAATACATCATCCGCAAACAGTATGCTATCGAAAGGAACTGAGTGAGGAAGGTCATTCACGTACACAAGGAACAGAATGCAACCCAGCACGCTTCCCTGAGGAATAGAACCAGTGATTGAGATGACTTTTGATCTGACATGCTCAATTTCGCCTGAATGAAAGTTAGTGTTTTCAATTTCAACACATTGAAATCGGTTTTGAAGATATGATTGAAACCATTTAAAATTTTAACTTTATTTAAAATTATAACAAAACTAGTGGAGTTCTTTCACAAATCATCTCAATAGTATATATTAACATTAGATATGAAATACCATGAACAAAATTATAGTAAACACGTAATAACCATCGAGTCGAGTACTCTCAAAATAACATAAAAGTTTCGGTATTTTGTAGAAAACTTGGAGCTCACGCGTTACTAAGTTTTTATTAAGTTAAGTCTAATTAATGAAATTGAATTTCGACACGGGTCTCTTTTCATTGTTAATTAATGTTTATATTGGTTTGCTAACCATCTCTCTAATATAGATTTTATGAAATCTTTTTTTTTATATATAAAATCAAGTGACGGGACAAACAAGTCATGCGCGTGATGGTAAACTACACTCCTGTTCATAACAGTTGCAGTGCCACTTAGATCTGCGGGGCACTATAATACCATAATAACTGCCTCCGTGGCCGAACGGTTACCATGCCGGACTGCCATGCAGAGGTCCTGGGTTCGATTCCCAGGCCGGGAGAAATATGTGTATGGCCTACATTTATTTCTCTCGTGAGTTTGGGTGTAATTTGTGGTTGTCTATGTGTGTGTCCATGGCACCCGCGACACAGGGTTTCCCTAGTGTTGGGCTATGTTGAGTGTGTGCGTTATTATTATTATTATTATTATTAATGCCCGTCACCATGAGACTCAAGTTGACAAGTCCCATGTGCCTGTAATTTCACCGCCCTTCGAAACCGGAACGCAATAATGCTGACATTACTGCTTGGTGGCAGAAATAGGTAGGTACTGCGGTACGTCTCTGGACGAACTCTTTCACAAGGAGCTCTACTGCTACTAAACAGTTACATTCGAAAAAGAACTCTATCGCAGTCTTCATTTTATTCTCGACATAAAGTCATAAAACAAAATAAACCAATATAAAATTGAAATACAAAAATATCTTTATTTCATACGTGAAGAGATTACATTTTTGTTTAACAAACACTGGAACTAATTTGTTAATCAAATTCACCTGAAAATAATGTTCGAGAAAACTTTAGTGGTTGAACTTTGTAAACACTTAGACAGGAAATGAAACTATCTTTTTCGGATATAAATTGCATGTTTTTTTTTTTTTTTCAAACAAACAAATTTTACAAACACACAGAGAAAACAAACAGATTCCATGGTCACTGTTGTCGTTTCCTATGTGTAATCATCGCGAAAACCTGACAACTATTATAATAGTTTACGTTAGACTGAAACGCGGTTGTGGCGTCAAACGAACGTATTTTATTCAGTTACTTTTAAGCGTTTGTATGTGTGTTTGTGACGTAGTGTAGTAGTGTAGTAGATCCATTAACCCGTCATGCGTCATTGAGACATAAGGTGTACTTGATGATTTTGATGCTGTTGCATCCCAGAGCCACACGGTGTGTCTAATGCGCAGTTGCCTTCATAAACCATTTTAAAAAACATGTATAATAAAAATTGTAAAAATTTACGAAAATTCATTAAATAATTTAAAAACATACACATAAAATAAATTTAAAAATTTCTAAAAATAATTGGGGTTAACTTGTCTGCCCAAGACGCGTAACGAGTTAAAAATATTGTGCATTTTTAAAGCATTAGATGATGTTAGAAAAAGAAAAAGAAGCTGGGTTCCACTCAACAAGGAAATATTAAAATGTGGGCAGTTCCTTATACTATATGAAAGTTTTTGTAACCATCCAAATCAATTTGTAAAATACTACCACATGCTAATAAATGTTTCCTCAACTTCCTTCCCTTACCCCTCTCCCCACCCGCACAAGCACGTCACACAGTGCGACCGAAAATCGTAATTGCTCGCGTGATTTGGCAGACAATTCATTTTAGCACAAACCGATCTCATATTAAAGGAACCGAATGCAGCGTAAATTAAGCGACTCAAAAAACATGAAACAAACTCAAAAGGTCACGCTCGTCTGCCTTACTCTATGTCTTTCTACAGCCCTACCTACGCCTCACCGTTCCTAACACGATATTACTTGTAGATATACGGGTGACTTCACGAATGATATCCCGTTCGAACCACAAAACTCCTGAAACTCGTTTGCGGTAAAACACGTGCCATTATCGCTTACTAATGTGGACACATTTGGAACGCCATAAGACAACGTAAGTTTATGTCTCGGTATGGCGTTCCTTGTAGTTTTTTATTTACATAAAATATTAATAGTATTCAACCCATTTTGTGTAAGTATTGGCAAATAACTTCTATGTATAATAATTGTATTATACAATTGTAAAGAAGTCCAGTTTGTATTTAATATTTTAAATGAAAAATCAATCATATTGAACACACCCTCTTAAATTTAAAATATCAATATAATTGATTTTATCTAATCTTCTCAATAGCTGAACCAGTTTTGATGTAATTTTGGTGATGTTTTTTTTTTTTTAATTTATTTATTCAAAACCAACTTAAACTAAAAACTTATATTAAGACTACTTTCAAAAACCCTTCAAAGGGTTTATGCGAAGGTAGAATGCATCGCATACTCGCCACTATTGTTATGGGTCCAACATACAACCCAAGTAATACTTTTTTAAAACTTGTTAACATTTTTTTACATTTATAAACATATTCTTTATGCAATTGTACTGGTATTTTATTTACAATTTTTGGTAATATGTACTTTGTAGTCCTCATACCGTAAGTATTGGTGATTCTAGGTAGTTTAAACTCAGGTAGGTAGGTAAGGGTACGTAATTTATTAAGCCTGTTTGTTTTTGTTAATAAATTGACATTTTCAAATTGGTCCAGTAATATTGACACATTCGACTTGTTAAAGACCGACATTACCTTACAGTGGTTAAAAAGACCGGGATCGTTATCCTTATATTTGTTTTTTATTTTATTTGATACAATTGTCTTAATTATGCTAACTTGTAATTTATATATATTATCTAGGTACGATTTATAAGTACGCCCGAAGCTACTGAGCCCATAATCAATAATTGAGTCTGCCAAAGCAAGGTACAACGTTCTAAGTGTATAATATGGTAACTTGTACTTTAATATGGAAAGTTTAGCATTGATAGACCTGAGCTTGTTAGTAACGCTTTCAATGTGTGGACCCCAGTTGAAAGACTTATCTATAATAAGGCCTAAATAAGTATGCTGCTCAACTATCTGCAGAGCCAGACACGTACAGGCGGGCGCGGTGCTGGAGCTGATGGAGGACTGATGATGCAGGCAGGTATTAGGCTATATTTATTTTATTTCAATTGATTAACAAATAAAAAAGATATTTATCAGTCTTCAAGTATGTCTGACATGACGCGTCTACAAGTCAGGAGGACGAAGTGCGTGCGCTGAACAAAGGATTAGAGATACGTGAAAATAGTGTTATGCAATAACCTTTTTATAAAAAAAAGCAGACCCCTAAAGTCCGTGGATTTACATCTATTTGTCAAGTTTTATTGTAATCGGTTACCGAAAAGTGCGCGAAATCGGTTTCATCCCCTAGTTTGGCAACCTCAGAGGTAAAATATTATATTCAAATTTAAACGGAATCCATACTAAGGTACCTTCTTTCCCAACAAAAAAAGAATCATCAAAATCGGTCGACAAATGCCTGAGTAAGGCTCAACTCAGACTGGCGCAGAGTCGAAGCGTCGCGTCGCGTACTGTTTTTCACTACAACGCCTGGCGACGCGCGACAATGCTCGCATTAGTGCGTCCGGATCACAGTGTGGTCGGCGTCTGACGCCTCACTGCGCCCAATAATGCGTGTCGACGTGTGAAGCCGCTCGACTGCAACCAAGCGTCGACGCTTGACTCCATATTTGCATAACACAAATTTGTACCTTAATAATGGGAAAATAGAGATGAAGATGCTGTAGGCGAAAAACATGACGCGTCACGCCACGACGTTCGACGTTCGACTCTGCGCCAGTGTGAGTTAAGCCTAATAGGGTGCCTTTTACGCTATTACTCACACAAAAAATACAATCGAATTGAGAACCTCCTTATTTTTTTTAGTCGACTAAAATATTAATCAACAATAAATCTTCAAAAAAGTCAGCGACACAATATATTTAGCTTTTGTACAAGGCACAGTAACGGTTTAAATATTAAAATAAAATTGAAAATTATACTAATTATAGTTTTTGTTGCTCGCAGCAATAGACGGGCGACCATCACGAAAATCGTCACTGAGATTCGCACGACCGCGTTTGAATTCTGCAAACTGGCTATAACTAGTCGTCTTGCATGGTGCTTCATCGTCAAAAGCAGTTTGAAGCCGAGTGAAGGTTCGCTGAGCGGTTACATTACACTTAAAGTCGTAGAAAATCATACTACGAAAATTTTCACGAGTTAAATTCATGATGCTATGACAATGTAAAAACAAGTGACAGTGTGCAGTGCCGACGCTCTTCGATCCTCTGCTTTATTCTTCCTTGGATATCAATGAAACTCCTTAATTTGAAGTGGACTGTATGTTTATTCAAAATGTCAATCTGACTTACGAAACAAGAAATTGTAACAAGTGCTTCCATGAGTGAATACAAAAAGTGAATGAATTACAAACCAAAATTCGCCCATATTTATACCGGCACGATGTCTCCCACATCGTACCGGTCCTATCAATGGGTCGCTACGCCGCTCGGCCAATCAGAGCTCTCGAATTAATCATTCTGTTCTGGACTCTAGCTCTGACCGGCCAGGCGCGTACGGCCGTCCGTAACATTCTCCCCTCAGCGAAGTCTTACGAGCTAAGGCTAGGTAAATAATGGAAAAAGAATAAAATAGAAATAAAGAAAAACAAACGATCTAGACGGTAAACAATCAAATCAACTTAAAACTTATCCTACGTGTAAAAGTAAATACAAATCTTATTCTAAACATAATCAAAACGAAACCTAGCCTAATCATTTGGGGAGGACGGCCAACTTACGCGCCGGACGCCTAAACACACCACCCCGTGTCCTAACTTCTACGCTCCTAACCGTGCCGTCGGGGCCCGGGTAGATTTTGACTACTTCCCCGCGCGGCCATACGTTCCGTGGTAGCGTAGAGTCTACTATGAGGACTAAATCTCCGACGGTGAGATTCCTGCTTGAATCGGAGGGTGACCCGCGAGGAATGAGTTGCGGTAAATACTCCCTAACCCATCTGCGCCAGAAACTATCTGCCAACGCTTGCGCCGCTCGCCATTGTCGTCTATCTGCATTCTCACACGTTCCGATTCGTACAAGAACGCGGGCCCTATGAACCATCTATCGCGGCTAGTTTTCATATCGGTACTTATTCGCGTCGCGTCGTCCGCTACGTTATCCGCGGTCGGCACCCATCTCCATTGGTCGACACGGGTAAGCTCAGAGATATCGCTCAATCTGTGCGCTACGTAAGGAGTATAACGCGGCTTATCGTTCCTTATCCAGTGAAGTGCGGTTTTCGAATCCGACCAGAATATCACTCTATCGATGGGTACGCGGTGTTCCCGTAGTATGGAATCGGCCAGACGCGCGCCTACAAGGTTCGCTTGTAGTTCTAAACGTGGGATACTTGGCGCGCGAATCGGGGTCACCTTGGCCTTCGCCGCGGCGAGGGTGACCTTGACCTCTCCATTCCTATACGTTATACGCCAGTACGCGGCCGTCGCGTATGCTAACTCACTGGCGTCGCTGAACACGTGTAACTGCGCATTCGTCGTGTCCTTGTTAAAACCGTACTTTCGATCTAACCGTAAGTCGGCTACCGAGTCCATATCACGTAGCCAATCTAAAAATTCGCGATTCTCCGTCTCGGGCAAAACGTCATCCCAACCTACGTTAGACCTCCATACGTTTTGCAGTACTATTTTCGCCCTGATCGTAAAATAGCTAAGTAAGCCTAGAGGGTCGAAAATTGACATGACTGCGCTGAGGGCCTCGCGCTTAGTAGGTCCTCTTTTCAGCGATCGTACCTCTCGCGGCACCCTATTCATGGCCGTGTTGAAGCGAAGTTCGTCACTTGAGGCCTCCCATAACAGCCCTAACGTTTTCCCCGCTCCGTGAGGGTCGCTTCCGCCTAATTCCTTGGCCGCGCGGGCCCTAGCTTCTACCGGTACGTGTTCTAACACGAGCTCGCTATTCGAGTTCCAGCCCGCTAGCTGGAATCCTGCCCTCGCTTGCACCGTCACTACTTCGGCGACTGCTTGCACGGCCTTAGCTTCGTTCTCGTAGCTGTCCACCCAATCGTCCATATAATGATTCGATGTGATCGCGTCGAACGCTACGGGATAAAATTGCGCGTGTTCCTTAGCGTTTAAGTTTCTAACGCTATGCGCCAGGAACGGGGAACTTCGAGCACCGAATATCATCGAAGTCATTTTATAACGAGTGGGCGGTTTCGTTCTATCGTCTCCTCTCCATAGGAACATTTGGGCGGGCTGATCGGCTTTGCGTATCTTAATACGCATGAACATCTCGCGTATGTCCTCCGATACGGCTACGTCGCGTTCCCTAAAACGGAATAATACGCCCGGCAACGATCGTAACAAGTCGGGCCCGTCTAAGAGCTTGTCGTTCAAGCAAGTGCCGTTAACAGTGGCGGCGGCGTCGTGTACTAAGCGCAATTTGCCCGGCTTATTTACATTCCGCACGGCGAAATGCGGAAGGTACCAACCGATCGGGCTGTCCGCTTCGTTTCCCTGACACGGCTCCGCATACCCCTTGTCTAAAAGGTTCTGCACCTGCGCTTTGTATTCGTGTTTAAATTCCGGCGACGCGTCCATTTTCCGTTCGATCGTTCGCAGCCTGCGGAGCGCCATATCGTAGCTCGGCGGCATGACAACTACGTCGTCTTTCCACGGCAGTCCTACCTCGAACTGGTGGCCTATTCGCTTCGCGGTTCGCGTGAATATGTCGAGCGCTCTTTCTTCGCTGCGCGACGGCTTCGCTACTTTTGAAATTCCTATACTGTCTATAGCGAAGTGTCGTTTCATACGATCCTCGAGCCGTTCGTCGAGATTGTTACAAGTGCGCGATATGTCCGCTCGGTACGTATATGCATGAAAGACGTTTTCGTTCGCGGTCGAGTTAATAACTTTCGGTACCGTTCCGTGTACCGTCCAGCCCAAGCTCGTGAGGGAAGCGACCGGTTCGCGGCGCCCTCCTACCAACAACTGACGCGACACGATCAAGTGCCAGTTATCGGCCCCTACCAAGATGCCTGGTTTCACGTTATTATAGCAAACTTCCGACCTATCGAGACCTCGTAAGTGCGCGTATTCCAAGCACGACGAGTCTATAGTCTGTCTCGCTAATTTCAAGTTATGTACGGTTCGCGCAATAACTTTGTGACTTTCACCCGATTTTCCACATATACTTAACTCTACGGCCTTACTAGTCGGTTCGCTCTGACTAGACCCTAGTCCGTGAATACGTAGTTTTCGCGTGGGCCCGTCGGCCCCTACGCGGTCCGCTATTTCCGCGTCTATCAAAGTGACGGTCGATCCCTCGTCAAGTAGAGCGTACGTATTTGCGCGTTGCCCGTTAGGCCCTATCACGCTAACTGGACACACCTTCAGCAAGACCGATCCGCTGTTTTCCTTTACCAACACCGATGTGTTAAGAACCGTCTCGACCTTCGGTGTCTCGGGTTTCGAAACCGGCTTACGCTGCGTGTGCAACAAAGCGTGGTGCGGGGAGTCACAGCCGTCGACTCCGCACGACTTTGCCTTACAGTTGAAGCGGCGATGTTTCTCCACTAGGCACTTGAAGCACACGTACGCCTCCTTGGCCCACTTCCAACGGTCCTCCACTGTCATGGCTGAGAACTTCCAACACCGCGGGACCGAGTGATTGCCGCCGCAACAAAGGCAAACCGATTTCCTTGGCTCCTTGTTTTCCGCGGTGGCGTTGTACACGTTCTTACGTTCGGGGCGGCGCGTACGCGGTGGGCGGGGCTTAGGGTCGTGCCTCCCTGGCGCTGTTTCTTTTGCGGCCGAGTGTAAATACCGAATCGCCAGGTCCCCTTCGCGCATTAGAAACCGCGATAGCTTGACGATCTCGGGTTCGGTTTCCATTCGGTGTTCGTCCGCGTACTCGCACCACTTGGTCTGCCGGTACGTGTCGAGCTTTTCTACTAAGTCGCGTACTAGCGTGGAATCATACAAGTGCCAGTGGGCTAAGTTCCCTAATACGCAGGCGACATTCTGCACCTTAACGGCGAAGCTGTTTAAACCCGTTGCCGTTCCGTCGGGTCGCGGCAAACGCCTAAGCTCGCTAACGGTGCGTTCCACTATGAGTTCCGGCTTACCGAAACATTGCTCTAACGTATCCATAATTACGGACGGATTCGAAGCCGTGTACAGGAGCGCAGCGACT
Organism: Hyposmocoma kahamanoa; assembly: GCF_003589595.1. NCBI lineage: Eukaryota > Metazoa > Arthropoda > Insecta > Lepidoptera > Cosmopterigidae > Hyposmocoma > Hyposmocoma kahamanoa. The sequence continues at coordinate 18,749,397 of NW_020653850.1, read as the reverse complement.
GCTTCTTTCGCTTCTCCCTTCAGGCTGACTCGTAAGCGCGCCAAATTCTCCGCGTCTGAGAACTTGTACATACGGGTCGAGTCTATCATCGCGCGCTTAAACGGGAGCCAATCCGTGTAGGCTCCGGTGAAAATTGGCAATTCCTGCGCCTGTCGCGGCGGTGGGCGAAACATTGCCATTTTCTCTAACGCGTCTACCAACCTATCAACGCCCCTACCTTTCGTTACTCGCGGCGGCGATTTCGGCGAGTGGCGCCGCTCATACCTGTGGTCACGCGGCGACTGAGAGCGCTGACGACGGCGTTCGTATCTATCTCGCGGCGACGGCGAGCGATAATAGCGGCGTTCGCGCCTATCCTCTCGCGGTGACGGTGAGCGATAATAGCGGCGTTCGCGCCTGTCCTCTCGCGGCGACGGTGAGCGATAATAGCGGCGTTCGCGCCTATCTTCTCGCGGCGACGGTGAGCGATAATAACGTTGCTCGCGCCTGTACTCCCCCCGTTCCGTTCTATGGTTCGCATAGACACGCGGAAGAGCCTCTCGGGCGCCCTCCCCTCGTTCGCCTCGCGGATCGCGTGAGGTTAACGGAGGGGGTAGTTCTACCTGCTGCCTAGCTCGATCGCGTTTATCTAGCCATTCGTTGATCCGTACCGTAGTCTCAAACGGATTCTCAACGACGCTCTCACGCTCGCTAGCGTCAGCTTCTTCACGTGTGGCCTGCGCGGCGAGCCTTTCCTGAATGAGCGCGGCCTGCAAGTCTAAATGTCTACGCCTAACGTTCATGTCTTCTAACTCCGCTTCTAGCTCGGCTCTAGCGCGCGCGGCCGAGCTAGACGCCGAGACACGCGAACGAGCGGAAGTACTCCCTACCCTACACGCGGCGGGACGCGATTCCGTTACGCGTGCTAAAGTCGCGGCGGCGTGAACATTACTCAACGGCGGTGCGGGCCTAGAGGATTCGACATTGCCTACTTGATTAGTCTGGAGACTACTATCGTCCCCCGGGGGATCGTTCGGGATAACGCTCGCGGCGAGTTCGGACGGCGACTGCGGCGGTTCCTCGAAGACGCGCGGCGGTATCGCGCCTAATTGCTGCTTCCTATGTTCCATGGCGGCTGGCTCGTCCTCCCCGATACCTTGACTCCTAGTCCTAGGCATAAAGCCTCCTATCGCCCTAACACCCTAAGTCTTGAAGATCGGCTCCTGTGCCTTGAAAAAGGCAGTCTTCTTGCCTCGAAAGAGGCAGTTTGCCCGTAATGCCTGCGTTTGTCACCGTTAGGTGCAGGCAACGGGAGATGAAACTTAGGACCTTGAAACTTAGTATGTTGAAACTCAGAACCTTTGGCGGACCTTAAATCTGCCACTTTTACGCGGTGCTTCGTGATGTGATGGCTTCGGCACTTCGCGCACGTTGTCCTAGCACGGAGGACACGTTGGCTTCGGCTCTTCGCGCACGTTGTCCTAGCACGGCGGACACGTTGGCTTCGGCTCTTCGCGCACGTTGTCCTAGCACGGAGGACACGTTGGCTTCGGCTAACTTTTCGTGAAGCGTGGGGTTCGTTCGTACCCACGTCGATACAATCTATGATCTTCGTTTTCTTCAGCGCCGTGTGGGGGTCGTTCGTACCCACTACGACACACGATGATCTTCACTCTTCAGTCTTCGTGAAGCGTGGGGTTCGTTCGTACCC
>NW_020653850.1:18722151-18747697 GCF_003589595.1 Hyposmocoma kahamanoa | reverse complement strand
GTCTTCGTGAAGCGTGGGGTTCGTTCGTACCCACGTCGACACAATCTTGAACAGGATCAAACTTGTTCAGACTCGTTCAGACTTGTTCAGACTTGTTCAGACTTGTTTCGTATCCCGGTCGAAGAAAACCAATCTATGATGCTTCGCTTGTTCAATCCGGCTCGATTGGACCAAAATTGTGCAGTGCCGACGCTCTTCGATCCTCTGCTTTATTCTTCCTTGGATATCAATGAAACTCCTTAATTTGAAGTGGACTGTATGTTTATTCAAAATGTCAATCTGACTTACGAAACAAGAAATTGTAACAAGTGCTTCCATGAGTGAATACAAAAAGTGAATGAATTACAAACCAAAATTCGCCCATATTTATACCGGCACGATGTCTCCCACATCGTACCGGTCCTATCAATGGGTCGCTACGCGGCTCGGCCAATCAGAGCTCTCGAATTAATCATTCTGTTCTGGACTCTAGCTCTGACCGGCCAGGCGCGTACGGCCGTCCGTAACAGACAGTCAGATGAAACAAACTGTATTCTACAGCTAAAGAGTTCCATTTTCATTTGTTGTAATTATTTTTTAAATATTGTTTATGTAAGTGGCCAGTTCCGGAAACTTATAGCGTGCCCTGTGTATTATGATATTAATTTATGGTGTTATGTTATGCAATAAACTTAATAAATTGCAATTATCAAAGCATCATCTCCAGCAGCCGCTGGTAGCTGAAAAGGTCCCTGCTTGACTGAAAAAAAAACTTTCGTACCTTTCTAACAGATAACGCTACGGCAAAAAGTCGTTAAAAACCAAAAATAAAGACCTGCAACAAGCACAGAAAAATTCATAAGGTCTGCTGGTTCGTTCCGTAGCTCAGTTAGGAGAGCGTCAGGCACGGTACGCTTTTTGTGAGACGGTATGCAGGAATTTTTCGTAGTGTTCGATCTTTGTATTAATAATTAATTATGTTGAACTGTACCTACATGTAAGAGTTACACACGGGGACTTTTAGCATCGATACAAATGCGCGATTGCATCGACGCAATCGCCTATAAATCCCAATTGTAGCGATGCAATCGCGCGTTTGTATCGATGCAGTCGCGCGTGTATAAAGGTACAGGATTAACGACTGCATCGCATTTGCGTCACTGCTAAGAGTCGCCGTGTGTAAGTATAAAGTAGTACTTACGAATACGTAAGTGATGCGATACGATATAAAATCACAGGTACAGCTAGTAATAAAAGACATATGTATTTTATTTATTTATTTACACCAGCCCGTTGCACCAAGTACCAAGTATTTATTTATTTATATCAGGTAACAAAAAAACCCATGTATACATACCTTATAGACTAACATACATAACAATATAAAAACAAAATACACCTATATTATATATACCTTAAAACTAACATACATACAATAAAAAAAAATTGGGTGGTCCAAGGAAATCAATACGAATTTTACAAAAAGGTCCTTAGGGAAAATTCCACGCGCTCGGCGGGCACTAGTACACCCTAGTGCGGTAGGACTAGCACGACAGGGCACTACTAGCGCGAAAGCGACATAGAGATCGAGATACTGCTATTCTCGCATAGAGTTATCGCGCTTTATGTCACTCTCGCGCATGTCACGCCTTGTGGTGCTAGCCCTACAGATACCACAAGTACAAATGAAACGCTGTGCTGCTTCGTCCACACTGCAAACCAAAACATAGATCGTCTTTTTTTATATTGTATCAAGTGATGGGGTGAATAAGTAGTGCGCCTGGTGGTAAGCGACACCTACCCATAACTATGCAGTGTCACTGGGAGCTTTAAATCGCAAAGATCTCGAAGCACTTAGGACACTGTCACTGCGCCCGTCACCTTGAAACATTTTATCGACTGAAAACTATTCCCGTGTGCCTATCTCTAGAGTTGCTCCTTGTAAACCATAGAGGCAGAAGGACCGGTGCGACGACGACGGCTTCACAAATGTGGAGAAGAGGAAAAGAAAGCCCACCAGACCTAACCAGTGTGTCGCACCACCGACAGAACAAACCATCAGCTGTATCGGGCCATATTGACGACACTACTGTACCTGTATATTTATTATAAGGGTTAAAGTTGCCTGATATGACAAGTACCATATACTCATAGTATAACCAGCACCCTTACCCTTTAAAACCGGTACCTACTCAGCAATGTTCACATTATTGCTTGGCGGTTTTACCGCGGTCGAACTCGTTCACAAAAAACTCTCCTGCTTCTAAAATTTAGCTTCCGCTTTACTTTTGCCAAAGCCTTGTCAAACAATAACCTTGTCACGTGGTAGCAAAGGTATTACTAATGATTTCTCACAAAACAACCAATTCCTTGTTTTAATAATAACGGATATTTTTGGTAAGGTTTCAATTTTATATCATTAACTTTTCGCAAGCACCCCAGTTTAGCCTAATCGATAACTTTTAATAATATAGTATTGGTTTTAGTCTCGTTACGTAACTACTGGTCCAGAGAAATATTATTGATTAGTAGCAGTAAAGCGCCTTGTGAAAGAGTTCGTCCAGAGAATTACTGCCGCCTTATCTATTTCAAATTACCTATTTCAGTGAAATTACAGGCAAATCGGACTTTTCAACTTAGGTTTGAAAAGTCCGATTTGCCTGAAGTTAGGTTTCAGGGTGACAGACGCAGTGGCAGTGCCTCTCATATCGTTGCGATTTAAAGCTCTGTGTGACACTGCAACTGTTTTGGATAGGCGTGTTGCTTACCACCAGGCGCATGACTTGTTCGTCCATTTACTTAGTATCATAAAAAAATAGACTCTATCACTCTTTCAAATCTTTCAAATGTGAAAAAGGGACATTTTTGGAATATTCTCGTCTAGATGATGCTTGTGATATAACAAAATCATCATGAGATCTGCGTATACTGTGTTGTATTGTATTGCTTTAGGCTTAACTTTGAGTGTTTCAGCGAAGTCAACTCATATGGTTTACGTGAAATTGTTATTTTTGTCGAGACACCCATCGAGTTAATGCCATCTGAATTTTTTTCTATGGGTTCTTTGATATTTTATTTAAAATCACAAGAGAAAATTTTTATTTATATATCTTTATGTTCCCGTAACTTTTACATAATCAAAATTGGATTAATGTCCAATAAAATAAAAATTGAAATAATAGTAAAGATAATAATTATAGTGACTAGTGATTTGGAAAGGGTAGATGTTAATACAGCATTTTGCTTTGCGGTAATGCCGCCTATATTAATAATGATAATCTTTGTACTGCAAAAACGTGCGGTTAGAGCAATTTACAATCTGGACGCTAAAATGTCTTTGAGAGAGTAGTTTAAAGAAATTAACATTCTTACCAGTGTAAGAGTGCGTCACAGTATATTCATGATAATTTAACTTATGTTAAGAAGATAAGTATTTTTTGATAAACATAACATTAAAACGAGAAATAAAGTGACTGTACTTGTTAGTGAAGTCACTTTCACAAGTTGCAAAACCATTTAAGCAATGTATAAAGGTGGAACAAAAACTTTACACTAAAGGAAATACAACTATGCGTACTTGGATGACAAAAATCGATAGTAGTATCCCGGTTAGCTGTTACAATATGGATTTTAAGACTTTCGTGGTTATTCACTAAATGATTATCACTAATATCAGGTTTTTTGCCACGGCATGACTTCTTTTTCAAATACAGTGATTGTGGTTGGTGTGAAAAAAATGAGTGACAATGGTAACGCCACCACAAATCGCGATGAAGGTAGTCGTCAACAGCGCAAGAGGATAGACAGATACATATGTCTGCTCTTAAAACTGTCATCTGTCGCCGTCCAGGTAACCCGTAACCATGGAGCGTGCAACCGTTCCGAAATATCGGTAAAATAAAAAGAAGTCATACCGTGATAAGAAACCTGATATTAGTGATAATCATTTAGCTCTTACAAGTTATCTCAATCTATGGTATTTCAAATAAATATTGTAAATTACAACAACCCCTAGAGTTTCTCATTCATTATTCTCAGGGGTATCTGCCTTACGAATGAACGATTTCAAATATAATTTCCTTACCTATGAAATAAAGATTATTTGGGTTTGAGTTTGAATAGCGACACAAATTTATACCAATATGTAGGGGACATGAGAGAAAAGGTGGACCTCGACGTTCATAATCTTAAATGTCGTACAAAAGATCAGATCAAAAGTACCAAGACTAACGAAGCGTGCTTTAAAAGATGCTAGAGGAGGAATCAAAAGAGACATTAGAATATAAGACATATACATACATACAAATAACTCTATATGTGCTTATGTTAGACATTCCGAGGCACATCGTGCGGAACTATATTAAATTACTTGGTTAACAATGGTATAATTTAATTTGGCAGCAGAAGAGCTCCTTGTGAAAGAGTTCATCAATGGAAGTACCGCCACCTTACCTATTTCTGCCGCCAAGGGTTGAAATGAGCATCAAGGGTTGAAATGAGCATCACTGCGGTCAGTTTTAAAAGGTAAGGATGCTGGTGAAATTGCAGGCACATGGGAGTTGTCAACTTACGTCTCAGGGTGATAGGCCCAGCGGCAATGTCCCTCAGATCTCTGCAATTTAAAGCTCTGAAAGACACTGAAACTGGATAAACAGGCTTGTCGCTTTAAGACCAGGCACACGCTTATTCGTCCCGTCACTTAGTATAAAATTGCAATTGTATTTCACATTCTGGACTCGGTCAAAAGTAAAGACATCACAGGTGGCAATGGTGAGGCGTCCATATAACTATCCTTGACGATACGGAATATGATGGATCTCAGCCAATCACAGCAAGCAAGCCGGTCGGAACGCGGCTACTTCACGGGCAGGTGTAAAACTTTCTTAAAATAATGTAACAAAATTGTTATAATAACACATTATTACAATTGGTTTATTAGTATTTTGTAAATGGTAACGACAAATAGTGTTACGAAAGAGTAACGCTTGGTTGTTTTATTGTAATCTGGCTACGTAAAGAACGTAAACTTTCGTGTTATGTATTTAGTAGTTGCAATTAAAGATTAAAATGGGAGCACTTGCTACTTGCTGTCACCATCGCGATACGAAAATTCATTTTTAAAGTAATTTACTATCCTCAATTTAATTGTAGAATAAATTGAATCATCTCAGATCAAATCAGTGAAATAAAGGGTATTATATTTTTAGTATCTTGTGTGGTAATAAGTGTTATGTTTAAGTGTGACAAGGCGCCTTTTTTACAGCAAAAAAAGTTTTTGTTAAGGTAAGTAAGGTAGGTTTTTGTAAGTTTTGTTTGTGGTTAATTTTTTTTTTGGGCGGGCTTTACTAAAGACTATTTTGACGCCTCGCCACTGATAGGTGGCAACACTAAAATTATTTGAGAAAAATGTCTATCATATTTCCCCGTATACCAACAACGACTACAATTAACAGAAACATAAAATACTGAATGTTAATTTTACAATTGTAAATAGATTTGTTCTGCTATCATTCGCGTTTTCACAATATTGATATACGCATACGTTTGTTACTAGTAATAACAAACCTTTCACAAACACATGTTTCAGTTCAATTACTAAATTAAACGAAAACAATGGCTACCTATTCAAAAATATGTCACTATTCATTGTGGACAATGTCGAATTTCTTTTATTAGCAGTTGCTTTCTTAAATAATAAGCAGCGCACATAAGGGTTTTTAGCCGTTCTAGACGGTCAAAAGTCAAACCCTAAATGGGTTGCAGGTAGAAAAAAAATCCACGTGTTGTGAGCTGGATAGTTGATCAACAATAAGTGACCCTCCTCTCCCCTCTCCGTATTTCCTTTCACTTCCTAAAACCAGTTGAAAGTTTATCGTCATCTAGTGTGCACTTATCTTTATTGACATTTCTTCTATGCGCCGAATTCAAAGTATAATATTAGTGAATTGGTGTCTGCCTTAAAAATAATAGCCATGGATTCTAAAATACAGGTAAGGACGCATACTTTTCTTGAACTTTCTTTAAATTTAGTTTTTATTATAATTACTAAATAATTTAATAAATTAATTCAATTTTTAAGATATTTTTATTAACGTTTTGGTATTCTCGAAGGGTTTATTTATTAAATTATTATCACTAATATCAGGTTTCTTACCACGGTATGACTTCTTTTTATTTTACCGATATTTCGGAACGGTTGCACGCTCCATGGTCACGGGTTGACTCCGTCCGAAATATCGGTAAAATAAAAAGAAGCCATACCGTGGTAAGAAACCTGATATTAGTAATAATCATTTAGTGAATAACCACGAAAGTCTCAAAATCTATATGGTTTATTTATTATTTATTTGAATTTAAGAAAAGGGAGGTACAATATATTTAAATAAACATAGTCGTTGTTGGTATACGGGGAAATATGATAAAAAAATTTCTCAAATAATTTTAGTAAAATGTATCATGAGATAGCCTCAAAATATTTACAGAACACTTAGATTTAATCTTTATTATTACGATCATTGAGAAATTACGTGTTCTTAGATGCCCTTTCTCAATATATCAGCACTTAGGTATCAGTCATCGTTAATGATATTTTTTTGCTTGATTATTTCATTTTAACTCTCTTTAAATTTGTTTTAGAATCACCTGGAGGCTCAAACTAAAGAGTGGTAACAAGGCAAAGTCTGTTCGATAAAATACCACGGCAGAATTCAAAAATGTTTGAAGAAAAATGTAAATATTTGTCAAAAGCCCTTTTACCGCCTAATATTTATTCAGAAGTTATCATTTTAATTTCACTTGTAATTGTTTGTAAAATAAAGAATTTTTTTTTATTTGTTAACTACCACAAACCACTTGTTTTCTTTTAAAATATGATAAAAGCTCCTATACAGTAATAAAAATCACGTAAATGGTTTTGACCGACTAGATCGGCTTTTTACCCCTATGTGCAGCGGTTCTAAAGAAGCTATGAATCTATATAGAATGCACGTCGTTACATGCGAAACAAGCATTACAAACAATTTGTAACAAAATGTTTTCCCTTTTCCTGTCCTGTTTTCATAGTGCTGTTTAACTGTTTTCAATTAAATTTCACTTAAAAATAAAAAGAACAGTTATGGTTGTACACGTGAGTTGTGATTTAGCCCATCATAACCTATTCTAAGTTCAATTCCTGTATTGATAGGGTTATGATGGTGCTCCGTTCGAACCACGAGTTTGCAATGTGTATGCTCTAATGCCGTAGCGAATAAGTAAGTAATGTTTTATTAAAAATGGTTTTTAGTAAAAAGTGTGGGAGCGTTTGTTTAGTAAATTTTCCATAGATATAGAAAAAAAGCGGAGGTATGGTTTGGGGGCGTGGTTCGTGTCGTTTTGATATGATCAAAATGATCATACCGAGGTGACACGCCTACAAACATCGTCACAGTGACTTGGCGATCGTTGTATATACACGAACTCTCGTAAAACGTGAAAATACCGAGTTGTAACGATACACCTTGTAAAAATTGGAGTGAAAACAAACATTATAAAACCAGTGAGATAACATTCCACCGGCTACTTGCATTTTTAGTCACTATTTCTATTATTATTTAATGTCTTCTTTTTGTCTCCATGGAAATTTCTAGACTCAAATATAGTGATGTTCATTTACGATGACTGATGATTGTCGACAATAAATTTTTACTGAAATGTTTGAATTTCTTACAATGATTTTTGTGATGAAAGTCCCTAAAATATCGAGGCGAAAAGCATTCACGTTAAATTGATTTCTTTTATTTTATTATTATTAATATTAATTAAATTTTTATTGAATTGATATTCAATTATTTTTTGTGAAATGACTCCACTAGTTTGTTATAATTATTAATACAAAGATCGAACACTCAGAAAAAACACTCAGAAAAAATTCCTTCGATCTGGTCGGATTCGAACCGACGTCTTCTTCTGGCACGGTATGCATCTTTATATATACCTATGAGCCCAGGGAGACTCAGGGGTTATGTGGGGACTCTCCCTCCAGACTGGAGGGACTACCCCACTAAAACCCCCCGGGGTCCTTGTCCAGAGCCCGCTGGCCTCACTAGGGGATCAGGCGAGCAGCGAACTGCCTTCGCCTTCTCGCGTACCCGCTCCGCAGCCTCCTTTTGCGGCATAACCCCTCCGCAAAAGGAGGCCACCGCCTCCCAGAACTCCTCGCTACCGAGCATGGCGGCAACCACGCTCGGCAGCGAGTGGTCCTGCCCTATTGTCCCCGTCAGGGTACGGCGCTGCTCATCCCACCGGCTGCACACCTCAGAAACCTTCGTCTGAAAGGTGACCCGCGGATTCGAACCCGGGCTCGCACCTCTGAGTAGCTTTTCGGTGAAGGACAACATCGTGATGAAACCTGCACAGTAAAGAAAGTTCACAACCCTCGGAAAACATGTGAAGTACCTAACCCGCAGTGGGCCAGCGTGGAGAACTATGGCCTAAACCCTCGTTTGAAAGTAGACCCGTGCCCAGCAGTGGAACGTATAAATGGGTTGATGATATTTCATTTATCGTTGGACGACTGTCGCATTTAGCCTGTTCCCATATCAGGACTAATTGTCGTGACTTTGTCGTGGACGTATATTTTGTCGTTGAACGATTGTCGTGTCTAGCTGTTCGCACTAGATCGTGACGACAATTTATCGGTGCATGTGCATCAACAGCGATAAATTAAACGTGACGACAATAGGACCTGCGATTATCTGTCATCACATTTTTATCGTGACGTTTTATTTATCGTCTGACGACTGTCGTTCTAGCTCTTCCCATTGTCGCGACAATCTGTCGTCATAACGTCAAAGAAGTCGTGAAAGATAGTTAATCGTGGTGTACAATATGTGAACAACTTCATTTAAATACACTAGTCACGACACTTTAATCTGCACGACATAATGGAATCGCGGCCTTGGGTTTGGAGCAGTCCAAAGTCATAATTATCACGATAATTATCACGATAAATATACCTTGATATTTATAAAATTAATTGGAATAACCAAATGCTACCGTCAGCTATTCCGTTGGTATCCGAGACGTATTAAAACGAGTAAAATTCCAGTTTAAAAAAAATTACAAACGAAATCGATTTTCCAAAGATTTTTCTGTTTGTAATTTTTATTCAAAAATCAAAAACTTCAAAATCAAAGAGACAAACAAAACTACAAATCAGCATAAATGGTTATCGGATGTGCATATCGGATAATAAAATTAACAAATAATTATTATGATAATTATCAGAGATAAGTAATCTAACCGTAACTAATTAATTATGTAAATCTCAGCCGCTAGCTGTTCTCCAACGTAGACTAGGTAGCCACGCTTTGCAGGGTTGGTAATACTAATAAAACAGCAGCTGTAAAATCGTCTAAGACCCTTTCTGCTCCTAATTTCCAAACACGTACTCAGAGAAAGTGTATATTAGAGGGTAGTAAAATGCAACTACGTTTATGGGCGGCGGTTAGTTAGCTTAGGTCCATAGTTCGTAGTCCCTCTCAGGAAAACCACAAATTTGTTTGATTACCCGAAAGGTGCGGTCCGTAGCTGCGGCGGTCCACCTGGACCTTAATTGGACTGACCTTTTTGGTCCCTGGTATAAAAAATAACCTTTCAGCATCTTTCTGAATACGAGTATTGAATACCGTCTCATATAAATTTGTTCAAGGTGAATAATTTAGCATATTTAACGGTGATATGTGTCATGATACTTTTCAGATAGGGTGGTGCAAAACCCAGCGTACTGTTCAAATACGTGTACGTTGAAACTGAAGTCGTTCAACAATAATTGTTGTCTATCAGAATTAGTAATACGTCATAACTGCTATATAAGTAGGTACATCCTATGTTGAGACAAACAATCATGAACTAAAGACAGAGCACCACAGACCACTTATGCATAGAGCAGCTCTTTAGGCTGGTTTCAGAGCAGTGCGGATTTATCAGCGGGCACGCTCCGCAAGAACTCCGCCCAAACCACTAAATTAAACACTCGATTCAGAGCACTGCGGATTCTACGCATACGGATGGTCCGCAGGCGGACAGTCTATACGGACGGTATACACATCTATGAACCCAGCCTTATATAGACAATAACCATTTCCCTAAACTAACAGTATTGCCATTTTGCAATTATTATGGTTACACCACAGTCTAACCAATGCTGTTACTACTCAACGCTCGATATTAATTATTAACAATCATAAATAACGCCACTTATTCCTCACCAATATGCACAAAGCAACGCCATCTATTGGCAGGGTGATGTAATTAGTGTGAGTGGTGAGCCTGGTGTTGGTAGATGGGGCCGCTAACGTACGTTATAACCACAAAAATTAAGGGATATTTTTAACACCAAGTCTTTTTTATGGACAACGATTTTTTTTATGTACTTCATTTCTCTATTACAATTACTAACAAAGATATTTGACAAAATCATCATCTTGTCATACTTGTACGCTGAACAACCAATTACTGAGTTAAACTCAGCTATTCCCAAGAACTAAGTGCTAATTTGTAACTTTACCATAGCTTTTAAGGGAACTTTAACAGGTAAAGTAAGAGCAGTAACTTGGAATACTAGGTTTATTTTTCACAAAATTGATACGAGTGTGAAACTTTAAAGAGACGATCGCAATAATATACAATGTACACATCAACTAAAAATCTATTACGGTATGGGTGTAAAATAAAAATAAAAGTGTGTCGGTGATTGATGACGAAGACTCGTTTTCACTACTCTGTAGAATAAATACATTTTTTAATTGATTCTTGGTACATTGTTACAGGGATTTGTCTAGTTTGAGATCAGCTAAATAGAGCAATAGCCTTACTGCGAGATCGAAACCGTAATAAGGATATCCGCAAGGGAACCAGAGTAATCGACATAGCCCAGATAATTGCAAAACTTAAGTGGCAGTGGGCGGGGCTCATTGCTCGCAGAACAGATAGCCGATGGGGTCAAAGAATTCTCAAGTGGCGATCGTGTACCGGAAGACACAACAACAACAACGCTGGTGGACAGACCACCCACATTGTAGACATATGACCTGGTTAAGGTTGCGGTAATCCGCTCTTCTCCCTAAGCAGCACAAGACCGGTCCTTTTGGCGTTCTCTGGGCGAGGCCTGGTTGGTGGATGGTCAACAGTGTACGTCTTTTGGTTTTAATCAACTGCCTCCGTGGCCGAACGGTTACCATCGTGATCTGCCACGCAGTGGTGCCGGGATCTATTCGCAGGCCGGAAGATATATTTGTATGGCCTACATTTATTTCTTTCGTGAGTGTGGGTTAATTTTTGGTTGTGTACGTGTGTTTTCATGGCACTCGCGACCCAGAGTTTCCCGGGGCTATGAGTGCGTGCGTTAAAAAATAGATGATGATGGTGATGATGTTAAAAAAGGGCAATTATCCAGTACATTATTCTATAAATTCCTGTGTCGTCCAATGTTGCGCAAGCACGTGACCGTAATCTAATGGTTTCATATTAGCATATTCAAGCACCTACACGTGCAGTGAAACACAAGTACGGACATACATAACAATCTGTCAAGATTTTTGTTGTTGATCATTGTAGCATTACGTTATTAAAATAGTATTCATTATTTACCTTTAGAGTACATTTTCAGAAATTGTTTCAATTTGTAAGACTTGTCGCAAATCCCTCGTCAGCTTATTTAAAATACTTACATTATCATTCTGTGTACTCGAGATAATTTTGGATGTGCAATAGATAGCATTAGATGATGATGAAAGAATTTTATATAGGTAAGCCTATATAAAATTCTTTCATCTATTTATGAAGTGTTTTTAACAAACCGAGTCTCGTATAAAGATTGAAATTAAAGTTTATAAATATTTTACTAATTTAGTATCGAAGTTAGGGTCTCATGAAATTGGGTAGTGTAATAAAGGTCTTACTTTCGCACCAAATTACCCCGCTTCGTTTCCTGGCCCCTTGTCGTGCACGACGCGCACCGTCGGCGTCGCGTGACCGCGCGCCGATTCAGCGCACACAGTCACAACGCAAAGTGTAGAAGAAGCAGGAGGATATATAGTGCTTCATTCCTGCTTCTTGTAAATAGATCGCTTCTTGTAAATAGATCGTACAAGTATATTAACGCCCTTAAGCATGAAGTATTCCAGTTTTCTAGTCGACTGAACGTAGAACAGTCAGGGCGAAACTTAGTAATTGTAAATTTCCTGCGCCCACTCGGAAATAACTCTGCCCACGCCAGTACAAGACAGGCATGTTAGTATCTAGGTAAATTCTGCTGTATTCCCCTACACATGTATCGAAATTGAGTTGGCGGTTTTACATTAAGGTACCGATCTATCAATAACTAAGTAGCTATAATATTAATATATTATATTATATATAATATAGTATAATGCCCATAATAAAACCTTCGGGCCTTTTTTCTTCCCATTACAGCCATGGTCGGTAAGGAGCTTTTTTTATTTTATAGCACGACATACTTCCTTACATAGATCAAATTCAAGTCAAGCAAAGAAGTTACTTAAGTTCAAAATTAAAACATTCGCTTAAAATGCATTATAAACAGAAATTTAATTGATATTCAGTACATACTACTTAAATGCTCATCATTAAGAATTTCTTGTAATTGATTTCATTATTAACCGACTTCAAAAAAGGAGGAGGTGTAGACTGTATGTTTTTTTCTTTTTTTTTATGTATGTTTGTTACGCGATAACTCCGGTATTTGTGAACCGATTTTCATGATTCTTTTTTTGTTGGAAAGAGGGTACAGTCATTTATACAAGATACCTGACGCCACAAACCGACTTTGTCGATTTTTTTTTTGTTGTCGAAAACAAACAAATAAGCGTGAGCTTTATTATTATCTACCCACCCACCTTAGGCAATTTCTAATGAACAAATATTGTAATTTGTCAACATTAACATTAAAAAGTGAAACAATGCTGTTAAAAATATAACGTTAAAATAATACAATGCTCGTGGAATCGAACCATGAGTATTGTAACTGGCAGTCAACACAACAAGCCGCTCAAGCAATTTACTTGGAAGTTAAATGACGAAATGTGGTATTGGTCTTAAAGATATTTTGATCATCTTTAAGCAACACTCCACTGTATCGCTTACACAATAAAGTTGACATTGCTTTATTTTTTTATATGTTCAATACGTAAGATGGCTCTCAGAACCAAAAGGTCGGTTTAGGCATGTTAGGGGGTCAGATATCTCATGTATATGACTGTACCTCCATAGTGGTCCCATTTAATTTTGAAGAAAATCATCCACCTCTAAGGGTGGCTGTTCACACACGAAGATACATTTTTATAAATAGCGTCCAAATTTTATTATAAGGAGGAATTATTTTAATAGTTGACTTTGCTATTCTCCAATTCAAGGCGTTTTTCTCTCTCAATATACTTTGTGTAGTGAGAACCGATTTTTAATATCTCCTGTGTCCCGTAGTTAGTCCCGTATAGTGGCAAAGTAGGGGATGAATCCGGGTTTGCGCACTTTCCGATAACCGATTTCAATAAAACTTGGTAATTCCACATACTTTTGAGTTGATTTTTTTAGTACTCTGTACCGAGATTATTTTCTGTATAAAAATTGTGCAATTTTTTTTACAACCCATCTTGGCTGTATACATCTTTGCTTTTTACAATTTTGTGGTTCGAGTTGGTTATCTATGGATGAATATCTATCAGGCCATCTGTTGATAAAAAAAAAAAAATTCTTACTTACCGTTTCCTTAATACACAATGTACCATTACATTCTTACGTGTTTGTAATAGTGTAGCCAACTGGAGTCTATAAATGCTTCAGAATATCAGTGCCTCCTGCGAAAAAGGAATAACTCAAAATCGACACCTTTCAGGAGAGGCAAAAAAACATACTTTTATTGATTACTGGTTGTTCGCATTTATTATTAGACTTTTTATGATGTCTAGCTTTAGGTACACATCTAAGCTTTCGTTTGATGGGTGTTGATTAAACAGTCAGTCATATTTTCTAAACAAGTTTTTTTCGAGTACCGTCCATGTTTATGGGTGTTTAACGGTTATAACACGACTTATGTTAACAAATTTTAAGACATTATTACTTTAATTATGTCTTAATTACGTTTATTTTAAAAACAAATTTTAAAATCTCTTAAGAGACTGCGACTGTTCTATTACTATAACAATACTTAAGATACTAACCACATTGATAAAAGACATAAAATCGTTAAAGGAATAAAACGACAAGTTTTCTGTTGCAAACTATTAACCAATAGCAACACGATATAGTCCCGGATATGACCAATCGTGTTCAGTGGAACAAACGGAATGCTCAGTTATACCTTAATGTACACTGTGGAATAAGGCAATAGTCGCTTTTAGTCCCACTTTTTTCCCAGTCATTATGGAATAATAGGGAAAGTGTCTATGTAAAAATATATCTGTACTTATTCGTTAAATTTGCATATATTTTTTGGGTTGAGAACACTTGTACCTTTAGACTCATAAAATATGTCGATACCTAAAATTATGCCCTTAAACACACAACAATGAGTTATGCCCTTAGTGCAATAAGAAAAACGACGTTAGGAGACTACTAGCTAGAGAGATGTCCTATTGATATGTTATGTAATCGCATACGCTGAAGTCAATGGTGCAATAAAAACAAAAGGGCGTAACTCGTCTTATTCCGTTTTTCACTGGATGCACTGATATATTAGTAATATAAATAATAATAATTAGCCTATATAATATACTTCCACTATTGGGCACAAGCCTACTCTCATAATAATTTATGTTATTTGTTTTTTTAGTTCATTTCTTTTTATGTTTCTTTTTCTTATTTTCTTTGTGTAAAAAAATAAGTAGTTTTTCGTTCTTTTTTAAGTTATGTTTATTAGTGAAAACTTTGCTGGTTTAAGTAATAACTTTTTTGTACTATAATCTTATAAACAAAGTAAAAACTGTTTCTTCCCAAATAATCAAATAAAAAAAAAATACAAAATAATGTGAGGGCTTGGGCTGTAGTTCTCACGTGCCCAATGCCTATAGGAACTTCACATACATCTAAAAGCAGTAGAGCTCCTTGTGAAAGAGTTTGTCCATGGAAATACTGCCACATTCCCTATTTCTGCCGCCAAGCAAAAGTGTGACCATTACTGCGTTTCAGTGTTGAAGGGTAAGGGTGCTGGTAAAATTACAGGCACATCGGTCTCTGGGTGACGGAAGCAGTGACAGTGCCCCCCAAATCTCAAAATTTCGATAACACTAGTGCTTTACTTTCTTACTTTGGAATCAGAGTTGATGTTGATGTTTTCTAATATTTATTATTTATAAATATTAATTTGAATTAGAAAATAATTTCATTACGTCACAAGTATCCGGATTCGCCACTCGTTACAAATTAGCAAGATGTAACTTTATTAAATAAAAACTTTTTTTTATACGATAATGAAGAAACAGCTCCCATACCTTTTCTACATAAGTTTTTATTATAGTTACCCTCCCTACCAACCTTTTGGTTATGCGGCAAGGACACTATAACCTCTGCACGTACAGGAACCATGTAAGTTCAGGTTCTGACCCCAGATCAGCTAGTGTACAGGGTTGTCACAGACCTCTGTCACTATTTTCCAGATAGGTACCGGAGCTGTATTCTCGCTTCCCGTTCGTCGACTCTATGTCCACTACCATATCTCCTCATTAGTGGCGGAGCTATAGAGCACGCTCACCTCCCGACGCCGAAAAATGACGTCTCTCCAATTCCCAATAACTTAAGCAGTTGGAGGAACCGAAGACGTCTAGCTTCTCCCCTACTAGCTCTCCGGGCTAGTGCGAGGTGCCAGTCGCAGTATCCTGCCACAATGTTCGGACATAGCTTCCAACTTGAGGGGCAACCGTGTCCCGTGTCACGTGCCCCGTGGATCTCCTTGCTTCATACCCTCCATTAGATCACTACTAAGATGCGCTAGCTGCAGACGAGACAGACGCCCCGGCTACTTGCCACCGGTGCAGACTAGACTCACCACAAACATTTATATCGATATAATATTATATTTTTAATTAATAAACTAACTAGAATAATATTGAAGATTTATTTAAAACATTATATATTAAAAGCTCTTAAATTGTTATATTTTGGACAGGTACTTTTAAATAAGGTACCATAATACATATACCATAACCAAGATATTTGAAATTGCGTGTCCAAGTTTATTATTACCTAGTTAATAATTAGGTATATTCACTACGTAATATTTATAGGCAATACAAATTGAAAATATAAGAACGCTTGTCGACTATCTCACGAAGTTATGGCGTCTTATTATATTGATATAATAAATCTGTATTATATATTACTCTGCACTAAATAAATGAAGAAAACAATAACTGATGAGTCTCAGACATAAGTTTTTTTCATCTTTCGGAAAACGCAAGAAACTCCTCTCTTTATCGCGTTTAGATGATGATAAACAGCCGTACACATAGCAATAGTACATCCGTATAAATAGTAACGTACAATGATGTTATATATTATATTAACGTACAAGTTTCGTAATGAATAAATGAAAACTATGTTCCAATATCAAGCCATCTTAGCGCGAAAACGGCTCGCCGATAGCCTTATTTCCGACAAGTTTCGTAATGAATAAATGAAAACTATGTTCCAATATCAAGCCATCTTAGCGCGAAAACGGCTCGCCGATAGCCTTATTTCCGTTCAGCCGATGTGACCGTCAATGTGCGGGGCGTGGTGCGGTATCTAAAGCTAGGGAGGGGAGGAGAGTGTCCATTCTCGGTACTTTTTTGTTCTCTGGCAACTGACAAGTCGCAAAACATATTGCAACATAAATTTCAAATATTCATCACTATATTCTTGTGCTATATTGTAGCAAGACGTTAGTGCTACTCACTCAAAAGTTTTAAGTCAAAACTTAACTCGATCCCTGGTTATTTTCGCTCGCCGTTAGTAGCGGTGACGCATGAGCCGGTCGTTGACCTCAAAGCGACGATCTCCTATTGCACTATGAACCCACTCGTTGATTCACGGCTTTGTGGATATTAATTTTTTTGCGCCTTTTCTTTCTTTTCGCCAAGACTAGGCCACAACTATAACCTAAAGGTCTATGATAAAGTTTACTCTACGACTTGCTACTATAGAGTTTACTCTATCGTTAGCGGAAACCCGTGCCCAGCAGTTGGAAGTATTATGAATTAATATCATCAACCCATAATTATGACATAATTACTCAATTTCGCGGCGTTAGTAGGGGATTACAGTAGACCTTAATTATAGAGCTCTCCATATCAGCTTATACCCATCCACTGCGAACCGTAAGCCTCCCCATACAGAGCTCTACAAGTGCTTTAATAATCTCAGTTATCACACAAGAATGATTTGCTATACTGGCAGGAATTAATTCACAAAATGTTATTTGTTAATTAATTTCACCCAGTTAAAATGTTAAACATTTAAAATACATACTTTTAAACTTTCGCGTTGCATTGTACTAACATTTGGAAACGGGAATAAACGCGTTTATATACCAATAGGTATTACTCACACCCACCTAGTTTTCTGACGTTTCGGCCAGGTTGCACTGGCCGTGGTCACAGACTGACTGGTGATGCGGTATTTACATCTCCATCTCGGCGGTGGAATTTTTATTCAGCCGCATAACGTTTTTTAAACTACCGCCACACACATACAAAAAAAATATTATGCGGGTGGATGAAGATTATACCGCCGACGTAGAAATGTAAACATCTCATCACCAGTCAGTCTGTGACCACGACCAGTGCAACCTGGCCGAAACGTCGGAAAACTAGGTAGGTGTGAAAAATACCTATTCGTATGTATACGCGTTTATTCCCATTTCCAAATGTTAGGATCTAAAATACATTTTTTAGACAATAACCCTATCTGTATCGTATAGTTTTCGTAAGGTCGTTATTTCATAATAAATACCTAACCCATTTGATCTAGCAAAATAGTTTTTCCCGCCTCGCCTTAAGTGTAGATATATAAATTATAAATTTAAATGTTTCACTGTTTAATGTGTAGTGTTTTATATATGGAATATCCTATATAAATAACGTGCCACGACCACAGAATAATATTACTCCACGGAAAACACGACCACTCCGAGTTGCCTGTGCGACTGTCTGCATTGTTGTATTGTTTGGAACACAGGTTTGGGATACGGATGGTGCTGCATTATATTGTTTTCAGTTTCGTTGTTGTACCTATGTACAACAAAACACATATAGATGTGTTTATTTGTATCAGTTTCCCGGGTTATGTTTTTGTTTAGTGTAAAGTATATTTACGGGACTATAGGTTTAGACATTGTTAATTTTAAATATATATTGTTTTCTGTTTTGTTATGTGTAGGTAACTGTTTGCCTCTCAATAAAATAAAATAAAAATAAAAGCAATTACTATTTTCTCTTACAACACCGCTATATTACGAACGTTAGAGAACGATTAAAAAAATATGATATCAAGAGACGAAATGAAAATATCGTGCGTCTGGTGGTAAGCGAAACGTCTGCCTGTAAAAAAGCAGTGCCATTCGATTGCCCTTCATCCTGATACATAAACTTGACAAGTTACATGTGCCCGTGATTTAACCAGCACCCTTAATAACTCTTCAAAACCAAAACGCAGTAATGCTCGTATTATTGCTTGGCAGTTAAAATAGGTAAGGATGACTCCCTCCCAGGATGAATTCTTTATCTCTCTCTATTGCTACTATAATAGAATAGACAAACGTTATTTTAATTTATTTTTTGTTACTCTATTCCAATTTTTTTTTACTTACTTTTTTTGGTTACTACTGGGGTGCAATTGTGTCGTAATCAATAATCGTAAACAGTTTTTCAATAGAAATAACATTTTTTACCCATGTCGTGTCGTTTGGGTAATTCATAAGCGGGTTCTGTAAAAGGCCTGAAACATAGCTTGTTTTAAAAAACAGACATACGTGATTTAGATCCTATAAAATACTTTAATTTCCTATGTGTAGCCGAGGTCTAGCTCTTCTCATGCCTCATCCATATTCGCTCTATAAATTCGTGCCGTCAATACACCAACATTAATTTTTTCTACATAAACCAAACCATCCAAGCTTGCCCCTCTCTGTCCTGCAGCTTGATTTTGATTGCCTCTGCCGATGGGGAACTTTGTCTCTTCCGAGCCGAGGCGCATAATTGCGATTCACAACTGGCCGATCGGAAACAAACACATTTCAAATCGGAACAACAATTGATTTAACTTACAAATTAGAAAGATATAGTAGGAATCAGGTTCACCTTCTCGCTCGGAAATCCATCTGATTTCGAGACTCGGATGGGCTACCCGATCGAATCGATCCCTATTTGAATTAAAATTAGCCTGCTGATCACTACGTCATCTTTCGAACCACAATGCTCTCTTACTATACTATTCAGCATTCTGTCTTTAAGACTAATAAAAGTATTATTATATTAGTAAGTTAAGTAGTATTATTTATATAGCAAAGGAAAAACAACACAAAAACGTATTTACAAATAATAAAATAAAGTCTATTAAACATGAAATAATCTAAAAGTACGTGGAATTACGTCTATTTGCTAAGTTTTATTGAAATATCCCCTAGTTCGCCGCTATACAGGACTTGACACTGGAGATAATAAAATCAGTTCTCACTACTCAAAGTATGTCCAACTACATAGGTATCTCATAAGTATCGTGCTCGACAGTAGACAGCCGATTACAATACAATATAAATTAATTTGTCAAAACCATGTCAAAACAGAGGTCTGGCAATGTATCCCACGAACGCAAGCTGCGCAGCAGAAGTTTTCAACGTTGCAATTTTACTAAATAATCAAGGACGCAAACAAAAAGTTCATTTTTATTTTGAATACTTTGTGTTTTAGGTTCTAATCCAATCAAAAATATATTTTTTTTATTCTCACCTAATGGCTAAATTTGACTTTTTTTAATAATTTGTTTTGATTTCAACGAATTGGTACATTATGTTTACTTCTTTACGTATTTTTTTGTGTATAATATTTTTTCACACTGTTTACTGTTTTGCCTGTCCATAACTTGCAAGTAATTATTTAGCTCGCACTTTAGTAGGCGAAAGTTACTTTTTACTCCTAAATTTGTTATTTGTCTTTTATTTAAAACAAATAAAGTGTTAGGATCAAGATAAGTACCATTTAAATAACCACACCAAATTTGGTAGTAAGCAAGTTTGGTTTGCCCGAGAAAAATATGTCAAAAAATAACCACCAGGCTCACTGTAATCCAGTTTTTGTATTACCTATGACAATAAGCAATATTCTAGGCTCTTCAAGATATGTGTTACAGTATGTACTATTTTCAAAGTTCCACGTGCTGTTATCGCCTAAAAACTTACACAAAAACACCATATTTAAGCGATTTTGGGCACCTCATCGCCTATCTCCAAGGGTTTCTTAATATCGTCATAGATAATATATATAACTATAGGTACTAATACAGATATCTAATTTCATACAAAGGATTGTCGCCCTCGTTACTCCGCTTATTTAAACGCTTATTTTGATTCTTAACGCAGATCGATAAATGTACTAAGCCCGCGAATCGATTGTAATCCTATTTATTTTTTGTTTTTTTTATTCCCAACTCTTACCGTGACTGATGGATGGAATTCCCTTCAGTAAGAGCCTCGCGAGGAATGAAAGCAATATGGATTTACATATGTAATTACATAGTTTGCCAGTTCGTTATAGACTCGTAGTAAATTACATTCTGTTGATACTTATAATTTTATTTTATATTACTAACATCTTTAATTGACATAAGATATGAATTATTTTGCAAGTTATTCTGTGGCAGATAACAGAATTGCTGTCACATTACCAAATTGTTGGCTATCAAACAGCTGCTTCTATTGACAGGATTCAATCTCCTGACATTAATCAGTCTATTCAAAACTCAATTTACATATATTGTAATTAATCAGGCAATAGAGAGGAACTGTAACAACACATCGACAGCAAAAGAAAGCCTGCCTAAAAAGTATGTGAACAAAATCAATTGTATACATTAAACTTGCTGCATCAGATTATTCGGAGAATTTGCGGTGCGTGGTTCTAACAGCTGCAAATCGTTGTTCGAAAATACTAAACATATAATTATAATATATTGCCTTTGCCACGCGTGTACATCTGTGTATTTGTCGACTCTCATCCTCAATATTTTAAGGCACGTGATAAAGTCATTCAAAGGCAAACTAAAGCAAAAATTATGAATCTTTTATACCAAACTCGTTGCCATAAAGTGATTTATGAGAATAACTGCTTCAACAAGTGTATAACTATTTTCGATAAATAACCAAATGAAATTAAATTGTTGCAAGGACATGCTTTTAAATTACAATTGACAAAATTACTTTTGACGCATTGCTTCTATAGTAACAAATAGTATCATTTACAAATTTTGTACATTAGTTTGAAACTACAGAGACCAAACATTAAATCCATTAATATTGGCACATCTGCTTGCAGGTTGATTATAATGCAATGTACCCAATTTTACTTAAGAGTTGTAAAATTTCTGTATTCTGGCAATTAAATGTGTTCTATTCTAAAACATTCATTAGTAATTATATAAAATTTAAAGTATATACAGACATTGTGAGGCAATTTCTGGACCGACATATAAAGATATTCTGCATATTGCAGAATACATGTGTACTGTGATGCGTCCTTTTTTTTTGTTAAATTAACAAATTATTTCTATTATATTAAGCTTGAGATAACCCACGTTTATTATACTGATTGTCTGATAAACTGATTATACGAGGTTTTAGGCAAAATAAATAACCAAATAAATATATAATTTTTTCAGGCATCAATGTTAATTTATTACTAGAACGTAGTCTAAGTAGTGGGCTCTTATCACTTTTTCAATGTTGTAAATCTTGTTTAGACAACATCTATACCAACATCGTACCTTAATTTTTAAACTATTAACATCTTCATGACACGACAGTAATTACTGTTAAAAATTAAGCTATAATATAATAATTCGTTGTACTTTTATTTTATTTTTTTATATTAAATAAGTCAATCCATGTTTGTATGAGATGCCTTTCTCAGTGTCCATTATGCAATTAAAAAAATAAATTAATTAATAGGAATTTCTTTAGCTTTATTAAGCTGTTAAAATCCCATCGCTTTGCATGCTAGTATCGGTAAATATGAGGGCTGTTTTAATATGTATACTTGTACCACCTTTTGAAAACCACATTTCCAACAAATAATATAATTCATTCCATGAAATGATAATATACTTAAATGCTATGATGTGATAAATGAAATACTAAAAACGACTTGGAATTGGAACATTATAAACAGCGACATTGGAAGAGACAAAAGTCATAAGTTAGCTTTTCAGTTGACGTTTGATAATAAAATTGCAAAACATGTAATTTACTAGTAAATATAATTTTACTGCCGTTTAGGTACTGGTGCAACACGGGCTTGTAGCATCTGAACTATGATTTCAATGAAGGTAATCTTTACATACCGCTTACAGATAGATATATTATTTTTTTAAATATAAACTCCCAAACTAAACGCTCTCAAGGCCTTTAAATCGATAGATATTAAAGTACCTTCTTCTGATATTGGTGGTATTTGTTTCCTGATCTTATGAAACAAAGCAATTCCTCTTTTTTTTTTTAAATAACAATCTTAACAATCTGAAACCGATTTTAACACTATTCTCAGTGAAATCAAAATTATTCTTAGTCAACTATGTGCATATTCCTTTTTTTTATAGGTATAGATATATCTAAGAATTCTATATGAAAACATATTTTTAGTTATTTATTACTTTGCTATGACATTATTCTCAGACGCATTTTTTCTTCTTGAATTGAAAAGTTTAAAATAATATGAATATTCATTATTCATTTTCTTATTTAAACATCATATACCATAAACATAATGTAAGTTTTTATATTGATTTTATTACTTATCATTATTATTATGCTAAAGAAAAACAGTTACTTAAGTAAGAACATGATAAGTATTAAAAATTAGAAACAATTTACAAAATTTCAGATTATCAAATTTATAAGTGTTAAAAACTACAAGCACGTTAGCTCAAAGTATATTTTTATCACTTTTCGTTTAGTTATGACACTTACAAGATTGAGAACTATATTGACATAAAAACTTTATAATGAAAGGACCATTATACAGCTGCTGCTCAGTCGAACTACAAAAATCCATGGTTACTGGGAACAACTTTAACACATAAGGTGATAGGCAAAATCACACTCGTCTGTTGTTTCCGCACAACAACCCACGAAAAATTCGAAGAACTCATTATCTCCTAATTCTCTAAGTCAGTAGATGAATTCACTACAGCTTAGTAAATCACAAAGTAAAAGAGGATCAGAACCGATCAACAATGGGTACTCGCCTAATGAAAACAGAACGTAGTCTGTATCAGAGCGTGTGCGTAATCCCCGCTGCACGCGATGACGTAGTTGTAGATCACACTGATTTGTTGACCACCACTTGAGCCACCGATTTTAGCAAAGCAGCGACATCGTTCCGAAATAGAATAAACACAAAATCAACACATAAGAAAAGTTGTTTGCGACACGTCCGCTCAGTAATAAATACATTCCAGGACAACAGAATTCATTCCAGGCGTCAGTTAGAACACTCAATCCAGAATCAATGTAGAAAAGTTCTTATGCCCAAAAGATCCTACCAGTAGTCGAATACGGGACCTCTTCATCCAGCGCCCACGGCGCGAGTCGTTGGGCCACCGAAGTCGACAATTTAAATTTTGATTTTAGAATTAGATATTTGTAAGTGCAAAGCATTAAGAACAACTCAAACAGAACTTAGTAAAAGTAATACGATCTCGTCGAAGTAATAATTTACAAACAAATAATACGTCGTAAAAAATCTATTTGTACCCGATACTATTTGTATTTAGTACAAATAGCTGTTTGATAACATATTACGTGCTATGCCACATAGTCAAATAACAAGTGTAGAAAATAACCCACTATTTATGGTCCTAAAGATTTTTATCTCGCTACCCACTAACATCAGAATATTGTCATTTAATGCATTTACACGTAAAATAAATACAATGCTATTTGACGACTGCTGACGAGTATTACAACAATATTATAATTAAAAACTGTGGTATTAGTCTGTAAAAGGATTTCTGGTCCGCAAAACTAACTCGTAGACTAAGCAACCAGATGGACGTCTCTAAACTATTAATTGCGATTGTTTAATATAATTTATAATGTAAATTATGGAATATAAATATAATAGTAAAACTACCAATGATAAGCTCTGCACAAAGAATCGAAAGTCTTTCTGATGCGTCAGATATACATAGGTACGTATACATTCTGAACGCAGCCACAGCAGTACTTATAACAATAAACACAAGCGAATATGAAATACCCCTAAAACGTCGCATCTACAAACTTCTACACCCTGGAGTTAAAGTCAGTTTCGCTCAAGGACACTTTTTACTCATTTTACCTACTTCCACAAATTTGCAACACTCTTTAACGTAAGAACTTGACAACACGACAATTCAAACAAATGGAAAAAATGGCTATTAGATCTTGATTATTAACAAACTGTACTTAATACCTATCAAATAATTAAAAATTCAACAACACACTGTCGCCTAATAAACACAACCACTTGTGTGCATTTTTTTTTTAATTATTCAAGGAATTAACATAAACATCTCTACTCTCTGCCCAACATATATTGGACGAAAATAAATTACAACTGAAATCCCTTAACCTAATAATTAGTAGGCATTAGCTTCTTCTAATATATTACTTTGGAATAGTTACCTAATTGTATTAGATTAAACTTTTGCCAATGTATAAACTAATTTACAATTCCACTTTATATGATTAATATTTAAAAGTTCTTTTCTATCCAGTTTTGTATATTAAACATGATAGTAACGTCGTTTAGAGCAATGAATTTTACGGAATGTTAACTTAATTCACTTGGGTGAATAAAGTACACTTTCAGTTAACTTAAATCACATGGGTGCATCAAACACGATTTTACATAAATATTTCATTTCATTTCAAAATATTTCATTTCAAGTATTTCATTTCAATAATATAATACTGACATCTTAGACTTGGCATTGGTAATTTAAATGCCATGCAATGATAATATAATCTTAACCAATGAAAACCATAATTTCTAGAAGTTTACATGAAAGTATTTGTTCGCCATTATTGGTACATTTTTGTGATAGTTACCATAAACTGTTATTATTTATTTGTACACCAAATTGTAAGATATCATTATTCATTTCAATTTATTTCAATTCAGATGCCGATCAAATGCCAGAATCTTAAATTTATTGTTTTCTATAGTATTTACTTTTTATTTTTATTTTTTTACATTACTTGGATGCACTATGCCGTCTATCACAGACGAGCTGAAATCAAGTAAGTATATGATACCAACTCACCCGCAGAACACTGTCTGCTCAC
>NW_020653850.1:18658149-18717151 GCF_003589595.1 Hyposmocoma kahamanoa | reverse complement strand
TCAGTATTTTGCTGTTTAGTACGGAGTGTTGGACCTTGACTCCAGCATTATGCTCAAAACTGGAGTCCTTTAAGATGTGGCTGTACAGACGTATGTTTGGCATATCGTGGGTACAAAAGGTCACCAATGTTGAGGTTCCTCGTCGAATGAGAAAAACATCGGAAATACTCAAAATTGGAAAGGAAGCTGCAGTATTTTGGCAACGTAATGAAGGGCAATAGATACCGGATTCTTTAACTAATAATGCAGGAAAAAATACAAGGAAGGCGTAGTCGAGGCAGAAGGAAAACCTCGTAGTTGAAGAACCTGAGAGACTGGTTTCAACTTAGCACACGTTTCCTTTTTCGTGCGGCAGCTACAAAAATGAGAATAGCCTTAATGGTCGCCAACCTTCGTAGAGAAATGGCATATTATGAAGAAGAAGAATAACAAGCAGACAACACTGACATTAATTAATGCCAAATTGGCGATTTTGAGTGTTGATATTTTATCTGTTATGTATTTGTTTATGTCGAATTTTATCCTTATACCGAAAACCAATTCACCACAACAAATCCAATCGTTAATGTGAAAGTGCAATCATTCATTTCTAGTTAAGTAATACTAATTTTTAGTTATTAGATCTTCGCGATTGCAAAATCTTTCAAATGAAACAATTTTTTTCGGCTCTCAAAAATATATCTATCTGTACCTATCCATAGATATATTTTTCCTATATCTATGTACCTATTCAGTTACATAAATTTTATATAGAACACGAAAATCGTAACGGAGGCCTACGGCAATGAGTTTCTTAACTAGTTCTGAAAAGTGTTTGTTTTACTTTAGTTTTTCTTTGCTAAATATTCTATTCATAAGATAAAGAAATATAACAACAAACATTGTTTTTACTTGCGTAATTCCATACACTTTTGATCACTGAATAATACAAACCGGCTCAGAATAATTCATTTGTTGCAGACACATTTCTCGAACAATTCGCTATAACTTGGGCCTTTTCAAGGTAAGAGTGAAAAGGCATTATTTAGTTGTGCATGTTCCATCGTCGACCTCATCGTCACTTTTCATCACGTGAGTTGGAGATCAAATGCACACTTATTCTATCATAAAAAAATACTAAATTAATTAAAGACCTATGTTGGTTTTCATTGATTGTCTTTCACTTTTAAAACAAACTGTATTTATTCACAACACGACGCAGACAAAGCGATCCAATTTTCAGTATTTACAATGCAAGCATTCGATCCGCTTTTCTATTAACACATTTGCTGTTGCCCAAACTAGTGCATAGTGCCGAATGACGCATGTCGTTACGTAACACTGTACAGTTGAGGATTTTTCGACCTGTGAAAGTAAGTTTGCTATATGATGTTTTCAGAGGAAAATGTTAGTTTTTACACATTGTCACTGTCAGTACTGTAAGCTGAGACGTAGCTTAGTTTGCGTAGCGAGTGGTATGATGTTCTTCTTTTTCTACTATTTTTTTAAACACATTCTAAATACAAAACTATATTCACTCAACGAGTAGTTCTACTCATAGAGTAGAGCCTAGACTACATCCCTCTTCCTCACAACGGAAGGGGTGAACATCCCTAGCTGGTGCCCTACCTATGATAAGCAACTTACATAAGTGATCAGGCTTTACTATAGGCTAGCCACACACTGCTCGGAAGCTACTACTTTACCAACAAGTAAGCCACCGAGGAGGCTTTAATCTGCCAAAAACCTATCTAAAAGGACAGACCATGACCACATCCTAATCAAACGATTCAAAATATAATTACTCGTCAGCTATCCTACCTATTTAGGTAACCTGTCTAAATCCTAACTCTTTATTTCAGCTACCCTAGCTTGGCTGAATGTTCCTAACAAATCCTTATACATCACTACTAGAACTTCCTAAATGCATCACTAAACTACCTTCAACGTGCACGCTGCTACGACGACGATAGAGGCTTGAGCACCCATCGGGCGATCACTGGGTAACATCAATATTGATCTCTCAGCTGCCTTAGCCGTCATCCTGCAGCTATCCACGTTCCATCAGCTTTTCTCACTTTCTTTAAACAAACTAGAACAAACTTACAAATAACCCTAACAACGACATTTCCTAACATACATATGGTATGGGGGTATACCATATGGAGAATTCCTAATAATTAAATAAATATATATTCCTTGAATGCAGACTATTCTTGTTCATCTGGGAGGGTGACCACGAACTATACACACACACAGGACAATATATCCATGAAATAAAAAAAGTGAGATGTCTATCCAATCCAAGTCGGTAGTCCATCTTCTCCTCCCGTCTTTCTAAGTCTGCATTTGCCGGAAAATAACAACTTCCCTCAAAATATTCTTAAGTTAAATATAAATTAAAAATTAAAATAAATTAAGTAAGATATTCCTTATCGCTTTGCTCAACCAGCAACCTTGATGGACATTCCTTTCCATTCAATGTCAACGACACTTTGGTGGACGACTGCATTTTTATTGGCCTTCCGCCCTCTGTACGCAACGGAAAACTTGGAGTATCATCAATATGCAAATGTAACCTTTCTGCAAAACAACGAGAGATTATTGAAACCGAAGCACTAGCATCCACCAACGCCTCGCAACTTACATCATTAATAAAAACAGATATAAAAGGTTATCTACACTAAAACTGTCAATTGTATACAAATTTCCTAAATGTTCAGCTGAGCTTTGCTGACACCCACGTTGAGGAGATCCCGACAAAGATCCACTACCATGTGCCCGTGAATACACTTGACGTAGCGTATCCTGCTGCACGATTGGTGCTCGTGGCCTTAATATTCCGACTGTTTAGACTCGGGTCTAACTATCAGTGTAGAGTCACCCTGTGTTTGCCAACAGTGAGAGTGCTCCTTACGAAAATATACTGGCAATTCAATATTTTGTCGACCCACATCGTAACCGTGACTCTATATCTTGTACTTGTATAATTGTTTTTCTCAACTCCTCTTTCGACAAATACAAATTACTAGCCAGCATCCATTGAAAATTGGGTATCAAAGATTTCAAGAAATGTGTAATAAACTGAACATCTTGAATATTCGCTTTCATCGCTAACTTATCTAAACTATAAAAATAACTTCTCAGCGATTTGTTAGGCCCCTGTCTCTTATAATAAAATTCTCGGGCGTAATCTATCTGTGAGGGAAATTCCTCTTTTAACTTCTGTGCTATCACATCATACGTCGTGTATGAAGAAAAATACGTTTCGTACCATTGTAGAGCTGGCCCCTCCAAATACAATGCAAACACGTATCTCTTATGCACATTAGACCAATTATTTAATAATATAATATAATAGTCGTTGAATCCATTAAATCTTTGTGCCGGTATACAATACATATTCTCTTCTTGGACTTTTCACTGGTATCGATTATAAAACAATATTAAATATAAAAATATAAACTACGACCTTATGTACGCTTTCCTGGAGGTTTTTCGTAAAAACATATAAAATATTTCGCAACAGACTTTTCTTCATTGGAATTTTTCCATTTTGTAGGCTTGCTTTCACCATTTGTAGCCTTGAGTTATATTATATATCTCTTCCATTCCCACTTGTAAGGCGAACTCCACCTAGTAAGCTGGGGCGTAGCTTAGGTTGCGTAGCGAGAGGTACTTTATAAATATAAACTGGGATAATCTTCAAAACTTGATATGTATTGTACTTTTTTACATGTTCTCTTACGGAGGCTATTTCTAGATCTGCCAAGATGTTCTTCTTTTTCTATCCTATTTTTTTAAACACATTCTAAATACAAAACTATATTCACTCAGCCAGTAGTCCTACTCATAGAGTAGCGTCTAAACTACATTACTATGTCGTAAACACTTTTATATGTACGGTCCATAAAAGTTACCAAATTGCGGGATTTTGGTGAAAAGTCTTCGTTACATTGTAGTTTTGTCCAAATATTTTTCCTGTAGTATATTTTAGTAGCCTTTATTAGAAGTAGAGCTCCATATGAAAGAGTTTGTCAAGGGAAGTACTGCCATATGACCTATTTTACCGCCAAGCAGTAATGTGAGCATTACTTTGAAGGTGCTGGCGAAACCAAAGATAGTTGAAACTTGTCATTTTTTTTCTTCTGTCTTATTCTTTTGTGATGTCATTTGTGGTAGTCAAATAAATCTATTTTCTTTCCTCTTTCTCAACTTTATGTATCAGAGTGATGGGCACTGCCTGACAGATCTTTCGGTTTAGCCCGAAAGCTGGTGCAATGGTAATGTATAGGCGAGTCGCTTATCACCAGAACCACGACTTGTTCGTCCCGTCACTTATCATATCAATCATAAGAAAATAGCAATATATATTATAACATCCTTTTAACCAATGTTCAAGATGAAAGCAATTTCATAGTCTGTGGGAAGCATTGACTTACAATTATATGGACGTCGGGTCCGCGCTAAAAAGTGTCCGAACTTGTAAGGCGTTAAAATCGTATCCAAAGCGTCAAACTCCGCTATAGTCTTCATTTGTTCGACTGACAGCGCGATACTGCGATGACATTACAATTTAAATTCAACGTTTTAGCTTTTTCAAATTCCTTTACATGTCACTACGTTTAAATATGTTGACTTGGGACATTTTTTTAGTGGTTTTTGTATAAGACCCGTCGTCCATTTATTTGTAAGTCAATGGTGGGAAGAATGATTTTGTATCAATCAATCTGTAATATTGTGGTACATGCCAAAGTGACAGTGTCATTTACGAAATACAAAAATAATTGATAGAGGATCCCAACAACACGTTCGCACGACCTAGGCGTCGATTATAGTTACCAGTATAAGCTGACATACGGCAGAGACTTTAATGGCATAAAAAAATTAGGTTTGTGAAGACTTGTTTATACTGGTGGTTATCGCCGTGTGGTTGTTCGTACATTTGGTTCTGATAGATTGATATTGAATCGAAAACGCCTGATGGATCTAAAATAATTTCACACAATGAATTTTGATTCTTGTTATACACAATGTGTTGATTTGCACTCTCGCCATATTTACAGAGGTCATTCTATATTCGAAAGTGAACCCAAATCACTAAAAAAATAAATCTAAAACAAAATCTTATTTTTTATTTAATTGCGGTAACTACGCTTCATCGAAAGGTCATTGATTTGCACTACACGTGCCGCAGGTACAGGTAACCATTTGAACAATGACCTATGCGCTGAAAATATGCATTTTAGATCTATTTGGTGGTAGGGTACGAGTAGGGACGGGGGGAGTATCGTATCGAGCGCGTGATTGGTAGATTATCAGTCGACCTTGCGCATTGCGTCTACGTTCCGCTGACATTGCGCATACGTTCTAGTTCCTCACGAAATGCTATGTGGTTTGGTATGTAAACAAGAGTTAATGCAAAAAAAAAACGCTACTAGTTCAACAGACCCTGCATTACCATCAAGTGCGTTCGTATATATATCGTAGCCATAATGTGAAACATTTAGTTTACGCAGATTACGGGTGTCGAAGAATTTCGCATAAAAATCGTCTCTGGTTTCTTTCTGCTTTTTCTGTTGTGAAGAATGTGCAAGTTGAAACAAAACTCCAGATATCTGTGGCTGGCTCCGGCAGGGAGCCTTGTAAAAAATTGTACTTATTACTATGCTATTCACGCCAACCGTTACAAAGTATGCTAAACGCAATAAGTAAAACGCCCAAATGGGGAGTGAAGCATTAAAAAAAAAATTGTAGAATATACAGTATATAGATACTACGAGATGGTCTACGGCTATGCAGCTACGAAACTGTCCCATAAGTGGAAGAAGGTAACGTAGAAGCAGTGTACGATTATTTAGCTACGAAAACTGTCCCACATGTGGAAGCAGGTAGCGTAGGCACGACCTTTCGGTATTTCTGCAGACTATGTTATCATGCCCTAAAAGATTCCAGCTAACTCGGAAGTGAGGCATCGAAATACCTTAGCTGAGGATGATCCACACCTACTCAAAACTTAACTCGACCGCCACACCATCTATTGGTGTTAGTCCAAACTTTTTATTTATTACTACGTTGTGTTTTTTTTTTATTAAGTAAGATTTTTTATTTCAATTCAAAAAAACCTTGAAATAAAACAGTCTGCTCCACAAAATCAATAAAGTCACCATCTATTCTATATGCTGTCAACGCATCGCGACCAAATTAAAGTACCCAAACACGAAGTTCTACTGTAATAGTTCAGAATTGCGTAGTCAGGAGACTGTCCTGGTCAAGATTATAATATTATTGTAATATTACCAGTTTCAAAAGTATACCAAAGTTCAAATCGATCGGAGGAGAGCTGAATTGATGATACTTAAGCAACTGAAGTGGTATTTATCAAACATAGCTATTTGATATACTAATTATTTAATATTTGATATGATAGTCCAGCCATTTGGTAGCTATGATGCTAAAAGGAGACACACAGATACACAGAAAAAGGCTTGAAATTCCCCTCTTCTTGCCCCGACGGGCGTAAAAATAAACAATAAACGACAGGCGGCAGCTAATGCAATCCAGGCCGCTTTATTTGCCCTAGACTGTTTACGCTTCTACAAGTTTCAGAGATTAATGGCAAATAGGTGTCATGACAGGTTTACTTGTACGGACGCATCAAAGTTACCCTTATTAAATTTGAATATCAGAGTTCATCTATCTTTGTCCCGCTTTCTGAGAGTCTTCCTCCTGGACATAAATTGCCATGGCCGATCTAGAAGTCTTTAAATAGGCTTCGGGTTCAGGTTGGTTGGAGTAAAGATAGTTTGTTTAAGTGGGAATTTTCAGATTGTTCTAGCCTGGACTGTTTATGTGATGCGATTAAATAGATGTCTCATCTGACTCGTGCTCTAACACCTGTATGCTTGAGGATTTAATGGCGGCTCCTAGTAAAGCGATCGGCGGCGGCTGAATTCTGGGTCACAACAGTATAGTGTCACCGAAGAATCGGAGTTCATAATATAACACTTCGAAATCGTGTGAAATCTCCAACTCGCATTGAGCCAGCAATGCAAAGTGAATTATAGCTTAGGTTTCAGCGACAATGGCGGAAACCTAAGTCCAACAATAGGAAGTTTAGGAGTAAGTTGACGATGATGTTAAGCTTACAAGTTTGTTTCGATAAGATTACATTTTTCATGGGGAATCTATAATATACAGAATGCCCTGGTAAAAAAAACGACTGTTCATTTTTACCACGACATTTTGTATTACAACCTTCTTTTCTATCTTAGTTCGGGTTTAGCTACTTGAATATTTTTCTCTAAATGTAATGTATTCGTATCCATAATGAGTAATTTCCATAGAAATGAAAAAAAATATCGACATCGTTTATTTCACCGAAATATGCGTGGAAAAATTCATTGCCATGAAACGTTTTCAGCGCCTTTCTGTCCTAATCCAATTTTTGTTCGCTTACTTACTTACTAACTTACATTCTTTCTTGCGCAAAACATATAGAGTTCATAACGAGTTCTAACGTTATAAAGTTCAAACTTTAATACGCTATTTCAATTTTCTCAATCTATCAATCTTTTACATTTATACTAAGTTTCATCTTTGTAAATTCAAGGAATACAATGTTTCATAGAAACATTTTTACCCCTTTGCAACCTCTTAAGCGTTGAATTTCGAAAAATCCGTTCTTATTATGGCTACACTAAATAAAAGTAAGTTATTCTCAAGTTTTTATGTATCTAGGACTTATAGTTTTTGCTGTGCGCGCATCTACCAACACATACAAACCGCATTTTTCAATGTACCATGCTTTTTCTATACGCACCTACTGTAGTAAATGACACTTTTCAGTGTTCTATACTTTTGTTTATATATACTGCCCGTGTATTTGTATTTCTAGTTCGTTTTTATTTAAGGACGTTGTTGCAGTGCGAAACTTGCCTTCGACCATGGTTGATTTGTAGTGCAAATGTTGTATTTTATTTGCTACCGACTGTTATTTTCCGCGCGCAGCTTGCTTGCACAACCATTTTGGAATCGGCAGAATACTAAAATGGTTGCAAACATAATATAAAGCAGCACTGTGCCCTTCCTTTTCTAGTTATATGTAATACTGTGATGTAATGTGCTGAATAAATGCTGTACCTATCTATCAATCTACCAGTAAATTGGGCTCTACTCCTTTATATACATAGATTTGTATTTTAGATTTTAGTAGTATATGCATGTAAAAATTTTACGCGGGGCAAGGATGCGGGCAACAGTTCGTCATATTTACGTTTCAGGTTCTGTACAGATTCCATGATTACGCAATTTTACTAAATGAAGTGAATTGTATGAAACCGTGGTAGCCTAATGGTTAGACCTACTGCCTCTCAAGCAGAAGGTCGTGGGTTCGAATCCGAGCTCGCACCTCTGAGTTTCTCGAAATTTATATGCGAAATTTAATTTGAAATTTATCATGAGTTTTTCGGTGAAGGAAAACATCGTGATGAAACCCGCATGTTGAAGAAGGTTCACAACCCTCGGAAAACGTGTGAATTCCCCGACCCGCATTGGGCCAGCGTGGCGGACTATGGCATAAACTCTCGTCTGAAAGGAGACCCGTGCCCAGCAGTGGCATATATACAATTTATATATATACATATAAATTGGTTGATGATGATGACGAAAAGAAGTAGTTTCATTACCAATGTTTTTCATACATTTTGACTACAACAATTAGAATTCTAATTATTATATACTACAAGTTGTACACATAGGAAAGGATTCAAACACCATTAATAAATTTCCAAATTAAAAAAAAGTGCTTAACAAGTAGAAAGACAAATTTACAAAATCACCAAACATCAAGTCGAAAAAGTAAACACAATAAAGAAAAAAAAAACAAAACACAAGGCAGTCATCGCCAGTCACGTAATGATCATAGAGACGTTTGGTCATTTCCCGCCTGACTGTGTCTTATGTTTGTATATTTACTTACTACATCGAAAGTAATAGAAACTTCATTATTATGAGAACGAGATCCTGTAAGTGCTTAAGGGAAATGAATTGCTTAACGCGGTCCGAGCCTCGCACCTCGTAAACTTACCCACGGGGTATGTCGATAGCGCTTTTCTGTCTCATACTCATGAGTTGTTTCAATTGGATACAGATATAAGGGAGATAAACATACTTATATTATGCTCTTGTAAACACTAAGTACTCTTGTAAACACTATGCTATTACAAACACTATGCACTGGCACGCACTAGACAATTTAAATCCATCTTCACGGTTAAACGTTTGGTACTTTAAGATCTCGATGGCTTTTAAAAAAGAACTCATATCGTGATAAGAAACTTGTAATTAGTGAATAACCACAAGTCTTAAAATCTAAATAATAAAATCTAAAAAAATGCACTGTTCAATGATTTATGGCACAAAATGTGTGCCAAATAAGTGAAAGGACAAGTTGAGATTTTAGGTGAAAAGGACCTTAAATCCGTGCCGTGTATACTTCACAATCGAATTATTGGGTCATATTTCAAAAAGTAAGTCATAAAAATACTTTATCTACGAAGTCGCGAACATTTATCATATTATTGTTCTGAACTGAACATTTTAAGTTAAAGTAAGAAATAATTGGTACTTAGTACGCCCCGTGCCATTTGAATGTGTTCTACGTTTGAAACAAATGAATAGTGAATGTATTTTGAAAACTTTTTGAATGCGGAATAATCAAAAACACGCTTAGACAGACGTAATAAATTAAATTATATACAAGTATACAATATACAATAGTAAATATTTCATTTCTCATCACTAGACCTATCTACTATAAATTTATTGTGTTCATTGCTAACGATCTCGGGGATAATTACGACGGTGAAGGTGTGCTCCGGTTTTAGGCGAAGCAATAAATACCAAAATAAACTTCTATATTCGTAACGAAATAGGGTTTTAATTTATAAAACGGACTGACGTAAAATACCCAGTACTTACAACACAGTACGAGGTTTTTTATTTATATATTTATATCACATCATTTAGCAATAAAATGTAAGATAAAGTGAAGAAATATAAGAAAAACTTGATTAACAAGTTACTTATCGAGTTCTTACGTTTTTGCGATTGTTACACATTGGAAAATGTAATAATTTTGTTTTTTTAAACAAACCAGCGGCTGTAACCTTTCAGAGGTAATAATAATATGTGCCTGACAACCAATTGCCTCGTCTCAAGCTAAGGAATTCTCTGTAATAAGAGGGTTGCCTTTTTAATCGACTTCAAAAAAAGGAGGAGGTTCTCAATTCGACTGTATGCTTTTTTCCTTTTTTTTTTGTATGTATGTTACGCGATAACTCCGGTATTTGTGAACCGATTTTCATGATTTTTTGGTGGAAAGAGGGTATCTCCATAGTGATCCCATGTAATTTTGAAGAAAATCATCCACTTCTAAGGGTGGGTGTCTAAGATTCATTGTCATAAATAGCGCCTAAATTTTATTACAAGGAGCAATTATTTTAATGGTTGATTTTGCTATTCTCCAATTTAAGGCGTTTTTCTCTCAATATACTTTGAGCAGTGACAACTGATTTTTATTATCTCCTGTGTCAAGTCCCGTATAGTGGCGAACTAGGGGATGAATCCGGGTTTGCGCACTTTCCGGTAACCGATTTCAATAAAATTTGGTAATTATATGTAATTCCACGTACTTTTGGCGTCGGTTTTTTTAGTACTCTGTACTGAGATTATTTTGTTTTATGCAATTTTTTTACAACCCAACACAACAAGATTATTAAGATTTGTGACGGGATGAACAAAGTTGTGCGTCTGGTGGTCAGCGACATGCCAGTCCATAGCACTTGCAGTGCCACTCTGCGCTTTAAATCGAAAAGATCTGAGAGGCACTGCCTCTGACAAGCCCCATGTGTCTGTAATGTCAGTTATACTACTGTAAGAATAAAATAATGTAGTAAGAATAAAATAAAGTAACGAATTCAAGGATTCGAGAAATATATAGCCACAAACCATATCCTAACCCACGATATATTACAAATATTCTTTACTGTACAAAAAGAAATATATTACATAGAACAAACAAAACAAGAAATACGAGGTAGAACAGACGACTTTATTGCTTCGTATCAAGCTGTTACAGACAGTCACTTTTCCTATCATACATATTCATGGAACATTTTTATTGATATTTTTCCCTGGAACATGCGAGTAAGACCTACTATTTTCAGAGGCTTATAGATGACTCGGAATTATTAGAAGCGATGCTGCAGGGCTTTGAACACCGCCGTAAAGTCACCTGCCTATCAGAAATTTACAGGATATGTTAAGCGTTAAGCGTAACCGCTTCCACATTTATATGGCGCACGGCTATAGAGTGGAATTCCCTGCCTGCAGATTTGTTCCCTGAACGTTATAACTTGGACCTTTTCAAGGCGAGAGTGAATAGGCATTATTTAAGTGTGCATGCTCCAAAGTCGACATCATCAGGTGAGATGGAGGTCAAATGCGCACTTACATTTGTACAAAAAAAAACTGTTAGGTACAGTCAATGGCACATTGACAAGCAAGTTACACATTGACGTATCTTGTTCCGTTGCACTGGAGGCGATTTTCAAACAAAAATGTGTAGTCTGAGTCAAAGTCAAAGATTATTTATTCCATAGGTAAAATAAATTTACACTTGAAAACGTCACATTTAAGCTACTGCTGGTTCACTACGCTGACCTCCCTGAGAAGAACGAGCAAGAAACTCTAGGGATTGCTCTTTTCAACTAAACTTAAATGCTATGGAATACACTTTGAATCAAATTTGTGTGGATTCTGGAGCCATGTCGTCTTTCCATACATCTTTATCTAACACGTAATCTTCAATTTTGTAATATGATTTTTCGATCAAAATATTTTTAACGTAGTTTTTAAACTTAGGAAATGATAAACTTAATATATGCTCCGGAATCTTATTGTAAAAACGTATACAGTTAAATATATAAAAGAGTTGTTTACCTTGGTTAAACGAAATCGTGGTACTATAATAGAGGGCTGTAGCTCAGACGCATTGCGAGAGGTACTTTTAATAATATAAAACCGGGATCATTTTAAAACTTTGGTTTATTTTACCAATTTACATGTTTTGGGTTACAAATCAATAATCTTACTATTAATGTCAAGATCTTCTCTTTTCTTAACATTCTTTTTCAAAGAATTCTAAATACAAACTAACTCATTCAGCCAGCAATTCTACTCATAGAGTACGGCCTAGTCTACATCCCTCTTCCTCACAGCTGAAGGGGTGAATATCCCTAGCTGGTAGTCTACCTATGATAGGCAACTTACATCGGTGATCAGCCTTCACTACAGGCTAGCCACACACTGCTCGGAAGCTATCAACTTACCAACAAGTAACCACCGAGGAGGCTATGGCTTTGGTCTGCCAAAAACCTATCTAAAAGGACAGACCATGATCACATCCTAAACAAACAAATAAAAATATAATTACTCGTTAGCTATCCTAGCTAATTAGGGAACCTGACTAAACTCTAACACTTTATTTCATCGACCCTAAACTGGCTGAACGACCCCAATAAAAATTCTAAACAACACTACAAGTTCCTAACTATCTCAGCCTAAGCTATCTCCAACGTGGATGCTGCTACAACGACGACACAGGCTTGAACATCCATCGGACGATCACTGGGTTACATCACTATTGATCTCCCAGCTGCCTTAGTCCTCATTTTACAGCTATCACGTTCCATCAGCTTCACTTATCATACTTAAACAACAAGAACCAACCCACGTATAACGTCAACAACATATTCTAACTACATGTCCTCAGACATACATATGGTATGAGGGTATACCACATGAAGAATTTCTAATAATTAAATAAATATATTTTCCCAGAATGCAGACAGTCCTTGATCAACTGGAGGGATGAGCAGGAACTATTCGCACATACAGGACAATATATCTACCAAATTAAAAAAAATATGTAAGAAAAACAAAAGTAAATGTTATCTATTTGATGGTGTATCTTCTCCTCCCTTCCTTCCAAGTCTGCATGTACAGGAAAATATTAACTTTTCTCCAAATATTTCTCATAACGTCAATGTTCGTCAGTGTTCCACATGAAAAATAAATATAAAAAATTAATTAACCTAGTAGAAACAAACACATTAAATTCCCTCATATAGAACTTTTTCATCCTATTCACATGGAGTAGATTCTGCCTACACAACCTTTTCCTATTCATACCTAATCTGCACATAATACAATTAATCCTACTCAACCAATTCACTACCCTAACCTTCGCGTAACATACCTCTTTTTATATATCAAGGCAATCCTGTCTTTCTTATCAAATAACCGCTTCCGTCGCGATTGTAAACTATCTATACATTCTTTATGTGGATCGATCGAAGTTGCCCGCTTTATAAATTCACTTTGTAAATTCTCCATATTATTTACGCGAACACGTTTAAGAATGTCACTTTCCGACTTACATTTTATACTTACTTTCGGCGAAGCATATTTATAATTATTTTCATTGAAATTATAAACTTGACGTAATTGACACGTCTTATCACTCACGTCAACATCACTTATCATCTCTGGCAAAACCGAGAAGCTATCTAAACTTTTTGATATCGGTTTCAAAGGAGACTTTTCTTTCTTTGGTCCAATATCTGTCATGGACTTAGAAAAAGAAATTTTATTGTCAATTTCCACTTTTGACACCTCGTAATTACACTTTTCCAAAACATCTCGACCTATTTTTTTTTTTTTTTTTTTTTTTTTTTTTTTTTTTTTTTTTTTTTTTCCATTAATCATTAACGACACTTTGGTGGACGACTGCACATTTGTTGGCGTTGCACCCACTGTACGTAATGGAAAATTTGGAGTATCATCGATACGCAAATGTAACTTTTCCGCAAAATACCGAGAAATTACTGAAACTGAAGCATTAGTATCCACCAACGCCTCGCAACATACATCATTAATAAAAACAGATATAAAAGGTGTCCTATCTACGCTAGAACTATCAATTGTAGACAAATTTTCTACATGTTCAGTTGCGCTTTTCTGACAATCACGTTGAGGAGATCCCGACGAAGATCCACTACTATGTGCTCGTGAATACCCTTGACTTGGCGTATCCTGCTGCACGATTGGTGCTTGTGGCACTAAATATTCCGACTGCTTAGACTCGGGTCTAATTATCGGTGCAGAGACATCCTGTGTTTGCCAACAGCAAGAAGGCTCCATATTACAATTCACTGGCAATTCAATATCTTGTCTCACATTATAGCTGTGATTAAATACATCATCTACTTGGATAATTGTTTTCCTCAACTCCTCTTTAGATAGATACAAATTACTTGCCAGCATCCATTTAAAATTGGGTATCAAAGACTTCAAAAAATGCTTAATAAACTGAACATCTTGAATATTCGCTTTCCTCGCTAACTCATCTAAACTATAAAAATAACTTATAAGCGATTCACTATGCCCCTGTCGCCTATAATAAAATTCTCGGGCGTAATCAATTTGTGAGGGAAATTCCTCTCTCAACCTCTGTGCAATCACATCATACGACACGTATGAAGAAGAATACGTTTTGTACCATTGCAGAGCTGGCCCCTCCAAATACAATGCAAACACGTATTTCTTCTGCACATCAGACCAATTATTTAATATACTAATGGTCTCAAATTGGTTCAAAAACTCATCTACGTCGTTGAACCCATTAAATCTTTGTGCCGGTACACCATACATATTTCCTCCTCGCACTTTTTACTGGCACCAATTATAAATCAATATTAAATATAAAAATATATATTACGACCTTTTGTTGCGCTTTCCTTGTGGTTGTGTCGTAACAACATATAAAAATATTTCACTATGGACTTTTCTTCATCGGATCCTTTCATCAATCGTAAGCTTGCGTCTAACATTTGCAGGCTTGAATTACATTATATTTCTTCTTCCATTGCCAGGTTTTTCAAAATAAAAATATAAAAAATTTTCACATCGTGACTCGTACTTCCATTATTGTAAACCGGCGAATTCCACCAATTTATAATAGAGTCCGCGCCTCCACCAATTATAATCGAGCGCCTCCACCATTTATAATAGAGGGCTGTAGCTCAGACGCATTGCGAGAGGTACTTTTAATAATATAAAACCGGGATCATTTTAAAACTTTGGTTTATTTTACCAATTTACATGTTTTGGGTTACAAATCAATAATCTTACTATTAATGTCAAGATCTTCTCTTTTCTTAACATTCTTTTTCAAAGAATTCTAAATACAAACTAACTCATTCAGCCAGCAATTCTACTCATAGAGTACGGCCTAGTCTACAGTACCATGAGTTTGGATTTAGCTCTAAGGTTAATATTATGGATATCTTCTTTCTTATTGAAATTATGAATATTTTTACGGGCATATAAAATATTTGAGTAAATGTACTGTGATGCCAAAGTCATGATACCAGTCTCCTTAAACTTTTCTCTGAGAGAAACCCGAGAGCCTAGACGGTACACAGAACGAATCGCTCGTTTTTGCAATACAAATATGGTTTGAATATCTGCCGCTTTACCCCACATGAGAATCCCGTAGGACATTATACTATGGAAGTAACTAAAGTAAACTAGTCTAGCAGTACTAACATCGGTAAGCTCACGTATTCTGCGGACTGCGTATGCAGCGGAGCTTAATCTGCTGGCCAGGAAAGATATATGTGGAAACCATTGAAGTTTTCTATCTAAGGTCACTCCCAAGAAGACTGCTTTATTAACAAAGTCTAACTTTTCTCCGTTTATTTCTATGCTTGAACTAGTCGATTTTACGTTAGGTAATTCAAATTTAACACATTTTATCTTCTTGACATTAACCAATAAATTGTTAGCATTAAACCAATAAACTACCTTAGAGAGGGTATCATTAATATGGTCATAGTTAATGTCATGTCTGTCTGTTTTAAAAACCAAGGATGTGACTACAGCAAACAATACTATTTCGCAATGGTCCTTAACAAAGAATGGCAGATCATTAATATAAATCAGGAATAAGAAAGGCCCAAGTATTGTGCCCTGCGGAATACCCATTTTTACCGGAGAACCGAAAAAGAAGAAGTCACACCTTTTATGTCTACTTTCTGAATTCTACCGTTGAGATATGACGAAACAAGTTTCGACGCCTTGCCATTTACATCGTAATGTCCCAGCTTCCTAATAAGAGTAATATGATCAACGAAATCAAATGCCTTTGAGAGGTCATAGAAAACACCAATAGCGTTCTGGGTCCTTTCCCAAGCATCAAAGTTGTGTTTTAGTAACGCTACCCCCGCATCGCTAGTCGATCTACCACTAGTAAACCCGTATTGTTCATATGAAAAATATGATTCCTACCGAAATAGGACAGTAATTGGGTCAGCATAACCTTATCTAATATTTTACTTAAAGCTGGTAAAATTGAAATGGGCCTATAGTTGCTAGGATCAACTTTTCTACCGCTTTTGAATAAGGGAATAACCTTGCTGTATTTCATTAAATCGGGAAAAACACCTTCGTCAACGCACCTATTGAAAGCTACAGCTAAATGTGGGGAAATTAGATCAATAACTGAGTCTATAACTTTAGTTGATATGCCCCAGAGATCTTCAGTTTTTTTTAACATGTATTGATTTAAAAGCTTTTATGATATCTTGTGGATTAATATGACGGATTAAATAAACTGCCACAAACGTTAACATTTTCCTTTAGAAGATCAATAGCAAGTGAAGGGGTGGAATTAAATGATTCTGTAGTGTTCACAG
Source organism: Hyposmocoma kahamanoa (assembly GCF_003589595.1). NCBI lineage: Eukaryota > Metazoa > Arthropoda > Insecta > Lepidoptera > Cosmopterigidae > Hyposmocoma > Hyposmocoma kahamanoa. Next base: position 18,700,352 of record NW_020653850.1, on the reverse strand, counting down.
CAATTTCCGAAAAGAACGATTCAAAAGCTTGGGCTACTTTATCTTTAGATTTTATAAGTTTACTGTCTAATTCTAAAATTATATCTCTATCGTGTTGTTTAACCCTGCATGACTCTTTATTTATTATGCTCCAAGTAGTTTTAAATTTATTTATCGATTGTCTAATTTTGTCGCTGTGAAACTTAACCTTAGCAGCTACACATACTTTTTTAAATATTTTTGAATAAATTCTAACATATTCTATGAAATTGGAATTAGTATTATAAGTTTTCATAGAATATAGCTCATATAAACGAGACCTACTCTTATGAACACCTACTGTTGCCCAGTCGTTGAATTTAGTCTCTCTATGGAAAGTTAATGTTTTCGATTTAAATATATTATCAAATTTATTTTTAAATAAAACCAAATATCATGCTATATAAAGTATTTGGATCCTCCGGTATATGGGGTAGGGAATTTAAACTATTGCCGATATTATTTTGAAATCTAATGATTCGTTCTGTGGTAATCGGTCTGCAGAGAAATTGGTCTACCTTCTTGCTCATTTTACAATTAAAAGAAGCCAATTGGCCACTATGGTCTGATCTTAAGCAATTTATTATTGATTTAGACACTGCGTCTGTGTTACAAAAGATGTTATCAATACAAGTAGAAGAGGAGGCAGTGATGCGAGTTCGTTCTAAGAAAAGGTTAATCAAGTTAAAACTTTTAAATAAATTAATGAGTCTTACAGAAGTAGAACAATTTTCCAACAGGTTTACATTGAAATCTCCACATATTACTACATTTTTTTCGTTGGAAAAATCCGCTTTAAACTGTCTTCCATAATTAATTCAAACTCGTTAAAATTAGCAGAGGGGGGCCTGTATACAAATAAGACGACAAACTGATCCAATTCCACACATGAAATCTCAATACTTCGTTCAGTAGAAAGATCTGTGATATCCTTACGCTCTTTAAATTTTAAGTTACGTTTAATAATAATCATGGATCCGCCTCTACTTAAGCTCTTTCCTATGAACGAACTGACTATTACATAATTTTCTATGTTGTTAATTGCTTCGTAGTCTTTCAGCCAGTGTTCTGTAACACAAAACACGTCAACGGAAATATCGTGCAAAAAAAGACTTATTTCTAATGTTTTGCCAGAAAAGCCTTGAATATTTTGATGTACTACATGGAAACAATTAGACTTTTCTGTTGTCGTGTTTTTTAGTTTAAATTATGGTTAGTAAAAAGTATACTGTTGCTACTTAAAATAGGAGCATTGTCGTGGGACTGTGTTATATTTTCTGTAACAGCGTCCTTAATATTAAAAGATAGCAAACTAGCTATATGTCTCAGATACCTTATAGGTAAAAGTAAATTATCCTCAAAAAGGTTGAAGTTCCTTACGAACTTATTAATGTCAAAATGTCTGATGTGCTGTGGTCCGAACATTATCCTGGCGATGGGCCTAATCACGATTACGAGTTTGTTTACCCGTATGAGTTTGTTAATCAACAAGATAAGAACTATAAGAAAACCGACAAACTGAGGGCGCCTTCAAATTAGACGCTTATAAAGACGCTGCAGTGGCGCCACTGTGGCGCTACTACCGCGTCACTGTTAGTGCCCGTGCATACGACACGAATTGCAGCACGAATTGATGTATGAATTTGCGCGGCCGCCGCGCGATGAAATTCATGCATAAATTTTAATGTTCAAAAAAGTTTATTGTTCATACAATATTTATAAGTGCAGTTCAGATACGAATTTTAATAGGGATAACGAGGGGCATTCATATTGCGACGTTGGAGCTGAAATTCTTGGATCGTCGCAAGACGAACATCAGCGAAAGCTTTTGCCAAAGGTGTTTTCATCAATCAAGAACGAAAGTTTCGAAGAAAGAAAGAGGTTCGAAGGCGATACCATCCTAGTTCTAACCGTAAATATATTATCTAGCGATCCGCCGACGTTACTACAATAACTCGGCGGGCAGCTTCCGGGAAACTAAAGATTTTGGACTCCGGGGAGTATGGTTGCAAAGCTGAAACTTAAACGAATTGACCGAAGGGCACCACCAGGAGTGGAGCCTGCAGCTTAATTTTACTCAACACGGGAAATCTCACCTGGCCCGGATACCGGAAGTATGGGCAGATTAACAGCTCTTTCTTGATTTGGTGGGTGGTGGTGCATGACCGTTCGTGGAGCGATTTGTCTGGTTAATTCCGGTAACGAACGTGAGACCCAATTAGTGAACTAAAAATTACAGAAACGCTACAGCGCATAATGGCTTATACAAGCATGTAATTTGAAGGAGTCCTGATGAAGGTAAGAATGAATTGGAAAGCACACGTCAAAAAGATTAAAATCAGATTGTCAAAATTAGTATATGCTCTAAGAGAACTCAAAAAACCACGAACATGAGAGATACACTTGCCGCTTACTACGCCTACTCACAACTCAAATACGGTATCATACTCTGGGGAAACAGTACTGACATTCATGATATATTTGGCCTACAAAAAAAGTGTGTACGAATAATAGCTAATATCAAAAGTACAGAAAGTTACCGCATTTTAAAAAACTTGGAATCTTAACAATTACATGGGTTTATTATCTTTTCGAAACTTGCATATTTGTAAGAATAAAACCCTGTGTTTTATACAAAGATAATAGATCAAACTCGATGCTTCGAGACGCGATTTAAAGAATAATATTAAAACTACACACAGTAGCCCAAATTCAATGGCAATAAAAAATTGTAATAAATTAAACGATCAATTAACAACCGGAAGATGAAACGAAGTAAGTAAAAAAACTAGTCTGAGACTCATTATTATCTTCATTTATTTAGTGCAGAGTAATATATAATACAGATTTATTATATCAATATAATGAGACGCCATAAGTTCATGAGCTAGTAGACAAAAGGGTCCTTGAATTTTCAATTTGTATTGCCGATAAATATTATGTAGTGAATATGCCTAATTATTAACTAGGTAACTTGGACACTCAATTATCAAATAAATTGTTTACCTTATTTATAAGTACCTGTCCTAAATATAACATTTTAAGTGCTTTTAATAAATTTTTGAAATAAATCTTCAATATTATTCTAGTTAGTGAATTAATGAAAAATATAATATAATTTATTAGTACTCTATTAATAGAATTATAGATAAGCTAGGATAAGATAGGCTCTACCAACGTTAATATGTACGAGAAAGTTATGGGTAACCCTGCCACTTCACGCACACATTTGCGCGTGTGCAGATAGTGCTTTGGTGTATGTAGTAGTAGTAGTAGGTAAATAACTTTTGGCCGAAGTATGGAATGTCCGGGGTGTGATTTAACTAACTTAAGCAAACCTCAATGAAGCGAAGTTTTGCAACAGCAGATTCTTGTGTCACCATACCTATTTCTGCCATCAAGCAGTAATGGGAGCATTATTGCTGAATTTAATGGTAAAAGTACCTGCAGATTTAGGGGGTCCCTACATTTATTAACGCAGGATCGCATCAAGCCCGTCAGAATCAGCTTTACGTCCTTAAACGTAAGGGCGAAAAGGACGTTGTGCGTTTCGCATCGGTTCATACGAAGCCGGTTCGACACAGATCGGCAACAAACGTGCTTCCTGCGAATTCTTGGTAGCATCCGTACACATGCCAACGACGGCTGCAGATTTGGAAACAACTGGTGCGACGGAGCGCGAGCGGCTGCGTCAACGGCAAATCGACTTAATGCGACAGGTGTGATTAAACACGGTCGCATCAAGGCGACTCCGAGTCAATAAGTTTGGTGACTCCCTTACCTACTCGATTTTTGACGGTCATTACTATCACTTATTAGCGATCGATAAATATAAAGGTTAAAATCGAACAATATTTGTAAGAATATACGTCTAATTTAAATTCCACAGTGTTATTCGACAAAAAATACGCAGTTGATCGTCTGTTGCTAGCACATTTACTCGATTCTATCTGATCACACGTATCTATTCTATCGTCAAAAAATCGTGCAAATTTGTAGACACCTGTAGAATGCTGGTAAAACTATAGCACACGGGGCATGTCAACTTTATGTTTCAGGGTGACTCGCTGGGGTCCTTGTGAATTGTCACTTGTTATCGGAGTGATAGTTACAGAAAAACTCATCATCAACATTTTCAACACGTTTTTAATAAAAGAAAAACATAACATTCACAAATATTGATAATTGCTACCTTAATACCTATACAATATACTAAAATTATAATTTTGTAACAACTCGATTATTCGTCTATATTAAGAATTAACTACACTATAAAGAATCTTATAAAGTTGTACCAAAAATTGTCCTTAGTTTCAAATAGTCAGTTGACTGGAAGATTTTCGTGCAACCATTGGCGTTTACCCTCATTGAATTCGGCAGCGGTGTGATCTGTGCCTTCCAATATCCATTTGGTAGTTAATAAGCCTTCAACTCCCACTGGACCTGAAAAACCACGACGTTTATAAACAAAAACAAACAACACAAACAAGCAAATAAAAAGAAACAATTGTAATAACAAATCATGATAATTATTGCTCTTATCTTTAGCTATACAGAGTTGTAACAAAAAGGTTCGTCCATATATCAACTGTACTCATGATAACAAAACAATTTATTTCCCCTACAAAATGTGCGCTTTCAACGAGATCATTTTGTATGGGAAACCAAAAATGTATTCCTCTAAAATAAATTATTATTTTGCTAAATTTGATTGTTATCATGGGCAGCACGACCGCCTGAAATGTGGAAGGACATTTCTGTTATACCCTAGACTAAATACTGCCATAGACTAAATACCGGCAGATTTACTGTAATATCATTGAAATTATAACTTGAGCCGTTTTAGGCTAAGAACTCACGGTGCGGTTTTCACCCATGCCCGTGAACAGTTTACATTCGTATTTGCATATTTGGCTCCTTTAATGTGTGTCGAGAAACCCATCAACGCGCGGTAACGCGAGTTTGGCGTTTGCTGTATTTGTCGAATAGACAAACAAGGCAAATAGTTTATCACGCAAGCTATCTACACATTTTGATTGTGTGCCAAATATATGAAACACGCAAATACAAATAGATATGTGAAGTGCCACCATTATTTACATATATGCATTCTACGGAAGCCGCGGTCCCGCAACCAGAGCCGGCGCGAGTGAAAATTGCTTCGTGACTTTTTAGCCTTAAACGAGTCTTCATAGTTCAAGACCGCTTGCAGTTCAAATAGCGGGCAGTGGAACTACCAACGCACAATGTTTTATGGAAGTCAAAGTGGCGTCCCCTTTTTATTCCAGATTCTTATTAATTACTTAGTAGAGTTTGAATGTATACAAAAGTGAGAGTAGAAATCCGACGTATCAAATATGTAAATAATGTAATTTTCATCAAACATACAAAAAAAACAATTTATAATGTTTCGACAACAAATGTTTGTACATGCATCAAAATTTTTGCGTTTGCGAGAACGCAAAAATTAAAAAAACGCAAAAAAAGTCGAAACACTAATATTAGTTTTTCGAAATTGTTTCGAAATCTTTTACAAAAAAATTACCTGCATATTTTTGAACATTTATCATATAAACTGGGTAGCTTAACCGGATGTCCCTTCTTTATTAGTAACTACATGATTTTGGTTACAATAAGAATAACAGCTACATTGTTAGTTATTTATTATGGCGTAGTCGTCATTGGATATTCTCCAAAACAAAGTCGGCTAAATCTTCTGCTCAAAGCCAGACGGTGGTCTTCTTGGTATCTTGGTGGTAAATAAACCAACAGTGATTGCATTTTACTTAATTTAAATTAAGGAAGGTACAAAAAACCGACTTTCGACACAAAATTTCAAACTCCATTAACATACAGTACGAGATTTCGGTATTTTTGGGTGAATTTCCACACATTTTAACAAAGTTAGTTGATTATGGCCTATTCCCCACTAAAATAAAGTCAACTTTTAACAAAAATTCCTGCAGATGATGTGCCACTTAATTTTATATTTTACTTTTCTACAAAATGCAAGATACAAGATTTTTTATCGAATCGATACAATCTTGAAATTTAGTCTTGTACCGCCATTGACTTACAATTATATGGACGTCGGGTCCGCGCTGAAAAGTGTCCGAACTTACAGGGCGTTACAATCGTATACAGAGCGTCATTCATGCTCTAGTCTTCGTTTGTTCGACTGACAGCGAAACAAGTAAAATTAGACAGTACTGCGATGACATCACAATTTAAATTCAACGTTTTAGCTTTTTCATATTCCTTGACATGTCACTACGTTTAAATAGGTTGACTTGGGACATTTTTTTCCTAGTTTTTGTATTAGACCCGTCGTCCATTTATTTGTAAGTCAATGTGTACCGCCCATAAATATACACAGCAGAAAAACCCATTATCATCTAGATAGATATAGACTTCTAGTCTTTTAAAATTATTTTCACATATAGTTACCTCTGGCATGAATCCTAGCCGTAGAAATGCCGACTTCTGCGCCAAGGCCGAAACGGAACCCATCGGCAAAGCGCGAAGAGACATTATGAAACACACACGCGCTGTCCACTGAGCCCAAGAATTGTTTTGCAGCATCAACTGGAAGTTAACAAATACTTGTTGTTATTAAAAGCATTAAAAGGTCATCAACTACACAATGGCAGAATTTTGAAATTGCAAATCCCTAAATTTAATCTTTAACTTTATATAGTAGTTAAAATTTTCATTCTTCACGACAAGTTAAAGCGTCTGAGCCAATATTAACCAGAGACATACAGATAGATCAGTCAAAATAAATAACAGTTGTCATTAAAACAAACCAAGCTTGTTGACTGATAATTGCAAATTTGCTTTACCATTTCACTACAATAAATGTAAATATTTAATAAGGCAAATGATACAGAAGAGAAATCACGCCACAATAAACTGATAACCACTACTTTAGATATAGAGATATCATTCATGTTTACCTTGAGACAACTATTACACTTATCTATCTTGTTTGCCGACAAACACTCAATTATCAAGTTCACACAAATATGTTTGTACTCACCATTCTCCGTGACAATAACATCTGTGTGTGAACTTCCGAATTTATGAATGTGCTCTACAGCTTCTTCAAGATTTTGCACCACTTCTATACAGCATTCCAACGAACCGTATTCATAATGCATGCTCTTTGCAGGTGGTGGTCCGAACGTCAGTCGACTAGCAAGTTTCGGGCCAGCGTGGATGATAACACCTTCTTTCTTCAACATATCACAAATTTGACTAAATAGGGGACCCGATACATGCTCTTCATGAATTAACAAAGTCTCCATTGCGTTACAAGCTGCCGGGTAGTCACATTTTGCATCTCTAACAATCTTTAGGGCTTTATGAGGGTCCGCATCTTTATCTAAATACACATGACAAATACCTTCCGCATGACCAAGAACAGGTATATATTGTGATTGTTTCTGTATATTCCTAACAAGATCCGAAGATCCACGAGGAATGACTAAATCAATGTGTTTATCCATTGAGAGCAAGTCACTTATTTCTTCTCTAGTTGACACTAGAGATATAGCTTCTTCAGCTCCAACTGGACTTAGAGATTCTCTAACGAGCTCCATGAGCGCTTTGTTCGAGTGTGCTGCTTCCTTTCCACCTTTCAATAAAAGACCGTTGGCGGAAGCCATAGCTAGGGCAGCGACTTGAGGCAATGAATCAGGTCTAGATTCAAATATAACTAATAGTACTCCGATTGGCACAGTTACCTGTCGGAGCACCAAATTTTCTGCTAATTTAGTTTTTTTAATAATTCTGCCCACGTTGTTATGACTTGAGTCAGCAATTTGTTTCAAACCAATAGACAACGTTTTCAATTTTGACTGGCTCAACGACAATCTGCTTAACAGAGGTTTAGCAAGACCACCTTTTGTAGCTTCTTCCAAATCTTTAGCGTTTGCTTCCAGAATTCGATCCTGTTTTTCAATTAACAAGTCTGATAATGAATGAATTGCTGAAGCTCTTTCTGCTGGTGTTAACTTTTGAAGGACTCTGCTACCAACTCGTGCTAAAAAAAGTTATTCTGATTCACACAGTTCTAGTAAATTAGAGCTTCAATAACGTGACGAAAAAAATACATACCATTTTCAGCCATTGTGTCAACAGATTGACTAGTAGGAATAGCATAGTCAGTGAAGAATGTGCCAACCTTCCGACCGTTAATAATGGTTTTGATAGCTTTATCTTGCAAGCCGTTGCAAATAACTACGCTGACACCACGAGCCATAGCCCACGTTGCCGCCTGCACTTTTGAGTCCATGCCACCGGTTCCCACCTGATAAGATATAATAAAAACTAATAAATAAGTTATAAAAAAGACCTGTTGAGTTGTATAGTCATGAATTTTATCTTATTGTTTTTTCTCGATTAGGGAAGTGTCCTAACGAAATCAACGATTAGATTCTAAGCATCTCAAACACCATTTAGATTTTTCGTTTTGATTCAAATTAAATACATTTTGCCTGTTAGCTATTCGTTTATGTCACTGGTGTTAATCTTTTGTGGATTCTCGTAAAAGGAACCTTGAAGGATGGTCTCAATTTCGTTGATAGCATCTGAGGAAATTAAAAAGTGAGGAGGAAAGAAAATCACTGCGCAGACGTTTCGAGGAAATTTTGTACTGTTATTTAAATATTGAATATTGGATGTACGTTTTGCTGGGTCGAAGAATTTGTTTATTTACATATTTCAAGAAAGAAACAAACGAGTTGGTACATACTAAAATTGTAAGCTTAGGTTAGCTTAACAATTTGGTACCTTACACTTGGATTAAATATAAACCACAATTATGTAAATATAATGTAGGTACCAGATGATCACATCAATTACCTGATTAACAAAGCACACATGAAAAAAGGAATTGCATGTAACGTGAGTACCAGAGCAACGGAATCCACTCCGGGGTACTATTCACAACTTCCAGACCATAACCAATTTTAAAGTTCATTTGAAAAGTTCATTTCCTCAATTGGCTCTACCGGGTATCCAGCCCAGGACCTTCTTATCTAGCGCCCACAGTTTATGCCGTTAGGCCACTGAAGTTTTCAAAATATAGACTGAAAATACTGTCCTTCATAAACTAAAAAACAACTTCTTAGGGAAATATTTACACTCATTTACACGAAATCGCACTTAGTCAATCAGAAAAAGCTGTATGTCCATGCAATAAAAGCGAAAACACGTTACGTGTTTCGTTTCCGTTCTGACTGCCGACGCGGAACCCACAACTGCTTCTTCAAAAGAGGTAGTAGTACAGACATATCTAAATAAACGCCGCAAGTGTACCTACTTCGCGTGCCCAATGTAAACTATAAACGCTTAGTTGCCGCTGCCACGCGAAAAATGCCTAATTGTCCTATTAGAAACTACAAAAATACCACAGCTATGAATAGATGAATAAACATGGACGTTACTTCCACAGTTAAACAATTTTGTAATCAAAATATGCATAATTTATTTTAAAGTAATTTCTTTTCACTTTGAATGAATTTCGAAAAAACAAATATGCAAGCGCGTGATTCGTAATATATTGCGGTTTTTATTTGGGTTGTGATCTTTCTTTTGTAGGTCATGAATATCAAACGAGCAATACTTTCGTATATTGCTTTCAGTGTCGTGGTACGGCCGATGCGTTATGTTTTTGGTCAAATTTGACGATTAGTGTTGTTCACTTGATGCATCAAATGAACATCACTACACAGTTGTCGATTCTGATCTGATCTGATCTGATTTCCTTCAGACATGTAGCTAGTGACTTGCCGATTTAAATTAATACTCGTGTCGATTATGTTGTTCAAATGAGTAATTAGTCTATTTACTTTTCTACTGGCAAGCAATCTACTCTTGTATTATTTCATCAAATAACCCATTTATTATCCGTTCGACAAGTTACATATTAAGTTTGATTCTCTAAGAGATGCTTTTTTTTGTAGTACACTATCAGTTTGGTACTACTACTATGAAGTCAATATTATCTATTGTCCTTTTTTAATCTAGATAATATGTTCGTACCAGTGTAAATACTGCAGAACAATAGCACTGAAAGTAAGAAGAAATTAAGAACAATGTTTTATACTAACAAGTTTGCCAACTTATTCAGTATAAAACATTCTGTTGTTATTAATTTAATATTGTATATAAACTATGTTACGAGTAAATAATGGCATCATATCTTTATTATAATATAATCTATTTTTATAACTAATTAATTCAATTTTATCGATAAACGTCATACAAAATTTATACTGTCCCATCCCTATGACCTTAATTGCACCAACCAGAACGAAGTATCCCGCTTCACCCTACCTTAAGTGATTGACAGAATGAATTCCGTGCAAAAAATCAAATATTTTAGGCGTCTATTGTCTATGTCGTAGATGATTTTCATTATCATAAGCTTTACTATTTACAACTTTATTTTTTGAAATGAAAAAAAGAAAAGCTAAGAAATGTGCCGGAATACAGTAGTGCGCGTCATTGATAAGCTGATTTGAGATACTTAGTTATACTCTACCGACTTAATTTTTATTTTGCCGAAAACTGCTATTAGCCACTTTTGTCGTAAATTATATTAATTATAATATGATTTAACCCGAAAACATGTTTGGAAACGGAAATAAATTTGCTTCTGGCTTTTTCATATACTAACCTAACCTACTGAACAGAAGCCGCAACCAAAATTTGACCTATGTACAATACATTGGTATTCTTTTAGACCACCATGGAATCCAGCGGGTAACAATAATAATTTTGTCGAAACGCACTCGCACGCTCAGTTACATTAACTTGGATAGTTAATTTTTCCTCACATTTAATAGGTATTAGTATCTTACCTTCGACTTCTGTCCAAATTCAACCTGGTCCTTATCTTTCGAGGTGAATGTATGCATCATCTTGGCTCCGTCTTCCCATGGCGGTTTGTTGTAAATACCATCGACGTCCGACATCATGATTAACAGGTCTGATTGGATCTCCGCTGCAAGCAGTGCCGACAGACTATCGTTGTCTTTTAAACCGATTCCCTGCCGAAGAAGGTAACGGTTAGTGTATTACTTTTGGATATTTAAATTGGATACATATCATGCCTTACAAACCTAAGAATTTTTGTAATAGTAGTTCACCAATGTTCATTGATAATGTCATATTTACGTGGCGAAAGGAATTAAAAAAAAAATAGCTGTGTTTTATGGATTGAAGCATTGGGAACAACAAGGGCATTCGGCACCCGTTTTAATCTTATTGCATCAAAACATGTGAAACACTATCTAGTATCCTGTGACAAAAACTCATTTCGATGTCCCTTCTAAATGGCGTAAGTTTCATTCATTTAGTAGGTGGCGCTCCGTCATCCTTACATGGATTACAAATGTGCGTTTGAATTTCGGACACATTACTACCTGCAGTTTATAAAAACTTATTTAAATGTAAAAATGTCTGAAACGAGCGACTTCATCCTCAACATGGAGCATCTAGGAAGCCAGTAAGACCTGCTGCAGATGAATCTGTCGATTTTTAGTAGTAGTAGAGCTCCTGGTGAAAGGGTTCGTCCAGGGAGTGCTGCCACCTTACCTATTTCTGCCGCCAAGTAGTAATGTCAGCATTACTGTGTACCAGTCTTGAAGGGTAAGGGTGCTGGTGAAATTACAAGCACATGAGATTTGTCAACTTACGTCTCAAGGTGACAGGCACAGTGGCTGTGCCCCTCAGATCTTTGCTATTTAAAGCTCTGAGTGGCACTGCAAGTGTTATGAAAGGCGTGTAGCTTACCCTCAGAAGCACGACTTGTTCACCCATCACTTGATATTATAAAAAAAAAAATCATTTCACTACAGCGAATTTAATGAATGATTTAAAATATGTTTAAATTGTTTTCAATGTAACTTTAAAACTTTAAAAATCTAACTTATTTATAAACAAGTAATCATCTTCGAGAATGATACGAAGTGTAATTAAGAATCAAACGAACTTACCTAGTGAAGTTTGATTCCAATTATAATTGAGTATCAAGAACGAAGATAATTATTTGTTTACATGCAGCAATGTGGTTTGTGCATGTAAACAAGTAATCATCTTCGAGAGCGATACGAAGTTTAATTAAGAACCAAACGAACTTACCTAGTGAAGTTTGATTCGAATTATAATTAAATATCATGAACGAAGATGATTACTTGTTTACATGCAGCAGTATGGTATGCGCATGTAAACAAGCAATCATCTTCGAGAGTAATTCGAAGTGTAATAAAACTAATATCTAAGTTTGGTCTCGTATACGCATTCTACATGTGTTAAAGTAGATATTCGTCCACATCGCCGGTCTTATTTCAGGTTACACAAAAGTTACTGAAACGTGAAATGTCAACCACAAAACCACAGCACAATGGGTCCGATTAAATTAAAGAGCGGTACGGAAAGGAGTCAGCGGTTATAAAGTATCCTTGAAAAGCATTTATGCGAGAACAATATATCGAGACCTCCTACGTAATCTGTCGTTAACTATAATAACAGGTCATTACTTTTTCACCTCACTAGCTAGCTCGGAAAGACTGTTCTCATTAGAAAACTGCTAACTTTTTCTTTCGATGAAAAAAAAAGATATAATGACACGTTCAACTACGCGATTTGTCGTACATTACATACTTGTGTAATATAAATACGTTGGTATATTTTATTCTTATTATTGTTGACATTAAATTCAATAATCACTTAATCACACAAAATTATAAACAAGTAAGTAGGTTCAATCTTAGCCTCCTTCACTTGCACAGGTTTCAATACAAGCACTTGCGTTAAACAACAACTTTGCAGGCTTGCATAACAAATAACTATTTTTCATAACTTACTATTTTCATGTATATTAACCTCCACAAAAAAATTAAATAACATGAAAAATATGGTTCGTTCTGTAGCTCAGCTGGGACAGCATCAGCCACGGTATTGCGAAGGCGCTGGTTGAAGTCCAGCCGGATCGACGGAATTTTTCTATAATAAACTAGTGGAGTAATTTCACAAAAGTAATTGCATATAAGGTTATTGATAGCACGTTTGCTACCAGCAACCACGCTATTCAATAGCCTTCATATTATGAGTGCGTATCAAATTTCATTGCAATGCCTCGATATATTAGTTGGTATTATCCTCATTTGGGTCCTTTTAATACTTTAAAACACTAACCTGCAGAGTTAGGCTGCTACCAAACGAACTGCATGCGCGAAATCCGTGTACAAATCCATACAGACGAAACCGATTGCATGCAGGGAAAAAGAAATCTCAGAAGCACTTAGTCCAGGGAACTGCGGACTGCGTTTTTCTGCCGCCAAGCGGTAATGTACCCTTAGTGCGTTCGGGTTTTAAAGGGTCAGGGTGCTGATGAGATTGCAGACACATGAGACTTGTCAACTTATGTCTCAAGGTGACAGGCGCAGTGGCAGTGTCCCTCAGATTTTTGCGATTTGACACTACAAACGGTATGAACACGCGTGTAGCTCCACCAGGCTCACGACTTGCTGTCTCGTCACGTGGTATGATGACAAAGAGAAAAGTCACGCAGACACGTCGAGTTGGACTCACGGACACCTTTACTGTCACTATTGTTATGCCGCCGGCGTAATCAAAGTCAAAAATGAAAGCGTGCAGCAGTGTAGATCTATTATTGTTATGTTGCTATAGAGAAGGTGATTTTTATGTACTGTATCCGAAATTAAGACAAGATGAAAATATTGATTAAACCTTCATAATAATTATTATATTTTGCCGTTAGTAAAAAAAGTTATTTCATATGCAAAAAAGAATAATATAACCTCGCAAACGGACTACCGTTCACATCGATGCTTGAAATTAAAGTCTCAGGGTCGTATTCCAGAACTCTACTCAATGCTCAAGTCAGGACTTGAGTATGATTTACAGCACTGAAAATCATACTCAAGTCCTTGCCATTAAGGTCGTATTTCCAGTGCTTGAAATCATACTCAAATCTGCTCAAGTTCTAACTTGAGCATTGAGTAGAGTTCTGGAATACGACCCTAAGTTAAGTTTCGACTGCATGCCGTCAATCTGTAAGCAGCGAAAGGAATATACACATATGATTCTTTACATGAGAGGTGTCGATATTTCATATTTGTACATACAGACAAATATGAACATAATTATTCTAAATGCATGGTCACTTTATAATAGCAGTCGGTACGCAGTTGAAAAACAATATGAAAGCAGCTGACACCAACAGAATCGCCCCTGCTAACTGCTGCAGTTACGATCAATCGGCATGCCAACTCCACTACCAGTGCTGCATTCTAATTACCTATATAACATTATACATAAATGACCATTGAAGTCATTGACTTACAATTATATGGACGTCGGGTCCGCGCTAAAAGTGTCCCAAATCGAAATCGTATACAGAGCGTCATTTACGCTTTAGTCTTCGTTTGTTCGACTGACAGCAAAACAACCAAAATGAGACAGTACTGCGATGACATTACAATTTAAATTTAACGTTTTAGCTTTTTCATATTCCTTTACATGTCACTACGTTTAAATAGGTTGACTTGGGACATTTTTTTCGTGGTTTTTGTATTAGACCCGTCGTCCATTTATTTGTAAGTCAATGATTGAAGTATAAAAATGGTTAATTATAAAAAAAATATATTACAGTAAAAAAAATTGTTTCTTTTTAAAAACCTGCCTGTTTAAAAACAATATACAATTTTTCGATTACACTTTTTAAGATAGCGACGGATTATGTCCATTCTTTGTGTATTATTTCCTTATTTCTTTGAAGTATCTAAATCTATATTTTATATTCCGATATGGGTTAAAATTAATCTTGAAAGGTAAATTAATGTGTAGTAAATATTGAAGAACTCACCTTCTTTCCGGTACCGGGTACAACGGAATCATCCTGCACGTACATTGGAGGACTGACGGCATCGTTCGTGTTGATAATTGGCACGATATTCAGTGAGATCAGTTCAGATAGAGTGCAGAACAAATGCTGCCGGGTCTCCTCGTTATAGAAGTCCGGTTTTGTTACCAGCACCTGCCATAAAAATAAGAATATAACACAATTGTTTCGAATTGCTGGAACAATATACCTCCACCTATCAGAAATGCTTCTCACATTTTTTGTTACTCAAAATGCACTTGTTTCAAATTCGAAATCTCCATTGTAGCTGTTGATGTGTCGGGGATGTTTTTGTACTGTGTTAGTAGTTAATTATGGCGTCGCGTAATAGTGTTTCTAGTGTTGGATACAAGTAACCGACACAACTAGAAGCGAACATTTTGTTCATGTGCAGTCGCCGGTTGCGGTAGTTGAACACTATCGCCGGTTACCGCAACCGCAATTTGTATGAAAATAGAATATTCGGTTCTAGTTGCCGGTAAGCTACCAGTATCCAACACAAGACACGTTTGCGCGGCACCGAAATATATTATTATTTGTTATTTAATAGTTGATTACTATTATATAACAATATATCTATATATAATTTTTAAATATCTAAATGAGAATTACCCTAGTTACTTTACAATTTTATGAAATGGGGTATGAGTACACATTTTTATATCAAATTATTTACAATAACATAATAACGCACACACTCATTGCCCCAAACAAGGGAAACCCTGTATCGCGGATACTATGGACACACACATATAGACAACCACAAATTACACCCAAACTCATGAGAGTAAATGTAGGCCATACGAATATTTCTCCCTACCCGGGAATCGAACCCGGAACCTCTGCGCTTCCTCTGCGTGGCAGTCCACCATGGTAATCGTTCGGCCACAGAGGCAGTAATATTGAAATAGTGTGTATGATAATGTATTTAGTTACGCATTTGCTATGTTCCATACTACGTGTATTTCTGTAACCGGATTCACTGAAAATCAGCGTCGTACTGTCAGTGAGACGACAATAATATAGTATAACTTATTGGTCTTAACCAAGTATGGTAACTCCATACAAACGTAGCACCGCGGCTTGTATATGTGCGCCCGCCGCATGTCGTGTACGGACGCACACGTTCGCATAATGCCGCGATACACTCGCTTTGCGTAACACTGGTCGTCTTACGCCCCTTTCATTATTATGCGAGTGTGTGCGTCTGTACACGACACGCGTTTACATGGAGTTACCCTACTTGTCTTATTGTTATACTATGGCAATATTTCATTGACTGTCCAGATCCTGTGCAAACAAATGCTGTCAAGCGAGTTCCTACGTCGTGTTATTTCTCAGGTCAATGATTTGTTTAGTATTATTGCCATAATATTTTACCTGCTTCTAAATTTAAAAAATCTATTATTGAAGCCAGGTAATTTGTTTTTGTTTACTTTTTACTTGTTTTTGTTTTGTCGTACCCATCACACACGACAATTTTAATTTTAATAGTAATTTGTAGATAATGTTGTTGATTGTACGTATGTATATATGTTACAATTTCACAACACTGAATGTAAACATACCATGTACAATTGTTTGTTATACCTGAAAAATAAATAAATAAATGACAATAAGCTCAGTGGATGACGGATTCCGTAACAGCACAATACATACGCTGCCTGTTATGCTCGTTATTTATTCGTCAAATAATTATTTGCTAAGTTTTTTATTCTTATTACTTATTTGTTAATAAGTACCATAATGAGGCGTGTTGTGCTTTTCGCTTGTTTTAAATCTTGTAATGTACTGTAGTTATATAGTGTGTGTGCGTGTGTGTGTGTGTGTGCAGGAAAACAATAATGATTTCTATCTTGTATAACCTATATACGAATTAAATTTACAAAAGTTATAGAAAAATTGTATTTGTGGGACACTCAAGAATTTGGTTAATCAATACCTAATAAGGTATATAATGGAAGTACGGAGTCTCGTCGTAGAAAAGGGTCATGGTCCAACAGGCTGGTCCTAATGATGTAAAGTATTTCTTCGTAAGGTTAACAGATTCTTCTCGAACAATCGTTAATAAACTAACTATTTGATAATTAATCAGTGGTGCAGATCCGCCGCTAGGAAATGAATTTAGGATCTCTTAGAGTATACCTATAGTAGATAGCATGACAGTTCTTTTAACCGGTTTATCGCCGCTTTTTAATTAAAGCTTAATTTACATTTGTCTGACGTGTCGTGTCGTGACGCGTCAGAACGGCCGTCACTACACAAGCCGTTACGTCAGATTGTGACACACTAACATAAATGTAACCATGTGAAATGTACGAAACCGATACCGTTCTGACGCATCACAACACGGCACGTCAGACAAATGTAAATCCGACTTTACTGTTATCCAAATTTATAAAAGGTGTGTAATATGAAGCTAAACGCAAATGAGAGAAACGTTGCATGACGCTAATCGTATCCATGGTATAATAAAGACACATGTGATCATATGTCAAAAGTGCTTTTATCTCATGACAGTCGTCAAAAAAAATATGTAGCAGATTGTATCAATGGGGTTTGGGTGGTTGCTATAAAGAGTGAGCAAGACCAAAGAATGTACTTATAGTTTATTTAACAAACAACGCGTAGCTATCAACCAAAACAGAGACAATAGTGACAATAACAAGAAAAGGCACCAAAAAAAAAAATTAAATTTAGAATTTCAATATAAAACTAAAAAAGACTATAATATAAAATATATATACAAAAAAGATTTGTAGCAACTGCTGCGGTTCGCTACATCAAAGACAATCAAGGGTGTACATATTCTCGAGTCATTTTTGGTAGACGTACAGTACCTTGTGAAAGAGTGCGTCCAGGGAAGTATTGCCAGCTTACCTATTTACGCGAGATAATCCTGGAGATTCGCGAAATTTTCGTAATCGAGATTCCCGGAATGAAAGCCCTAGTTACAAGCCCTTCAACTAAGCCTTCCCAATCTGATAATATCAGATATCATTTTATGACACTCATCGTGTCATATTATCATATAACAATCTCATTACTCGTGAGATAATTACACACTTACTAGAGTTCAGGATTCAAAGAATGAACTTCTGATTCTACTGAAAATTCTACTCTATACCTAATTAACAGACGGGAAGACCGCATATTAGCCAAAACCAGATAATTTCCACCCTACCTCTCTTAAGATGGCTTCCCACCTCCTATTATTTCACGGGGCATGTCACACCACAAGCAAGCTTTATAAATACAAAGGTCAAATATTTACTTAATACCTCTTTTCATTTGGTAAAATAAAACTCGTGAATAATTTTACGATCCAGCGAGCTACGGGCTTTAATCAAAACATTCCCTAACAACCTGAACATTTTCAATTAATTATACGAAACTATTTCTGGCATTAACAATGAAAGTACACTAATATTGTCGTAGCCTAATTACTTCTACTAATACATATCAAATTTCCCTAAACCAAGCAAGTGCCTATTGTGAGCGCTGAATCTAAAGCCTAGAGGGTATCGGTTTTAATCATCGATATTCGCGAAACACACCTGCGTTTGTGAATCGAATTTTGACTTCGTATAATACGCAGCAAACAGATTTATTTCATGATTTCAGAGAGCAAAATCAAGTGAGAATCAATCTCTCGCGAGTTTGGGTGTAATTTGTGTCCATGGCACCCACGAGAGTTTTCCTATTACATGGCAATAAGTGTGCATACACTACAAAACAAAAAAAAAATTAAACTCATGTATTGCGTATGAATGTGCGTTTACGTCCGTGTGTTTTAAATGTCAACCAGTAATTTCTCTAATAATATTTTCATAGTAAAAAGTTCTACTTTAAGCAAATATTCTTAAATTAATTGTATAATCAGTACAATCTAAAATCAAAATCTTTGAACAGTTTTTGGAACTCTAAATGCGTAGTTTGTTTGGTCAAACTTTACGGAATATTGTACGTAGCAAATCAAAACAAAAATGTTTCAAACTTTTGTGTACAAAGCTGCGAATAAACAGAATTTAATATCTACAAAATAGACTGAATGTTAATCAATCTACCAACCTATGTAAACAATAAAAGTTTAATAGTAAATTAGTTTTAATAACTAATTTTATAACATGAACTCTTATAACTCCTGTAACATTTAATAAAACTAAAGATGAAATTAATTATTTAGTCCAATATTATATACGATAAAACAAACGCTGTTACTAAACGAAAAAGTTAACTTTCTGGAATTAAGCTTTAGTGTTTCTCAAAATAACTTTAAATTAAATAGGCGAGATTTTCGTTATTTACTTACTAAGAATTTCGACATCTTAAGTTGTAAGTCCAAATACAATATTTTGCTTTTTAACCTAAATATATATTTATTAAAACTTTATTGACCACAAGACATGATGGTACAAAAGGCGAACTTAATGCTAAAAGCATTCTCCACCAGTGAACCTTTAAGAAAAACGAAATTCACGATCGCGGCGAATTATTATATTAATAAATTATATTGACACATCCGTAGAACAAAGGTCTATGTGCAAGGCTACTTATTCTCAGGACATAGTACATTTCGTTCATTCTTCTTCGCTGTGAATGTGATCTGACATTCACAGCGAATTCGATTATTGTTCAATTTTATAATTTCCGAAACGAAACAAGATATATAAATTCTCAAAACACCTTTACGTAGGCCTTAGTTTGAATAATGAAATTATTATGTAACGTACTTATTCTCTTTTCGCTACATAATCACATCGGACTCTGTTCTTCGGATGAGTCGATGTATTACATATTATCATTTAAATTATATTAATAATTAATTAAATTTTTATTGAATTGATATTCAATTATTTTTTGTGAAATTACTCCACTAGTTTGTTATAATTATTAATACAAAGATCGAACACAGAAAAAACACTCAGAAGCTTAGTTGGTATAGCGTCTGGCACGGTATGCAAGAGGACGTCGGTTCGAATCCGACCGGATCGAAGGAATTTTTCCTGAGTGTTTTTTCTGTGTTCGATCTTTGTATTAATAATTATATTAACAATTATTAAACAGAATATTACGTTAATAATAACTTATAATGTAATAAGTATATAAATTTTTTTATATATTTATGGGTTCCGTGTTTGAAAAAAACTATAACATTAAGTGATTTCCTTACTTTTAAATATGAAACCTATAATACGCATAAAAAGGATTTAATACTTAAGTAAAAAAGTAAAAAATTGTATTTTGACTTACAACAACTTACGTGAGAGGTATCGTTTTATTTACTTTTATTTATTATTTATTTTTATTTGTGGATTTTGGGACATCACGAAAAAATACATGTGTACTTGAAACATTAGTATATACGAGTACACGTTACATTAAAGAAAGAAAGAAAAAACGTTCATTCAATCAATCGAGTCACTTTGCACACTTAAATCTAATACTTGTCGCTTGAGAACAAGTTAACCATCTACATAACAGTCCTCAAACCGATTTGGAGTTATGGGTCACAACTATGTAATAAATTTCAAACTTACTCTAAGGGTAGAAATACTGGCAGAATGAATATAGGTTTAGGTTTAGAATGTATTTTAAAAAATAAGAGAAAAAAGATAAGAAGATCTTGACAATTCGAAACTAGATTCCAAATTGAATATACATGTTACCAGAGTTACGTCTTCTGTAAATGCTGGAGGCAAGTCTATAGTACTTACACATAAATGGGTGAGATTCATGATTATCTAAAAATCCGTACTGCCAATCATGGGACAAGTAGCATAACAAAAGCCTGTAGGGACAGAATCTCACAACATGAAAACATACTTGCACAAGCTCTGAACGAACGTCTAAGTAACAAATGGTTAAAGAGGCGCCACACGTGGAACTAAAGAAAGGAGACATTGGAAAGATGAAGCCAACCTAACACAGGGCGGGCGAGGCAAACTCGCCAAATATATCAACAAAACATCTGCTCATGGACCGATCGCGTGTTGCAAAAGGCATTAAAAAATTTAATAATTAATTCTAAAACAAAAAGTTATTCATAACAGAGTTATTTTTAGATCAGTAAGTATGCATAGTGGCGTAAAAGAGAAAAGAAAAAACGATTCAGCAAAATGTTTAGATCAAGCGAGGCAGACACTGATTTCCTGTAGTTCCTGTTTTAGCGTCGACTGAGTCCTAAGAGAATAGTTCATTTGCTGTATGCCATTCTCTTGGGACTCAGTTGAATGACTACAATTTATCGGTTCACGGCAGCCACCTTGTCGGAACCGTTTGAAGCTACGATTTTCTGTCGTCACATTTTTATCGTGGCGTTTTATTTATCGTCGGAGGACTATCTTTCTAGCTCTTCCCATTATCACGACAGTCTGTCGTCGTAACGTCAAAAAGTCGTGAATGACAGTTAATCGTGTTGAACAACAGGTGAACAACTTCATTTAAATATACAAGTCACGAAAACTTTAAAGGGCACTACTATCTGTCGTTAGGATATAATGGGAACGCGCCCTGCCAGTGTTATACAATAATAATAATAAACGTAGGTAACCGTAAACAGCACCCAGCGGCGTGCGGCACATACAACCGGCATGCTACGTTAGTTACTTTTTATACGCATACACGTAGTAATGCATTGTTCAAAAAGCCGTTTTGTTATTGCAACGAACGAACTGTAAACAGAAAAATTTTAAGAATAATATTTACTCTGCCGGTCATGGAATTACTATTCCGACTGTGCAAACTGAACGTAAGCACGAAAAATGTTATTATATATATATATTATATGTTTATAGTACAATACGGGCAACATTTGCATATGACATGCAAAGTAAGTACGTACGTTAGATGTAATTTAATTTTATGCGCCAAGTGTCCCGAGCGGCACGAATTAAAATTATTTTGCGCATGAATACATTATTGTCACGAGTGACCAAATATGACATTCCGTAACTTATTTTTTTTAATTCCACTGATTTTTGCAATACATCTTATTGATAGACATGAAATGAAAATGAAATATTTATGTACACATATATCATAATCCCTCTATTATGTGTTCAAAAACCACAAATTACGACCAGCGTAAAGATAAAGTATGTTATTAGAACAAATTTCTTAAATGTGAAAATGTTATTATTGCTATAATAACATCAAATTCGACAAAAACAAATCAATTTGATTCGACCTCGGTTCTACTATCAGTCGAGATTAAGTTTTATTCGAAATACAATGTCAATAGCAAACAATTTTGACAAATTTCACACGTTACTTAATATCGAACGATATGATAGTTGGGGCCGACTACAGTATCTATGAATTAACTACGGTTATAAAACGGATAAAAAAGAAAAAACTACGGTTGCGTGACATGCGTGAGAGAAGTTTTTATTTGCCGCCATTTCGCCAGGCGTAACATGTGGTTCCTGAACACATCATAGATAGCTTATAACATGTGTATAGATAAGCAGTGTATGTAACTGTACATAATTAGGCATTAAAACACTCGTGTGATGTTTTTATGAATCTCGCCTGTCGGCTCGTTTCATAAACCCACACTCGTGTTTTAATGCCTTTCATTATGTAACAGTCGCATAAACTACTATTAGTATTCGAGAGTAGTATCCTGGAATATTATTTAACTGTTGTTTTTACTCAATTGAAGAATTTTTTGACTACAAAAATAATTAGGTATTTGTTTAAAGTTGACATTATTGAGACTTGTTATTTTAAATGTATAAGATATTTTAATAATTATGATAGATATACTCATTTTAAGGTAAATTTGCATGCTATTACTAGCTAAGTGTGAGAACCTGTTAATAGAAATATTATATATTAAGCCAACTATGTACACCATACTTAATGCGAATAAATTATTATTATTATTATTATTATTATAGAATTTCAATTGAAAATTAAACTGCTAAAAGACTATGTAAGAAAAGATTTGTAGCGACTTCGATTTGGTACAAGGAGAGAGGGAGAGTTATAAAATTTCACATAAACATAAATTTATTTCATGTAGTTCGTATTATTTTTATGACATTCATGTGGTTTCACTTTTGACGAATGATCACAAGACATGTGGCTTTGTTACCCTAAGAGTACGATTTGTTGAAACAACTGGCCTATTTGATATAATATGCCCAGGGCATCATAATAACTCGTGAAAGTTTTATCGCAATCGAATGAATAATAATGGAACGTATACAGAACATACCAAACATTAATTTATATTAATAAACCTATAGGTAGTCACTTTCGCGTTATGACACAAATTTATGAAGCAAATTTGAAAAAGGTCAACCTCAATGTATGTTACATGTTCTGCCCTCCTGATCATAACTAGCGCATTTACATTTCGATAACTTTCGAGATATTGGCGCCAAAAT
Organism: Hyposmocoma kahamanoa; assembly: GCF_003589595.1. Lineage (NCBI taxonomy): Eukaryota > Metazoa > Arthropoda > Insecta > Lepidoptera > Cosmopterigidae > Hyposmocoma > Hyposmocoma kahamanoa. The sequence continues at coordinate 18,677,003 of NW_020653850.1, read as the reverse complement.
TTTTTTGGTAGTAAAACGAATAAAAAAATTCCAAATACGCTGATTTCGCTTAAGCGTCGATACTATCTCAGCTGGAATTCAAATTTTTCCCGTAATAATCCGGTTCATTGTGCTCGGGTCGAGCAGCTGACAGGGACACTGGCTTTATTTCAGAATATTTTTTTACAAACGAAATTAAAGCTATTTGAAAAATGTACACCGTATAGTATACGAGTAGTATACAAGGTAAGTTTGTTTTTTTTTTATAGTAAAAATTTTTAGGAATAGTGTTTTCATACCGCATATTAATCAGTTTGTATCCTCAATTTTACTATATATTTTTTCCAAAGGAATTGATTCAACACTTTTTTATGAGGTATGAGGTTATATAGACTCTTAACAATAAAACTGAAACTAAATAAGGCAAAAAAAAAATCGATTTGAGGGTGTTGTAGATCTCGCTTCGTTAATCCCAGATATGTCAATAACTCAATTTCGCTAAAAATGTCGATTAGGTGGCAGTGGCATAAGGAGGGCGGTATTTCACCCCAGATCATAGATATCTATTTCTATGCCCCAAATTGAGGAGATCCTCAAAAAATGTCAGATCGAAAATACCAAGAACAAAAATAAAATTTTACAGTTAAAATAATGCGAACAGAAGAAGCGAAAGAAGTATGTTAAGAACATAGTAATTTAAGATTCGTGGTCACTGCAATGGAGTAGCCATTAGCGGTAGGAGACATTCAGACTTGGTTGGCTTCTTTTCCTGTTCCAACTTACCTGGGCTATCTTCACGTTGTACTGAGAGAACATGGCGTCGTACATAGACATCAGCTCGGATTGGCCCACCGCAGCAGCCGCTCGCGGATCCAGAGTACTGCCTGCATCCTGTACAAATTAAATAATTTTAATTGATATCCTTCCTCATGGTGACCAAAGCCAATCTCTGAACGAACTGAAGATCAGTTCAAGAAGACAGACCCATGTCTTTCTATATTAGTTATGATTACAGTGGGGTCAACCTACCGACCCTTAAGGTACACGAGAAGGGCACTACAACCTTATAAGTTCAGGTTATGACCCCAGAACAGCCAGTGTACAGGGTTGTCACAGACCGTTGTCACTGGCTTCATCCGGTTCTCAAGAGGCAAGTGCCACGGGTGAGCCGCCCCGGGTGCACGTACAGTACCCTCACTATTTTCCAGATAGGTACCGGAGCTGTAGGCACGCTCACTTCCCGTTGCACATTGCACAACTAGCTATTGCCACCGCTAAGCCGTCGACTCTGAGTCCACTACCAAATCTCCTCATTGGTGGCAGAGCTGTAAGGCATGATCCCTTCCCGACGCCGAAAAAACGACGTCTCTCCAGTTCCCAATAATTTAAGCGGCTGGAGGGACCGGAGGATATTTAGCTTATCCTCTACTAGCTCTCCGGGCTAGTCCCGGAGATGCCAGTCGCAGTGTCCTGCGACAATGTCCGGACTTAGCTTCCAACTGAAAGGGCACCACACGTACCCCGCGCGTCTCCTCGCTTCAGGGGCAGACAAACATGTCCGTCTCTGCAGCTAACCACAAACCCCAGTGGATCCATACCCAAATCCGGGTCCATCAGAGACCAGCAAAGGCATATCACTGGCGGAGGGCTTGGCCCAGACCCCCACTGTACCTCAGGGTACAGAGCCCGTAGTCTCTCCAGAAAACCCTATCTCTACTAGGGAAGGAGGCAGTGCGACTGCCAGAAACAGTCACAGTAGGACTACTTGTAAAGGGGTTCGTTCAGTAACGGACTGCCACCTTGCTTATTTCTGCCGGCAAGAAATAATGTGAGCATTGCTTTGAAGGAATATTACTTGAATTTATGTCTGGGGGGACGGGCGCAGTTGCAGTGGCCCACAGATTTTAACGCTTTAAAGCTCCGACTGGCACTGCCACTGCTATGGCTAGGCGTGTCGCTTACCACTACACGCACGACTTGTTCGTCCCGTTACTTGGCATCAAAAAAAATATTGAAAGACCTCGACGGCACGGTTCTCGATAAAACCTTTTCAGGAAACTGACTTTTCTAAATTGGCTTTGGCCTGAGTGTACTGGATAGTCTCAGGGATTAATTTCATTGCTTTGGTGCTTACAGTACCGGAAAGTTCCTAGAAAACGACCTTAAGAGTATATTCGCAAATTCACTGATATGACCTCTATAATGTTATGTGTAAGTGTGTCGCTTACCACTAGGTACTGTAGCCTTGAGTTATATTATAGTACTTACACTTGTTTGTGCACGTAGAGCAAGCTATCGCTTTTTTTTCAAACGTTAGCCTTTTAAATCTTAATAAAGATGTCGATTAGATTAATAACCGAAATTTATTTTATAATTTTATACTAACGCGGATGTGCGGCAACAAGCGGGTAAACTAAAATGAGACTGGGCGGGTCGGTGACAGTATAAAATTGTAAAATAAATTGTGGTTGTTCATCTAACCGATATCTAGGATTTTATAATACTCTATGTGAATAACGAGCTCTGCCGAAAAAAACCGAGAAATGCTAAAGTCACGTGTTACGCTCATTTCAGTGAATTGAAAACTTTAAAACGCTCCTCTGTAAACTTGGCAATTTCGACATACGATACTTTACGTAGTGTGTAAATTCAAACCCAGAAAATATTCCTAGGATTACGTGAATGCCGAGTGTTCGTTGTAATAAAAATATTACATTAAAATTTAACTCTACGTATTTTATATGAACATAAAGCTCAGGGTATTTAGCATATATTTAGCAAATTTAAATATACTAAGACCGTTTAGCGCTTTTCTCATTGTAGTTTGCTGAGAGGCTATTTCAAGGCGCACTAACCATATCAATGGTACAACGCTTGCTTTACATACTCCAATATTTAAAAAAAACTTTAAACAATTTGTTATAATTATTAATAAAAAGATCGAACACAAAAATATACTCCTTGGATCTGACAGGATTCTAAAATCCAAAGATATGTAACAAACACAAGAAATTATTAAAGTCTGCTGACTCGATCTGTAATAAAAATGGAAGTAAATTAATTTACTACTCCGTGAACCCAGTCATATTTCGGAGGCGCTACTCGAGGCGAGACTTGTTTTTTCTTGTTTGAAGAAATGTATACTTTATTTAGTAGAGAAGATGTTCTATAGTATATTCTATAGCGCATTTTACAAAGTGCGCCCACCGCAGACTCTGCAGCCGGCCGTCGCTTGCTGCAGCTTCGTTTTCATTTGTTTGTTTAATGAAATGTTGCTTTATTCTCTAGATGATAAAGTTAATGTTGCCTAGCTCGTTTTAATGCAGCGCATCGTTGCGTTGCGTCTCGGCGATATGAATCAAGCCTAAACCGCGCACAATAGCTGCGCTTGTGTTGAATATTTTTATATGATTTTACTTTCACTGGGTACGTGCAGTAGCACATTAATTTACTTCCATTTTTATTATCAATTACTTCGATCTGTGTGCATGATCGAACCTGCGTTCGAGTCTCCTCATGTCAAACAAATTTTCCTTTGACTTCGATCTTTGTATTAATAATTATAACAAACTAGTGGAGTCATTTCACAAAGTATAAATAACTAACACGTTAGTAATACTATCAGCAATAGAGCTCCTTCCAAGAGGTCGTCCTGGGCAGTACTGCCACGTTACCTATTTCTGCCGCCAAGCAGTAATGTGAGCATTATTGCGTTCCAGTTTGGAAGAGTAAGGGTGATATTACAAGCATAAATGCTCCAAGTGGCACTGCAACTGTTATGGATAGCCGTGTCGCTTGCCATCAGGCGAACAGGTCGTGTGATAACCGACACACCTATCATGATATTCAATAAACATTATTATTTTAACGATTTTACACAGACAAACATTTTGTGAAATTGTTTCACTCAGATGGCAACCGTGATTAGTGCGCATCACATCCATGTGAATCCACTAAACGTGATGAAATACGAAACAGCGAATCACTACACAAGAGTATTTCAGAAATGGGAGCTCTATTAAATTTAGAATGATTAATAGTACCAGACCAAAACGTCGGTTCTCCGAATAATAAATCAAATAACTAACACAGATAACGGATAATCTAAGTACCTAGGTCTATTCTAAAGACGCCTTAAGACTTAAGGGGACGCGAGCGTCGAAACATTGGAGAAATAGGTATTTGAAAAAACTAAGAAAAAACGATTGCTATCGCTATTCACCTAGATACTGTGCGACAAGGACAACTGCAGTTTTTGTAGTTAAAAAAGGTAAAATTCGATATCTGGATCTCTATGATTTCCTTCTTCAAAATTGAATCTATATAAAAGATGTTTCACACAAAGAATAAGAAATAGTTGTACTAGGTACAAGTAGTTGTACTATGAGAGATAAGTTTAAAGAGATTAACATTCTTACACTAACGTAACAGTACATTCATGAAATAGTTATTTTTAATACAGTTGCTCAAAACGTGGTATTTTTCGTACTACAAATCGTGCCGAAAGTTGGGATTTTTCGCATTAGTGCTTTTTATTTTTCCATTTTGAAACAACAGTAAATTAAAAGTAATTTACTGTTGTTTCAAGTCTTAAACATAGAACTAAAGAGGTTGTATATTTATTTAATATTTATGTGCTTTGTGATGTAAGTCATTCGTCATTACAACTTATATTTACTTACAAACATCTTATTTGTTTAAATTGCATAGGTGTTTTATAAAACAACGGGTTACATTTAAAAATACCAAAATATTTCCATAAAGATGGCTGATTGAGTATTAACAATGACCGGAGATGAGTATTACGCGAGACCGCTGCGCGCCGCGCCACTAAAATAGTAATTTCATTGTGGCTGAATACTGGCAACAATTGCCATTGCACTCTGAATTTTTATCAGATAAAGAAATAAAATGAGTTTTTTTTTAAAATACTGTTTTATTTTACTTTCAATGTAGTTTGTTCGCAAATGTATTAAAAAACGTCGTTTGATATACGTGCGGATTTGTCATTTTCACTTGTCTCGAGTCTTGTTTGTTTGTTTGTTTCATTTTTGAGTAAATGTAAGTTATAATTATTAATACAAAGATCGAACATTCAGAATAAATTCCTTCGATCCAGCCAGATTCGAACCGACGTCTTCTAGCACACCATGCCAGACGCTATACCAAGTAAGCTACGGAACGAACCAGCGGACCTCACGAATTTTTCTATGTGCTTGTTGTCGTGTCTTTGTATTTAGTTTTTCAACGACTTTTTAGTCGTAGCGCCATCTATGAGAAATCTATGAAAGTTTTATCACCCAGTTAGATACCTTTACAAACGTTAAATACCTGTAAAGGTATAGCGTCCCCTCTTACGTTCTTCTACATTTAAGTAATCGATTAACTCTGTTGCTACATTCTCTAATTTGAAATGTATAACGATAAAATAAATACCAAATATATACATATATATATAAGTACCACCAAAATAAAACATGCTAGAAGGATGTAGAGCTCCTTGTGAAAGAGTTCGTCCAGGGTAGTACTACCACCTTACATGCTTCTGCCGCCAAACAGTAATGTCAGCATTACTGTGTTCCGGTTTTAAAGGGTAAGGGGTGCTGGTCGTGATTGTGATTGTGATGGTCATTACAGGCACATGGAAGTTGTCAAGTTATGCTTCCGGGTGACAGGCGCAGTGGTAGTGCCCCTCAGATCTTTGCAATTTAAAGCTCTGGGTGGCACTATTATGGACAGGCGTGTAGCTTTCCATCAGGCACACGACTTGTTCGTCCCGTCATTTGATGTTATAAAAAAATGCTGTTTCCTTTAAAAAAAACAAAAGCAATAAAAATGGCATCTACGACCCACATTTACTTACGAACCACTGGAATATTTTATAGATACGTCAAGGAGGCTCGAGTTTGTTAAAGAGTTAAAGAGAGAATTTTCAGCACATACGTATACTCCCGAATCCTACTAGTAATTAGAGATAATGAATCAAGGGGATCTTTGTTTTGGTTCCCAGAAGAACGAGTAAGACCTACTTAAATTCAGTGCATAAAGCAATTGATGTACAATTTATTTATTGAATATCATGATGTTTTTTACTACCATGATTTTTTTTGTGAAAATACACCTCTAGTATGTTCTTCATCATCATCACTCATTTATACGTCCCGCTGCTGGACACGGGTCTCCTCTCAGATGAGGAATTAGGGCGTAGTCCCAATGCGGGTTGGGGACTTCACACGATTTCCGGGGGTTATGAACCTTCTTCATTGTGTAGGTTTCATTGTGATGTTTTTCTTTACCGAAAAGCTCATGGTATATTTCGAATTAAATTTCGTATATAAGTTCCGAGAAACTCAGAGATGCGCGCCCGGATTCGAAACCACGACCATTTGCTTGAAAGGCAGTATGTCAAACCATTACGCTATCGCACTTCAACTAGTACTAATAAGTAATAACTACTTTGCTAGTAGTATACAGCTCAAATTTTACTTATTTAAATAGAAAAAAAGAAAGTAAAAAAAGTGATGCGAGAAGTTTATAGTTAAGTTAATAATGATTGTAATTTTGAATAGTCATATTATTCTAAATTGACCTCAAAAGTACGTGGAATTGCATCAATTTGCCAAGTTTTATTGCAATCGGTTATCGGAAAGTGCGCAAACTGTGCGGATTCATCCCCTAGTTCGCCACTATAGGGAACTTGACACAGGAGATAAATATAAAATCGGTTCTCACTATGAGAACAACGCCTTGAATTGGAGAATAACAAAATCAACCATTAAAATAATTGCTCCTTACAATAAAATTTAGGCGCTATTTATAAAAATGAATGTTCATGCGTGAACAGCCACCCTTAGAGATGAATGATTTTTTTCAAAATTAAATGTGACCACTATGGGGGTACCCTTTTTCCAACAAAAAAAGAATCATCAAAATTGGTTCACAAATACCGGAGTTATCGTGTAACATACATCCAAAACAAACAGTCGAATTAAGGAATCTCCTCCTTTTTTTGAAGTCGGTTAAAAAAATAAAGATCGACTAACACGAACCAGCGACTGTTGCCATGCCGGGGCTGATTTTTACCAACGTAGCTCAGATGCTTAAGAGCAACAGACTCGGTCGAAGAATTTTTAGTGTTGTTCGTTCTTTATATCAATAATAATAACTGATGGTAAAAATTAATCAGTCATTTATAAAACAGATTTAATCGACCGTGGTGGAATTTGACCCTTGAAACGTGTTAAATGAAATCACCTCCATTATTACCGGCGAATGCTTTCTCAAAAAGGCTTCCTCGCGACACACGGGAATGTTTGAAATTGTCCTTTTTGTGACGGCGTAGGAGCCGGAAATTGTAAAACGAAAAAGTAGTGGAGTAACAATAAAATTGCAAAACGCCGCCTGCCAGAGGCCAGATCTGTGATCATCATCATCAAACCGTTTATACCTCTCCTTGCTTGGCACGGGTCTCCTTCTAGAGACTCCGTCTATAGTCTCTTCCAATTTAGCAGCCTTATAGAGAGTTTATTGTCATGGTCAACAGGCCTGTCAACCTTGTGCATATACATTACGTACAGCGGAAAGTAGTGACCACGGCAAAACCTCGTAAGTATTTACTCTGCAAAAAGAACTTTTTTTTTATGATACCAAGTGCCGGGCCGAACAAGTGGTGCACCTGGTGGTAAGCGACATGCCTGTTCATAACAGATGCAGTGCCACTCAGAGCTTTAAATCACAAAGGGTACTGCCATTGCGCCCGTCACCCTGAGACATAAGTTAGCCCCTTACCCTTCAAAACCGGAATGCGGTTACGTAACAATAGTCCGAAATGACATTTCCAGAAATAACGTTTGATCGAATTTTCATAACCTCGAAAATAATTTTGAGAGGAAAATGTTTTTTTTAAACCTAACCGAATCTAATCGTGTCTTTGCGATAAACAAAAAAAAATTCGATTTCGGACAAAAAAAATTCGACTTTGTGATAGGTTACCCCGGAATGCACTAATGCGCATATTACGGCTTGGCGGTAGAAATAGGTAAGGCACTTCCTTGGACGAACTCTCACGTTACGATCATTACGTTAAAGTTCTATAAAATCGATTCGCAATATTGTCGTTATAGTTACTATCGCTATCCCAAGGTAGAAAGTCTAGACAAACATATTAGGGTCGGGGATTTCACACATTTTCCAAAGGTTGTCAACCTCTTTCGACTTGCAGCTTTCATAACGATATTTTCCTTCACTGAAAAGCTCAGGGTAAATTTTATATTAAATTCCGAACATAAATTCCGAAAAACTCAGATGTGCTAGCACGAATTCGTATCTACGGCCTCTACTTAGGCGGGAGGTCAAATCATTAAATTACCACAGCTCCCATCTGTGATAGGTAACCAAACTCCGAAAGACTTAAATCTTAGATCACCGTAGTCTAAAAATGTGTTCAGTCTAAAAAAGATCTCACCTCTTTAGTATTATCACTAGGTGACAAAGTCTCTCTCATAGAGAGCGACATGAGCAACTCCTGGGTCAACTTCTGCCTGCCAAAAGCCACGGCACCGCTGCTCACCATTATCACCTCACGACCCTCGTGGTGACATTCTGCTACCTGCAAGTGAAAAAAAAAAGTTTAGAAGACAACGGGCTAAAAAAATTAATTCATAAAATCTAAAATCATTAAATTTTTAATTTATTAATACAAAGTTCGAACACCGGCCGGATTCGAATCGACGTCTTCTAGCATACCGTGCCAAACGCTGTACCAACTAAGCCACGGAACGAACCAACGGACCTCACGAATTTTTCTATGTCATTAAATTTAATTAATAATGATGTCAAGTTCACGTTAATTGTCTCTTTATTTGCTAGTTATGTTACTTTTATTGAAACATTAAAGACTTTGTATTGTAGAGGTGTACAACGTAAATAATCTATATTATGATAGCGCTTAATTATGTGCTTAATTATGTGCTCACATAATTTTGAATCTGAGACCTCCTGGTCTTATCTCATATCTTAATTTGGTAAACGCACTTTTCTAAACTATTCTGGTAAATGGTCCGGTCAACCCTGTACACTGGCTGACCTGGGTTCAGAACCTGAACTTATAAGGTTATGTCCTTCCCGCATAACCAAAGAGGTTGATAGGGAAGGTCACTATAATCAAAACTTATGTAGAAAAGATATGGGAGCTGTTCTGATCTTTGGGCTTTTGGGTAGAGATCTGAAGTTTTGTTGCTCTAATACTTTTTATTATACCAAGTGACGGATCGACGACAGTCATGCGCCTAGTGGTAAGCGACATGCCTGTCCATAACAGTTGCAGTTTCAGTCAGAGTTTTAAATCACGAAGATCTGAGGGGCACTGCACTAAACCCTTTAATTAAAACGGGAACGCAGTAATGCTCACATTACCACTTCGCGGGAGAAATAAATAATGTGGCAGTACTTTCCTGGACAAACACTTTCACAAGGACTTCTACTGCTGCTAAACTAGGATTGAAATAGTATTAGGATTTTTCTTGTTTAAGACCATATGTGGTTATTCACTATTTACATAACTTATACATATATTTTGGACAAAAATCTGTATAGCATTTTCTCATACTACTTACAGTACGTATATACAATTTAACAGCTCAGCAAAATCGAATTTTGTGCTAAACTAAACAAACCACAAGTAGAAAACGTACGTGTGATGACAAAGGGTTACTAAAATTTTTATCTAACCACTACTATTGAAACAATCTATACTAGAAGTTCCCAAACTGTTTTGTGTTGTAGACCCTGTGCCAAGTTTTTGTGTTTTGGGTAGACCCCCTGCCTTCTAAAATATTTTTTTTTTGCATATTCCTCAACTTTAAACGTGTTTATGACACAACTGACACCGTGTTACTTATTCAATTTAATGACTTTAATAATAGATTGAAAAACTAAAAAACACATATGTTACACTTTACACATTTACCAAATGAAATTTAGCTCTATATCTTTGTCATGTTCCATAAACATTTATACGCGTGTCTATTTCTTAAGTTGTCGGGATGATTACATATTGGAAATGAAACTATTTTTTTCGGATCTAAATGTATCGTATATTTGTTTTTTCAAAGAAACCGACGGCCCTGTACACCAGGCTCTCTTAAATTCCTTTTAATCATGTAGGTCCCTTCTCAAAATTTCAAAGAACCACAAGCCTTTCTTTTTCTACATCTTCATCTAACAAGAAGAAAGCGCATGAGTCACCTGATTGGCCGTCAACGGGCGCAAAAATTCAAAAAGGTCACCCGCATAGTAACTGTTTACTCATAACAATATTTTTTACATTACTGCATTACGTTAGGCAGTTTCGATCCACGATGTTCTTTACGCGGACTCCTTAGGGGTTCATGGACCACAGTTTAAGAAACCCAACTCTACCTGACTGTTTCAGACGTAACCATGGCATATTTTAAAACACAAATATACACGGTTAATCCGAAAAAAAATTGTTTACTTTCCAATTATATATGTATGTATGTTTATTTACTTGTTACATATTTTAAAGTACATTTTAAAAAGCATTATGACTTAAGTACATAGGTACTATTTATGTAGGTAACATGGATTATTCCATCCTGGAAAGCTCAATTTTTGGTCATGACCCAATCCATTTACGTCACATGCAAATCTTGTATTTCTCGCTTACAAATCTCTTGAAGATTGAAGTCTGCCCCTAAAGGGTCGATATGCTCCACTTTGGGAATCTTAGATCTATAGGTACTCTTGACGTTCGAGAACAATATTCTTTACAAACTTCTAAAACAGAAGTTACTTTCGCCTTGACAAAGAGAATCGTTGAAACTTCACAAAGAATGTAGTTTCCGGTGTGTTACAAGAAATTGGCTTGAATTTTCTTTGACAAACTAGCTGCAATTTTGTGTTTGATTTCAGAATTATATTCGCTTTGTCACAAAAGGAAACAGATGCAAAAAAGTCTGACAAGTTTACTGAAAATTACGAATTAACTGAAAATCGTTACATCTATTTGCTAAGTTTTACAGAAATCGGTTAAATCCAATAAACCGGACTCATACCCTAATTTGCCAACCTAAGAGGTAGAAAATTTTGTTCAAATTTTACATCAGGGACATTTTATACCCACTTTCTAAAAAAAAATAATTATAGAAATGGAATGACAAATGTACGGTGTAATCGCATAACACACACACACACACAGAAAAAATAATCAAATTGAGAACCTCCTCCTTTTTAAGTCGGTTAAAAAGCTAATTAACATTACGTTTAGTCCACCATAAAGTTTTAGATATTAATTACCTACAGATGTACAAACTAGTTAAAGCGTTTAGGACTGAAGGTAAGCGCGGATGTAATTAGATGGTGTCCCACGGGTCAAAATATTGGGTACAATTACGGCGAGGGCGCCATATTGAATTCAAAATGGCTCCATTTTGAATTCAATGTTCAAATTTAGCGATCTATATTAGTTAGAAGTACCCAGATTTAACCTGCGTGGCCCGAGGCGAAAAAAAATTGCTGACGAATGAAACAGATTAGTTTCCTTCCAGAAACATCAAAGCAAAATCAAAATAAAAATCTATTAAAACCTTTATAAGTAAAAACTTAACATTCGTGCGATTATTTATACCGTTTTATTTTGAGATAATGTAACGTCTAGTCCATCGCGGAATAGAATAAAATAGAAATTTTTTTATTGTTTGTCACTTTTGTTACAGTTTATATCCGCAAATGGGTGTGTGCTGAATGCAATTTGTATTAAAGATTTATACAATTATTTTATATTATATGGCAAGTTTACAGCTCTTAGAAAAGTGCTATACGAGTACATCTTTAAACTTCTACCTTTCTTTTTTATATTTCACCAGACGCGGTGAAAAATTTCACTCTTAAACACCCAATTTTACGGTTTTACACAAAGCGTTTTGCTTATGCATACGTTATGGATACTGTTTTTGTTGGTAGGTCAATGGTTAAACCGAATATAATGAATCACATATCACAGGGTTGTCAAACATTGCTTTGTAAAATACCCTATCCGATTTGTTATTATTATTGACACAAAGATCGAACAAATACAAAAAAATTTGGAATTTTCGAATCGAAACAGCATTTGTAGCCACAAAAGAGCGACCAACCGAGGTAAGGACCGAGCCAGCTACTCTCAAATATTTTGAGTAGCAGTAGAGTTCCTTATGAAAGAATTCGTCCAGGAAATTACTGCCACCTTACAAATTTCTGCCGCCACGAGGTAATCTGAGCATTACAGCGTTCCGGTTTTTAAGGGACCCTTATCGTGGCAAAACTACAGGCGCACATGGGGCTTGTCAACTTATGTCTCAGGATGATGGGCGCAGTGGTAATGCCCCTCAGATCTTTGTGATTTGCAGCGCTGAGTGGCACTGCAATTGTTAAGGACAGGTGTGTCGCTTACCACCAAGTACACGACTTTTTCGTCTCGTCACTTGGTATTCACAAAAAGAAGTATTTTTATAAAAATAGGTGAATATCGTGGTACTAGATCATACGAATAGTAATTGTTATCGTTTATACAAATAACAGTTGACGTCTATCGGTTACTTAACAACTGTACTTGTTTAGTCATTCGATTATTTAATGATGAATATAGAATATTAATTCAATACAATTATTTTATTTTACGCATAGAACATTTTGGGAACGACGATGCCTATTATTGTAACAAAGTGTACAGACCCGCCACAGTTGCCGCCTTCAGTTCCTACGACTTACAAGACCCGGTCAGGAAGGCATGTGCGTTTTAAAGATTTTAGTGATTGCTGTGGCGGCTTTAAACGCCGCCTATTATCACCGGTTCGCTGTGGCAGTCTCTTTGGACGAGAGTCGCCAAGGAGAGTGTGTTGTAGTGTTTTAGTCTTAAGGCGCGTTCAAATTAGCCGCTGTTAGCCACGCTGCAGCAGCGGTAAGAAAGAAATGAGTGCCATATTCGTAATGAGCACCCTTAAATATGTCGAAAACGATACCCAACTTGCCATTATTTGAGAAATCGTGCCCGCCATCTTACATTTAGAAATGCGAAAAGTCGTGTCAGCCATCATGTATTCAGATATAAATGCCATTTCCATAAGGATTACCAAAAATAAATTTTAGAAAATTCTCGGCAATCATCTTGGATTTGGAAATTAATGCCACATTCTCAATGAGCACTCCCAAACAACTCGAAACGTCTATAATTCTCGTTGTTGATCGACAATGTCGTAGGCACCTTTACAATCCGTTCGTTACCTTTATTTTGTCAAAATAATCAAAATGAATACTACCATTAAATAGTTACAAAACTCGATTTACGAAAAATATTTGTAAATAGTTTTCGCCTTGTTTACGGGTTTTTATGGGATTTTTACGTTTGTTTAACACTATTCTTCACACTTGTATACCAAAAGGTATATAGTTAGGGGGGTCAGAGTTCTTGAGACACACACTCCACGTATAGATATTAAAAATTACTCACAACCTGCTATGTTTTTTTCATTTGTAGTTTTTTTTTCAAAATTGTCAATAAAGTCAGTCGATTAGATTAACTGGCGGAACTGATTTCCCATATTACAAGGTGTTGTTCTGCATTCTCCATAAATTCTTCAACTCGATTTTCATCTATCGTAGTTAATTTGAAAAATTAACATGTACACCTCACTAACCGTGATGCAACCGAGTGTGGCTGCGGCGCGACTGTCGCGCGGCCGCCGCGCGGCTGCAGCGCTGCTGCAGCGCGGGTAACAGCGGCTAATTTGCCCCTTAGATTATGGATTTCTTCCATCCTGTACTTAGAGGATGGATAGTCTAAGATCCTGTAAGGTTTTAGTTAGGTGGATGTTACTTAAGTCAGAGCGGTTGCAAATTGTCGGAATTATTTGTACATACAATTATTATGAAATATTACAGTCTATGAAGTTCACGAGGCTGTTTCATTATTCGTTATAGGGGAACGATAAATTCCCCAAATTGTATTGACGAAGACCAAAAACACACTAAACAAAGATAATTCGACATTTTCTTATTCTTTTATTAATATTACAAATGAATCTACAGCGTTTTTAGGAACTACATAATAGTATAGAAGACGAAACGGAAGATAATAACATCACTGAGGAGGTAAATTACAGATATGAATTCAAAGCACTGCACACGTTAATACACAGCAGGTACTGAGTTCAGAAATTGGGGCGGAGGACTGACGTGTTCCATTACTCTTAGCAATTGTACTTAATAGTCATTCCATTATTTACAGATGAATGTAAAATGTTCACCTAATACGGTTTTCTTGTTTTACCTATATAATAAAAGTGCATTTAATTACTTAAATTTGAGTTTTCTTCATGATCATTACCAACTGTGTATAATCTACAGGATATAACTAGGAGAGTGTGCGAGACAATTACACGAATTAATACCGCCTTCCCCTTTCCATCATCGGGGCACCAGACATAGGCGGGAGTTGCACCCCTATGTTGTGGATATTCCAAAGATTCGCATGAAGCGTTACACTTCCACATTTATATGGCGAACGGCTATGAAGTTGAATTCCCTGTCTGCGGACTTGTTCTCTGAACGGTATAACTTGGACCTTTTCTCAGGCGAGAGTGAATAGGTCTTATTTAGGTGTATATGCTCCATCTTCGACTTAATAGTCACTTTCCATCAGGTGAAATGAAAGTTAAATGCGCACTTATATTTTACTAAAAAGAAAGTCATTGTGCTTATTACCATTTGCATGTTTGTCTCCTGTAAATGGTTCAGGCAATAATCTGGCACTTTGATTCAGTGTGGGTTGGGGATAATACACATTTTCCAAGGTTTGTGAACCTTCTCGAACATGCAGGTTACATAACGAGGTTTTCCTTCGTCGTCAGCAAGAAGTATTAAAGTATTGCTACTAAGGATTCACAAATCAACGTAACTTAGAAGTTAAAGTCATAGATACATGCCACCTGAGGCAGTAGACCTTAGAGGATGGAAAAAATAAGTTTCCATAGTCTAAGCAGTAGACCCGTCTACGAAATCTCGAATGAAATATGTGACAGTACCCCCGTGACCCCAGATAAATATGTCGTACGATATTTTTTATTTTGACCTGTTTCATCAACCTCAAAATCAATTCAACCAATTCTAAAATTTACTTGATTATTTAATTTTATTAAGTGGATTTTACAAAATTCTGAATTGAACATACTAATGTACGTATATAGTCTTCTGGCAGCAGACGAGCGAAATGTTGTGAGTTGTGTCTTTTGGATCGCGTAATTTACGTTGCATTCGGTTTCACATAAAAGTCTGGATTGTGTGTGCCACACGACGACGCAAAATGAATTGTCTACCGACTTACGCACTTAGACGAACTAAAAACTTACGAACTTCAGTCGCACTGGGCGAGTTGTTTGTGTGGGCGGAGGAAGGGGTGAGGGTAACATTTGTTGGCATATGGTAGTACGTAGTACCTTACACATTTGAATGTTCACATAATGTCATAGTATATGAAACAAAAGCGTGGGCAACTTTAATCTTTTCATATTGAGTGGACGTACCCAGCTTCTTTTTCTAACATAAAATTCTAAATTTATACATTATATGCATAGTATTTTAATGCTTCATACATGCATACTATGTTTAATGGATTTATTTCATTATATGACACAAACACCCCGTACAAACGCTTAAAAGCAACTGAATAAAATACGTTCGTCTGGCGTCCCCAACCGAATTTCAGTCGAACGTAAATTAAGAAACTCATAAAACGCGACTCACAACTCACAAAAGCGTGAACGTCTGGCCTCACCCTTAAGGTACCTGGCTGAGTGAAATAAGTTCCGTAAGTACTCACAAATGGCGCTACAACAAAAGCCATTTAACTAAAATGCAAAGAAAAAAGAGAAATTCGTAAGATCTGCTGGCTCGATCCGTACTTCAGATAATAAGAGCGGTGACCACATTGAGGCAACATGCGCTGGTTCGAATCCAATCGGATCGAGGAATTTTTTTTATGTTAGTTTTCATAATAAGTAACTTTACGTTTCGGCGCGTCCCAAGCAAATAGTCGTAACCCATAAAAGCAACATTTCGAGAAACAGACATTTAAACTTTTAATCTACTCGTAGGTTTATGCGTTTCATATAAATATTACAGTTCTGGATGTTTGTAATTTTGTTGTATACATGTCTGTAGTATATTTCGCAATAATTAACATCAATTAGAAAGCCGTATTTGTGGAGAAAAACGGGAAAATCTATAGTTACGACCCTTTGTTAGTTACTTAGATCAGAGATTATTTTTCTTACCCAAAAGATTTGGTAGCTACGCTTTGATTTTTTTATCTTAAAAATTGCAATGACTGCTTAGTAAAATAAAAACGTTATAAATGTTAGTACAATATTAAAAAACAAAATGTTGTTTTTGCTACTGGATTGAACTTATATTTATAATAACTAATGTGACTTCATCTTTGTAATTTAGACTTAAATTATAACTTAGGACAGTGATTGTGTTTCTTACCAAAAATTTTGATATATACAGATACAGATACATTCATAATTGTTTTTTTAAATTGCAATGACTAGTACGATAACAAAAATTAGTATTAGTTGTGTTTTGTTTTTTATTCGAACTTGTACTAATATTTATAATTTCGTTGTTGTTATTGCAATTTTTTAAATAAGAAAATTAAGCGTACCTTTCAAATATTTTTCGTAAGAAATACAATCACTCTTCTAAGTTATAATTAAAATCTAAATCACAAACATGAGATCACATTAATTATTATAACTTATAAGTTAAATCCAGTAGTAAAAACAGCCTTGTGTTTTTTTAACTTGTACTAACATTTATAATGTTGCTCACCAATCAGTCATTGCAATTTTTAAAATAAAAAAATTATAAAATGTACCTATCAAATCATTTTGGCAAGAAACAGAATCACTGATCTAAGTTATAATTTAAGTCTAAATTACAAAGTTTATAGTTGCACTTTGCCGAGAACTAATGTCATTGAGCTTTGGGTTTCCAAAGCGTAGCGGTAGTAAATGACATTATTCTGAAGATGAGTAACGGCTACTTTTTTGACCAGGATCCATGTCCGTTTAGGACTACTGCAACGAACTTATGGAACATCTTTAACTACTAATGTGTCCTTGGTGTTTTCAGACTCTAAGTTGAATTTAGACATCTTAATTTTGTACATAACGTGTGAAGTTGTATTAAATTTTGCCAAATTAGAATCGTCTAAATCTATCTTAGTTGCAAAAGAATAATTGATAAGTACGTTTCCACAACACCAAGGGCAAGTGGTGACTCTATAAATAAAGATTAAAAACGTAAATACCTAATATATTTATGTAAAAGCGTTTTACTAATGAGAAACTTTGATTTTTTGTATTAAAATATTCACATTATTTAATATTTATTACAATAATAAATACACAAAAGAGCGTAAAAAAGCACAGCCGTACACAAAGTCGTATCCTTGATATACGATTGTTTACAAATGCAAATTTAATTTATTGAACGTAGGTAATAGTCGTAACAGCAAGTTACGATGTTTGATTCAACAATTTAAATCACCAAAAAGTCGTATGTTGTTGGGTTTCAACTGTACGCGGCGGATTATGAAAAAAATGTGAATACAATAAAAACTATAGTATAATCATTATTCGGACCAATAAATATTTGAAAATCTAAAATTAGAACAGTGCTATTAAATTTTGGTCATTTGGGAGATGTGTTTGTCTAAAAATATATTGTAATTTAAATACTTACCGGCACCTTATGTCTTTCCATTTTATAACTATTATTATCTTTTAAGGCTAAATTTGAAACTTGAACTATCACTAATCATTATAGTAATTAACTACTAGTACTTTTAACCACTAAATTGTCTGAAAATATTATTTCTAATGACGAATATGCATAACAAAGATATTTTCAGTCGGCGAATCGTCGTAACGTAGGAGCTGCGACGCGTGATTGGTCGAGCGATCGCAGAGTGCTTCGTAGCATAACATTGTATTTGTAATTACGACTGTTTGCGCGGGAAAGGTTTGAACATACGACGATGTGCTATTAAAAAACTCGAAAACGGCTAACTTTTTTTCAAATTTTTGTTTTACGGAGTAAGTTTTTAACGTGTCATTAAGTACGATACGCAAAAAAACTGATTTTGCATAAAAGATGACTTACGACTGTATGTGTGGAACGCGTCGATTTGTATCAATAATAATAATATACTAATATAATCATTACTTAACACACACCAGACTGTTACGATCGGCGCCGTTTATTCTTCACCAGACATTCTGTGTAACAACGACGCCACGTCTATTTACGATGCAAGTGGATATGTCAATGAACTCAACGGTCTCATTTTAGTACTTCAATTGAAGAAGGTCGTGGAGATATGAACTACAAGTTATCGTATGTTAATGAATACATAGTGATACTATTAATTAATAATAAATATACTTCTTAATATAAGGCTGCCAACAGAGGGACTGCAGTTGTTGTGAAAGATAGTCCGAGAATCAAAAGTAGCGCTTATAATAATAATAATAATAATTAATAATCTTATTACACACCACCACATACTCGTAGATATACGCCATACTGCATTAATTTGACTTAGGTACGTAAATGTGATTCAAACCAGCTAACAAGCTGAGAAGACTAAAGTAAATAATAATAATAATAATAATAATAGTGATGGTGATAGTGATAGTGATAGTGATAGTGATAGTGATAGTGTTAGTGATAGTGACGGTGATGGTAACAGTGACAGTGACGGTGACAGTGACGGTGACGGTGACGGTGACGGTGACGGTGACGGTGACGGTGAC
>NW_020653850.1:18617107-18658139 GCF_003589595.1 Hyposmocoma kahamanoa | reverse complement strand
GACGGTGACGGTGACGGTGACGGTGACGGTGACGGTGACGGTGACGGAGACGGTGACGGTAACGGTGACAGTGACAGTGGCAGCGACGGCGCCAGTGACAGTGACGGCGACAGTGACAGTGACAGTGACGGTGATAGCGATAGTAATAGTGAGTGATAGTGATAGTGTTAGTGATAGTGATGGTGACGGCGACAGTGACAGTGACAGTGACAGTGATAGTTATAGTGACAGCGACAGTGACAGTAACAGCAACAGAAACAGTGACCGCGACAGCGACAGTGCCAGTGACAGTGACAGCGACAGTGACAGTGGGAGTGACAGTGACAGTGACGTTGATAGCGATAGTGATAGCAATAATAATAATAATAACGCACATACTCAGCACAGCCCCGCCCTAGGAAAACTTGTGCCTGTTTTGAAGGGTAAGGGTGTGAAATTACAGGCACGTGGGACTTGTCAACTTATGTCTCAGGGTGACATGCAGACAGTGAGACAGTGGCAGTTCCCCTCAGATCTTAGCGATTTAAAACTATGAGTGGCACTGCATGGTTATAGACAGGCGTGTCTCTTACCACCAAGTTCACGATTTGTTTTTCCCGACACTTGGTATCATAAAAAAGTGATTTAGTTACTTTAGGATCAGAGCAACATATGCGGTGTTGTCTTATATAAATTGATATTTATTTAGCTTCTATCATTATCACAAGTTATGTTATCTTCCACGATCTATGGCACGAGACTTTGACAATGTTGTGTACTCATCTCATTGCAGATCGTCCCGCGCGTCTGTAGCCATTGGCCTACGCGGCGACTGCGCGATTGTATAATAATAAAATCGCGCGGCAGAGGCAGAGGAATTTAAATGTTGTTGCTTAGTGAATAGAATTCAGATTCACCTTTAATGTACGTGAAAGCGTGATAACTGGGCGGTCGCCGCGCGAAAACTTTCGCGTCGTGTAACTGGGGACTTATGGTGAAGACTTTACATGGTGATGATAGCTTCCTTTAAATACATTCTATTGTATTTAGATTACGTTATAAGGAGACAAATTTATCCCTATTCTTATATGTTATTATCAATGAAGGTATTTTTAAACTTCTCAGGGCTCACCTGTTCAACAATAGATGCTAAGCGACCCAAAGCTAATCCATTACCATCTTCTCTGGTGATGACAGCGCTGCCAAGTTTCACTACAAGTCTTCTTGCGTATTTCAGCTGAGATCTGTCAGTGAACGTCTGCTGTTTCCGTTCAGCGCTCACCAGGTTGCGCTTCTCCGCATTAAAATTCTGTTAAGAAAACAATAAAATATCAGTGATGCACATTTATTTACCTTTAAATAGAGCTTAGAGTGGAGCGCGACTTATGAAAGCTCCGACATTATTAGCCTACGAACCCTAGGAAAAAATAAAGTAAGTACTTTTCTCCATGATTTTACTAACGGAACAGAGAGTTTACTTCAGTTCTCCGTCGGACTTCCGTCCGAAGCAATTACTGTGAAATTAAAGTCTGTTCCAATCCATTTCCAACAAAAAGTAAACAAAACTGTTTGGTAAAAATTCTAAAGCAATCACTCAATAAATCGAATAAGTAACACTTTCACGTATATTTCGGAGATTTCGACTTGGTATCTCATCACTTCTTCCAACAATATTTATTTGAATAGCATCGTAAAATTGTATTTGAAAATTGGTGGTCCAAAAGTGAGGTTATTTTTCATTAATTACTTGTCTATGGTTGCATAGTGCTATGCGAAAAAAACATTCGGTTCATTCAATTAAAGTTTTTTTAATCGATTAGTAAATCGAATATTTCAATCGCAATCGAACGAGTATCTAAGTTTAAGGATTTGAAGAAGGATTTAAAATTAACATTTCAGTAATTTTAAATACGCTTAATAGGTTATGTAGCGAAAACCGTTATTATGACTCAATTAAACAAATCGATTCATTCAATTAATTAATCTATTTGAAGTTGGTCTATGGTCGGGCCAGTGACATGTTTGTTTACATTTTGTTGAAAATGGATTGAAACGAAGTATAGTCTTAATTGTTGTGTAGTTCTCAATTGTTCCCAAGGGTTTAAGTCCTGATCATATGGGATATACTAATATTTTTAATGGATATTGTTGTTGTGCCTTGAAGAGCAACGACTTGATGTGTTATATAATATTACCATAAACTCTCTACAAACGTAGTAGCTTGTATGAGTGCACGCCTACCGCGCGCCGTGTACGGACACCTACATAATCTCGCGACGCTTACCATAACCTCTTAAAACAATATTACTTTAACCTTACATTGACTTTTTGCACCATGTCGCCCTTAAAGTAATCTTATTATAATGTTAAAACTATGTGGTTTTATATTACGCGACATTGACAATAAAGTAATATTGTTGTTATCGATTAACGACCCAAACAGGCGAGTTACACTACTCTTATAGTATGATATTACTCTAGACATTTACCAAGAATACGGCCATCACTGTTCTAAAGACGCATTGTTCTTCTAATTGCATGCTTTCATGTAATTTGTCCTGACTCTTGCAACGAAAGTGAGTAGGGAATCTGGTTCCGTAATAAAGATATCTCAAAAGTTAAATGTTTATGAACTCTTAAAAACAGTGTGGGAAACACTACCTCCTTTTCCGCTTTGACGCACATTTGTAGGTAAAAGATAAAAAGGCGCATAGAACGTCGACATTTCTTTGTACAAGTACGTCTTAAGTTTTAGTACTGCACTCATCAGCGCTAAAAGCTTTTGTAGAATGCGGTCAAAATAATAAAAAGTCGCCTTTTCATTATAAGACATCGCGGGAAAACTTTGCAGCTCCAAAGACGAGGTACTTTAATTTCGGTGCACGTAGGTACTCCATTTTCGAGAAGGTCGAAGTTTAAAAAAAACTGCCTTATTAGGTTTGAAAACAGATACTTTATGTTGACATTCACAAACTAAACAGACGGGTGCAAAAGTCCTTGTGCCGAAACCTGGTTTCTCAAAACTGAATAATGTGCAATCGCCACAATTATAATATCAGACAGACAGAATAGACTACTCTGCACGTTGTACTCTATACTTTTCACTCCTCGCTATCCAGAATACTTAAAATGTAAATTTCTATATCTCGGTGACTCTCACGCCCTTCCATTTCCAATTCACTTTCACTCACTGTACCTCTCTTTTATTCTGGCTTCATGTCTGAAATCCTTCACTCTCCAGTCGATACGTCTCTGAAATGCTCTCCCTGACTCCATCAGAAGGTCTCCCAGTCTTTCAAAAAGAATGTTCATGAGCGTCCTTTAAATTATTTGTCACAGTGATAACTATCATCATGTTCTGTTATTGTATGTATACGAATATATTAGGTTGTATGTATGAGTATGTTATACATACATATAAATATATTACTATAAGTTATTGTTAACGTTATATTTTGTTTAATCATAATTTAAATAATAATATATAATTTACTAATATAATAGTTTGCCGCGTTCGTGAATTTCGTTTTTCTTAAAGGTTGACTGGTAGAGAATGCTTTTAGCATTAAGTCCGCCTTTTGTACCATTATGTCTTGTGGTCAATAAAGTTTTATAAATAAATAAATATCAGTTACTTCACAACCCAAAAACACAAAGTGACGATGTTGTTAAGATCTTCCATCTATCGGTTCCATATTATCTTCTAATAATAAATTTATTTTTATTCATAGCTATAAGGAAATCGAACGTATCCATCAGCTCTAACTTTAACCTAGTATGAAACATAATTCATACTTTTCACATATAATTTATTTCCTTATGACTAAGTAGTTTTGATGTTTTTATTTTAATAGATTTATGTTTAAGGGAAATAAGGTAATTTATCTGGATCTTTGGGTCTCTGGAATGACGAGACCAAAGAATTAGTTATTTGGGTCAAAGGTTGTTAGAGCGATGCCACACGGGCGTTTCGTCGTCGCGCTATGATTTCAACGTACCTACTAGGTTACTTGCGCGCCGTTTCAACGCACCGTGTGGCATGTATAGTCTGTCTTTTTTGAAGACGGAGTAAAATGACAGTTCATTGCGCAAAAGTGTTGCCCGCTTGTGTAGTGATTGCAGTCGATAAATATTCTATCGACTATCGACTGAATATTGGTCACGCTTAATAAATAGCCGAATTTGGTTCATTCATCCAATTGCAGAGCACAAGTTCATTTGAATTGTCAATTTTTGTCAATTCATACATACGTACATTGTATTTAGAACTTGGTTTATGAAAACTACAAAGTGGAGACATATTTTAAAGACTTTGATTTTAAATCTATATTCTTGTTAAAATGTATGTGAATAAGAATTGATCTCTACTTTTATTCATATACATTTTAACAAAAATCGATACTAGAAGGCCAATTGTCAAAATAAGAACAAAAAAGGCAATTAATTAAACGCAATTAGTAATCATTAGAACGTCGTAACATTCACAATTCAGTTATTTTTGGCAAAATTTTATATTCTTTCACAATCTATCGATAACAACTACATTACTATTTAAAATTTTATGAAAACTGGCAACCATACAAATGTCATTTTACTCCGTCTTCAAAAAATACTGACTATAGTTCTTATTTATATGTATAAGAACTATAAGAACTATAGTAATATATATATATATATATAATAAGAACTATAGTCTGAGTTCATCGTAACCACGCAACGTCGTCGTCGCAACGCCAATGCAACGCATCCTGTGTCTTCGCTCTTCCTTGGAACTCATTCAAATCATGTAACGTATATGGTTTGGCGAAAGTTTATTAATTCATAGATTGATACCAAAATACTACTTAGGTTCTTATTTTATGCAACATAACATTATACGGAAAATACTGGACTGTATTCGCACTTTCCATCAGGCGCGGTGCAGTCATTTTGCCGAGTCACAATAAAATAAAAAAAAAATATGCTTAATGTAGGACAAAAGAAAACAAAAAATAGAAATTTCCGTTTGAATAACATCATTCGAGTTCATTTCAGCTTCCGGTTTAGAAATACGACAATATCTTTCCGTGAATGGCGCAGAAAGGGACTAAGACATTACGTATCGGAAATTACAGCACCGTGTCAATGTATGTAGGGGAGGAGCCCGGGAGAGTTGATCCCTTTTCATTCTAACAAGCAATACTGACTATATTTACAACCCATAGTAGCTATTTACTAAAAAGCATTAGTAAATTACTACTCTATTTTCCAGTGTTAAAGTCTTATGAAACGAGTAACGCGCCTCCACCATTTGTAAGGGTCGTAGCTGTGGGTTAGCGTAGCGAGAGGCACATTTCAATAAGAAACGAGGAAAATAATCATAAATAAAACTTTACTACGTGTATTCAAATCGAAGCTTTTTCTAGAACCACCAAGATATTCTTTTTTTACAATCCTATTTTTTTAAATATAATTCTAAAAGTCTATACGGTACGCTTTTAAAAAATACTCCTTTATTAGAGTGGTAGAAGAAAAAGATCTTTTAAAAAGATTCTCCCTAAAGTAATTTTATTACCGCCGTTGGCCGTAAATGTTAAGAGAGTTAAGCATATAGTTTACCAGTCGTTTCCTGTATTTTATGTACACGAAAAACACTTGTAATTATTAAATTCAATTGAATTTTAAATGTTTACATAAAATGTAAAAACAAACAAGACAGTTACAAAATTAATTTAGTCTATATTTGTAATATTATGTAAGGTTCATTGTTATTTAGAACATTAAAACTTAATACGTTGTAATGTTGTTTCATTGTGTAGAAATTTTCCTTTTTTTTTTGTTCAGTGTCGTGAATTTTACTTCTATGTACTGCTTTTTTGTAATCAATACCTATAATGAGAGTGAGGGATAGCTAGAAAGCGATTCAGTCTAAATACATAAGTACAAGAACCTCATGAAACAAAATTAATATTGTGTGAACGCACAAATTAAATTTCTGTTAGGTTCCGTACAGATCAGGCGAATGCGCCGCAAATGCGCCTCATTGCGAAAGGCTCGCGAGCTGCACACGTGCATTACATTGTGCGATCTATTCGCGCGTCAGATATATTAACATGTATTAATTGCAGATATAAGTTACCCCAACTTATATCTGTTATATGTATTAGCGTGCGAAAGAGTAATAAGTCTACTTTTGCGTACTGAAGCAACCGAGGAATTTTAGTGGTACGGATTGTAACGTAAATAAAACTTACGATACTTTTACAAAAAATTTTTTTTAGTAAATACATAGGGCGCACTATAAGTTTCCGGAACTGGCCATTTCCATAAACAATATTTAAAAAGTAATTAGAACATTTGAAAATGGAACTCTTTGGCTGTAGAATACAGTCTGTTTCATCTGACTGTCACTTGTTTTTACATTGTGGCGTCATTTTAGAAATTGGTTGTCTATATCACCATGGATTTAACTCGTGAAAATTTTCGTAGTATGATTTTGTATGGCTTTTAAGTGTGATTTAACAGCTCAGTGGAGCTTCGCTCGGCTTCAAACTGCTTTTGGCGATGAAGCACCATGCAAGACGACAATTTATAGCTGGTTTGCAGAATTCAAACGCGGTTGTGTGAATCTCAATGACGAATTTCGTAATTATCGCCCGTCCACTGCTGTGAACAACAAAAACATCGATGCTGTGCGCCGTATGATCAAAACAGACAGGCATGTCACATATTATGAGATTTGGGCTAAAGCTGTGGCTCGGTGGATCCCACACAATTTGGCTGAGGATCGAAAAACGGATCGTGTCACTTGGTGCAATGCCATGCTTACCAGATTCAACGAAGGGGCATCAAATTTGGTGTCAGACGTAGCAACAGGTGACGAAACATGGATTTGTAGTTACAATCCCAAAACAAAGCATCAATCGAGCGTATGGATCTTTCGAGATGAGTCGAAACCAACTAAATTAGCGCGCGTGGAAAGTGCCTCTAAGCGGATGATTGCTTCTTTTTCTAATCAAATTGGACACGTGGCTACTGTTGCTTTGGAGATTTGTTACACCGTGAATGGTGATTGGTATATGACCATTTGTTTGCCGGAAGTTAATGACAAACTCCGTAAAAATAACCGTAAACGCCGTATCATCTTGCACCACGATAATGCCAGTTCTCACACGGCCAGATAGACAAATGAATTTTTGAAGGTGAACAACGTTGACCTTATGAGCCATATAGTATAATCCCGACCTTTTGTTAACCCGGGGGAATCTGCTTACAGATACCCCGGCCCCGCGGGCGCCGAGCCGGGGTTATGTGGGACTGGGCTGAACCCTGAAGGAGAGCAGTCCGACCGCACTAAACCCCCGGAGTGTTCCTCCTCTCCGCTGTAGGTGGGGGTACGGGTACGCTGTTGCACTCGTCCGCGCCCCCACCAGCGACTGGCCGCGCCCTGCGCAGCCCCTCCCCGAGAAGGGAGACACATCGGTCCCCCGACTCCGAATGTGAGGCTCGCCAAACACCAGACGAGCCTTCCATCCCGGGTCCCTTTATGCTGGCACCTTGTGACTTTTATTTATTTCCAAAAATTAAGAACCAGTTACGTAGCCAACGATTTTCATCACCTGAAGAGGCTGTCGAAGAGTATGAAAAATATGTTTCAGGGATTGTCACGGAGAAGTGGCATAAATGTTTTCAAAATTGGTTCATTCGTATGAAAAAGTGCATTAATGCTAACGGAGAATATTTTGAGAAACAATAAATTCATATCTGATCATTTGTAGTATTTTTTAACCAACTTCAAAAAAGGAGGAGGTTCTCAATTCGACTGTATGTTTTTTTTGTACGTATGTTACGCGATAACTCCGGTATTTATGAACCGATTTTCATGATTCTTTTTTGTTGGAAAGAAGGAACCTCCATAGTGGCCCCATTTCATTTTGAAGAAAATCATCCACCTCTAAGGATGGCTGAACACGCATGAATATTCACTTTAATAAATAGCGCCAAAATTTTACTTAAGGAGCAATTATTTTAATGGTTGGTTTTGCTATTCTCCAATTTAAGGCGTTTTTCTCTCTCAATATACTTTGAGTAGTGAGAACCGATTTTTATTATCTCCTGTGTCAAGTCCTGTGTAGTGGCGAACTAGGGGATATTTCAATAAAACTTGGCAAATAGATGTAATTCCACGTACTTTTGAGGTTGGTTTTTTTAGTACTCTGTACTGAGATTATCTTCTTATCGAGTGCTTAGGTTTTCGCGATTGTTACACATAGGAAATGAAACTATTTTGCCGGATTTAAATCGCGTATATTTGTTTTTTCAAACGACGTTTCGGGCCCTTTGCAGGTCAACCGTGACCATGGGACCTGTACTTTGAAAAAACAAATACACACGATTTAAATCCGGAAAAATAGTTTAATTTTCTATATTTTTTTCTTATATTACATTTTTATTATAGTACGCCCCACGTATTAGCTACAAAAGAAATTTTTCGGGATTTATTTTGTGTCATTTGTAGTACATTGTATTTAGTGTCTGCTAGATTACTCCAGACAGGGGCGGCATAAGTTAGACAGGGCTGGATAAGGGTAGTATAAATACGCAATTTAATGTGAGGGCTTAATTTGGAATTATTGATAATGCAAAGATCGAACATAAAGAAAGGTCCTTCGATCTAACGGGACTGAAACCTGCGATTGTAATGCCAATCTAGGGCAACCGCGCTACCAACTGAGTGTATTTTAGTCACGTATCACTTGAAAACTTAAATGTCTTCATCATGTTTTACGTGTATTTTTTTCCAGTAAAAATCTATTGTTCAATTACATTTCGTATTCCGTTTTGTTGTTATAGCGCCAGTCTCTCGTAAAGACGAAACAAGCGGAGGCGAGTTGAGTACAGCAGTTATTATAAATAACGAGATCTCACGATGATGTCTATACGAGGATGGTTTGATTTGGTTGAGAAGAAAAAAAGTACATTTTTTTTAAATTACCTATGGTATATTTTTCTACATAATCTCCTTTTAACTCTATACACCGTAACCAGGGATATTCCAACTATAAAGGCATCATTTTTTCTTAGTCAAACTGAAAAATAAAGCCCTGTTTTAGCGGTCACTTCCTCATTTGATGCAAATCCGTAAAAAAATCAGATAAAAAAGTGAATTTGGGCCAAATCTGATAAATACAGGGTAATAGGTCCTATCATAATTTGTCAAATTTTGATCCGGTTGCAAATGAGAAACGGAATACTCGAAATTCCGTTTTCTCCATCTTGAAAAAATATATCCACTTCACGTAACTTTTTTTTTATTTTAGCACTAATTTTAAAAAAGTAACATTCCTGGAATTCTAAATTAAGAAATAAAAATATATATTATAGTATATTTTTGGTGATGGTTTGTGACTATAGTTGCGCTTGTGTTATTTATTTCATTAATTTTATTCGGAGAAGGGTGGGATAATTAACTGCATGAAAAATACTCAACACAAGCGCAGCTATCTTGCACGATTTAATCTTCACTGGGTTCGCGGAGTAGCAAATTAATTTACTTCCATATTTTTTGTAGCTTACCATCAAGCGGACGACTTGTTCGTCCCATCGTTTAATACTATAAATAAAAAGTACTTCGAGTAGCTAACTGCACTATACTAATTTTCATAGTTTTATTGGTTCTTCATACAAACTTTCATCTTCTATTTCACCTCCTCTAAGATTTATTTTTGTGACAAAAAGTAGCCTATGTCCTTCTCCTAGGTCCCATCTATCTCTATACTAAAATTCATCAAAATTGGTTCAGCTGTTTAGGCGGAACAGCCAGCATTACTTTCGCATTTGTAATAATAGTTTGGATGTGTAGTTACCAGGAAGTCTACTCTCGTCATTCATTCGAAATCCGTCTTAAACAATTACTGTCAAATAATCATCTCTCATACAGAGTATTAAAAAACCGACCTCAAAAGTACGTGGAATTACGTCTATTTGCTAAGTTTTATTGAAATATCCCCCAGTTCGCCACTATACAGGACTTGACACAGGAGATAATAAAAATCGGTTCTCACTACTCAAAGTATATTGAGAGAGTAAAACGCCTTGAATTGGATAATAGCAAAGCCAACCATCAAAATAATTGCTCCTTAAGTCAAATTTAGGCACTATTTATAAAAATGAATGTTTTTGCGTGATCAGCCACCCTTAGAGGTGGATGATTTTCTTTAAAATGAGATGGGACCACTATGGAGGTACCCTCTTTCCAACAAAAAAAGAATCATGAAAATCGGTTTACAAACGGAGCTATCGCGTAACATACATACAAAAAAAAACATACAGCCGAATTGAGAACCTCTCCTTTCTTTCAAGTCGGTTAAAAAGACGCATTTTGCGAATCAGGCTTCGTACATTGTCTTTTGATTAGGTAGAGTTTTACTTATTTCACAATGTCTGACGGAGAGCGGGAACAGATCCTCAGGTCCTCAATTACTTATAACTAATATTAGTTTCTAAGTCATGTCAAGTAAATTTCATTAGCTGTAATAGTTAATTCAAAGTTCATCACAACTAAATTCCTACGTGGTCTCCCATTAGACTGGTTTTCAACGAATTAAGGCGATGACTAGGTTAAATAAAAACCGTTACGGGCTCGGGATTTTTTATTTATGCGACGGGTCTCATACCTAAGCATCAAGCTTCTATTATTTGTTATTTTTAAGTAACTTAATATAATATTTATAGTGCTAGTTTATATTAGCAAATAAGTTGTGGTGGAAGTGAATTTTTTTGTTATCTATTTATTTAACAAAACAAATATGGAAGTAAAATTTAAAAAACCTCTGATTCGTAAATTAACAACTCGTAGAAATCAATTTAAGGCGATTCACCAGAGAAGAAGCGGGAAATTTTGTTTTGCTAGATCAAAATTGTTTAGGTTTAGGTTTGGTTTAGATTTAATATTACAAAAAATATACGATATACCCAAGGATATTGTCTTAAGAATGTGCTTATTCGTTACACGATAAGATGTACTTTATCAGATCACATAAAATCCTGAAAACAGGCTATTCTACTTATATAATGAAAGTGTAAAATAAATTATTTAAGAATAATAAATATCCATCTTTGTACATAATTTTTATATGGAAATATTTTTCTTTAAGCACTACAGCGAACCTGCTCAATTTTGAATTGCAACTGAAGCCTTTTTAGTTCTTAAATTCACACCTATCCCAAAATTGTTTTCGTCATTTATCCATCAGTCGCCATAGGGCACTTGGCGATGTCGGACCTATGTCAAATTTTCTCCGCATGTTCGTATTTTATTCGTATTAATTTACAGCTCGAGGATTGCGGGACGCGAGGGGCTCATCTCCTAAAATCAAAGCTCGCAATGAAATGCATCTGAACAGATTCAATAAACGCAATTAAAAACCATCCCGAAATTAAAAAGAATCGCTTCGATATCAGTCTATTTGTTTGGAAGCTACGATGCGACTTACACAGACAAAGGCTTCAAATTCGTAACGCCTTTTTCCGTCGGAAGTAAAAACTAATTTCAATTAAAATTTTTTGTACCCGCTAAACATTGGTTTTCGATCAATACGCTGTTAATCTCTGCAAAGGCTATGGAACCAACCCTTTTGGTTTTGTGTCTCTCTAACTATTTTCATTAGTTAAATGCTATATAAACTTGGGTAAAGGCCCACAAGTCATTGCAAAGACTAATTAATCTACTTATGTCTATCTCTTGTCTTTTTAAAGCTTCTCAAAGCTCTTTCTACATCGAGGCTTAAAAAGATAGGTTACAACTCTACGCTCCATTGATATTTATCCTCTCTACCACATGCGTTCCCCTGTTTATAGCAGGAAACGGAAATCAAATATCCTACAATTATTCCTATTTCTGCTTCAATACTAAAAAGTCCCAATGTCCCAACAAAACATACCCAAACAACACATATAAAACCATCATGTAACACATAAAATTTAATTCTATCCAAACCGCTGAATTAATTTGGAAATAACATTATCGTTTGTGAGGAGCTTTAAAGTGCGTAAACAAACAACATTTGGTTAGATACGCTCCGTTTATTAGTAGATTAAACAAAACACTGTTTTATGCGAAGCTATTAAAGTCTGCAATTACTAAATGGATTCTACGACACATAAATTAAATTTATTACAAATGAAACTATTCTTTAGGATCTAAATCACGTATATTTGTTTTCTTTTTTCAAACTTCGTGACCTTAAGACTTGTACTAAATACAACGGAAACGTTGGCTTGTTTGAAAAAAAAACAGAAATCTACGCGATTTAGAACCAAAAAAATAGTTTCATTTCCAATATGTAACAATGCGACAACTTATATAAGACATAGAAACCATCTAGAAAACAACGACTGGCAAGAGCTCGAATGTTGGTTTGTACACAATTTAGATCCGAAAACAGAATGTCGCTTCCAATTTTGTTTCATGTTATCATAGTTAGGGAGCTTGTACACTAATCTCCTTTGAAACAAGTGAAAGTAGATTAGACGAAAATACATGTTTCACATATAAACATTTAAAAATATATATTTTTACTAAATAAGTAATAAACGGCTTTATTTGACATGCAAAACACATAAATGACAAACATTACAAATAACTAGCAGCAGTAGAGCTTCTTGTGAAAGAGTTCGTCCAGGGAAGTACTGCTGCCGTGTCTATTTCTGTCGCCCAACAGTAATGTGATTACTGTGTTACGGGTTTGAAGGGTAAATGTGCTAGTGAAATTACAGGCACATGGGACTTGTCAACTTGTCTCAGTGTGACGGGCGCAATGGCAGTGCTCCTCAGATCTTTGTTATTTTAAGCACTGAGTGCCACTGCAACTGTTATTGACAGGCATGCCGCTTACCATCAGACGCACGACTTCTTTGTTCCGTCACTTGGTATTTTAAAAAAATTACAAAAAAGAAAAATTGTAAAAAAAGATTCAACATAAAATTAAAAAGCAATCCAAACGGGTCTGTATGTTGCACAGTCGCGACCTTTGTTATTATGTTCATTAAATAACTTACTGATAGAAGTTTCTAACTGCTGTTTTGAGTCTAACATTGCTAAGGAGCTCCATAGAATCAGTCTTACACTGTGTAATGTTCAGCAAGAAACATGAATTAACTGTTTGTCTGAAATGAAACAAATGAATCTTTTCACAATGGTGTACGTAAGCTAAATTTACGATACACACATACTTCTACCCGTCCCCTTTTAAATTCAGCCAACCAATTGAAAACTGTAGCTCATAAACAAGCAGAGTCGCCAAAAGTTATGCCTAAAAGTTGAAAACATTCTTGCGGTTTTAAACTTTTTTGTAGTCATAACGAATCATATCATGAAAATCAGGTCGAGTGAGCTCCATTGTTACGAACAAATTCCCGCCAGAATATTATCGAAAAAAGAAATTAAAAAATAAATTTAACGGAACAATTTAGGTGTTCCATTTTCAAATTTATTAGCAAATAACCTGTCTTTACGACGATGTATAACTTGCCAGTATCAAACAGATGAGTACCTAAAGAGTATTTAAGTTCTTTTCACAGACTGAGACACATGTGACGTAAACCATGAATCTATACGATAATGCCTTAATATATTCTGCATATACCTATGGTGTCAATTTAATTATCCCCATCCATAATATAAGTAAGAAACTCAATGAAGATAACAAAATTTGCGAGCTCGGTTTCACTTCCAAGGAATCCGCGTTATAGCGGTTTAAAACTTGGCTTAATAGACTCATAAAACTGATTAAACACCACACTCCCCAGGACCCTAGCAAGTATTAAATAATTAAGGAACAGATCTGCAATTTTCAATATCTGTTCTGGATCCTTTTTTTGTGAATAGGTGTTATAAATATTGATTATCTTACCTATTACCACATACCTATTAGGTATGGAAATCAACCTGTAGCCGTGGTAGTCTAATGGTTTGACCTATCACCTCTGAAGCAGAGGGTCGTGGGTTCGAATCCGAGCTTGTACCTCTTTAGTTTTTCGGAATATGCGCGCGAAATTTAGTTTCAAAGCCATGAACTTTTTTCGGTGTCTGAAGTTCTTAATCAGCATTGATCCCGCATGGAAAGCACAGATCACACAAATCCTCTCATTGTGGGAGTAGACCTGTGCACAACAGTGAGACTATGTACTGACTAACTATTACTAAGGTCCTGGGAAGTGTCCTACTATATCAATGTATAACACCCTCCATAATACCCTTTAAATAATATTGACCGGTGCAGAAAGTACCATGGACACAATAACGTAGCAGACGAGTTGCCAGTGCCTGTTGGCTTATTAAGACCTTTAATAAGCCTGCACATTAGTTCTGCATCTTTAGCTTCACTTAGCCTTAGCTTCACAAGTCACAAGGCATAGAAGACAAGCAACTTTAAAGATAAATACTGAATTATGTAGAATTAGGCTCTGGTTCCTCAAAAAACCTCACACTTCTCTTACCATTGACGTATGACCAAAACAATTTTGGATTATTGGTAATACTAGCTTTAGTTTCATCTCATCGTAAATATGTGATTTTTGTAACATTTTTCCTCTATTTTCCTTGCTCTTCGACGTCACAAATAAAAACACAAGTTCGTCAGATGTTTTAGCATGCGTAAAAGAAAAAAGAAAAAGCACTCTCTTTGATGATTTTAATTAGATTGCAGATATACAAAGATACCGACAATCTATAACATAACGTTTGGGTACAATTGGTCACGAAGTTGATTAATTACATAAGGCTCTAGGCGCATCTTCGACATTGCCTTAATTCACAATTAATGACCAATCGATTTGGATAACTTATTGGCAGATTTCATAGTCACCAAGCTGATGAGAAAGTTGTACGTCGTGACAAAAGATAAAAAAACCGACCTCAAAAGTACGTGGAATTACGTCTATTTGCTAAGTTTTATTGAAATATCCCCTAGTTCGCCACTATACAGGCTTGACACTGGAGATAATAAAAATCGGTTTTCAGTACTCGAAGTATGTTGAGAGAAAAACGCCTTAAATTGGAGAAATAGGAAAATCAACCATTAAAATAATTGCTCCTAAATTAAAGTTAGGCGCTATTTATAAAAATGAATCTTCAATGCGTGAACAGCCACCCTTAGAGGTGGATGATTTTCTTCAAAACGAAATGGGACCACTATGGAAATACTTTCTTTCCAACAAAAAAAGAATCATGAAAATCGGTTCACAAATATCGGAGTTATCGCGTAACATACATACAATAAAAAAAAGAACATACAGTCGAATTGAGAACCTCCTCCTTTTTTGAAGTCGGTTAAAAATAGAGCATAAATTTTTGCTATTGCTGGTAATTTCTGTGCTGTACATATAATTTTACAACAATAACAACAATTTTTCCGCAGTTTCAGCTTTACATGAGTGTGAGGTCCGTTATCCACTTAATTAGAGTGGTGAGGCATAAAGACGACGTATGGTGGTTGAAATTATATCTCTTTGTCACAAAACAGCACAGTACTTCTCATTTCCGCTTTAGCGGATAATGTGCTTTACGGACCTGCACACGCTAACTGCTGTAACAAACAAAAGTTTGTATCTCTTGACGTAGATAGATATAAATTAAATTGTTCCGAAAAACTTTGATAAATAAAGCACGAAATCTCAGAAGACAAACAGTTCAATCAAACACCACTCCACTCTACTCTCGGGTATAAAGTGCACACGGGCCATTAAATAATTTTACGTAGCACCTTAAAAAGATTTTGGCTCATATTTTTAGGTTAAAAGTCTATACAACCTCAAATGGCTTTGGTTGATATCGCATAACAGTGAGAGTGTTGAATCAACCATTTTGGAAAAAATAAAATTGAGAATATATACTGCTAACTACATCTTGTGAAAATACGATTTCTAAAAATTTTCACGAATTAAAAAGAATTCAAATTTAACTCGAAAATTAACAAGAAAACCGCTGTATTCAATAGGTGCTCTACATATACCAATGATTTTGTCATCATCAATGAAAAATTTGAATGCGAGCTAATGTAGTACTGACTCTTAAGAGTAAACAATGGAAAGGAGTTGCAAATGAGAGTAGGCAATCAAAGTGTGCCTACTGTAGGAAATTAAAATAACTTCACGTGAAATTGTATTCCAGCCTATTCGAGATTACCCAACAAAAGCGAGTCAAAACGTGCCGTTTCTCACAGATTTCCATATTCAGGACTGAAAGCATGAACCGTGAGATTGAAACACCTGAGTTTGGGATCAGGTGTGCGACTTAGTATTGGATGATAGAAGTATTGCCCTTGTATTTTGCGTAACGGCTATTTTATGTAACAGGTATTATCTATCACACTGTTGAACACTTTACCAAACTTTAACTTTAGAAGATTAATTAAGGTTCGACACTGTAAGTAACCACGTCTATTTTCAACAACTTTTACCTTAAGTAGCTCTTATAGAATAGTATTAATTTGCCAAGTCTAAGCGTTTTTACATTTCTTTTGCGACTAACATACAGTCGCCAGCCACGTTTAAAGGATGTGTCATTATTTACTTGTATTACATGCTGAAAAGTACTTCTTATTACGCAGCACTAATTTCCATTCATCATCAATAGACTATCGTAGTCCACTGCTGGATACATAGGCCTCTCCCAATACGCGCCATTTCTCAGTTCTCAGCTCGTTGCATCCATTTGCTAGCTCGCTGATCGCATTTCAACTGGTGAACTAACCGTATCGTGAGTGTCCACGTCTTGGCTCCTTATGTCATAACTGGTCAAACGCACTGATTAAAAATATTGGTTTTCAAACTTTACGTATAGGTGAAATAGTTAATTTCCGATATTTACAAAATATTTTTATCAAGAACGTATAGGTACGAAGTGACGGGACGAACAAGTCGTGCGCCTGGTGTTAAGCGAAACACCTGTCTATAGCAGTTGCAGTTGTTCCACAGAGCCTTAAATCTGAGGGACACTGCCACTGCGCCTGAATTGACAAGTCGCACGGGCTTGTAATTTCAACTCCACCCTTACCCTCCAAACCAAACGCAGTAATGATCACATTACTCTACCGGTGATAGTACTTCCTTGAATGAACTCTTTCACAAGGAACTCTACTGCTACTAAAAACAAAGTCAAAGTGTTCCGAAATAAATTACTTTTTAAATATTAACGTGTGGCTCACAACCCTAATGCCTCCATCGTAATCTTACTCAAGCTTAACGCCATAGTTGTTGACGATCGATCGAAGAACAGCTGTTGTCGATTAATCTATTATTAAGAATTTAACACCTTCTAGACCAATTTTTGCTATTGTTATCCATAACTCCAGTTATTATGAGCTTTTTTAACATCTGCGAGTTTACAACAAAAGTAGGTACTCGTAATAATAACGTAATCGTCAAGTACAATTCAATTTTCTTCACGTGTTGTTCTTTGTTAAGACTAGAGTCGCTTGTTTATCATTGTGTTTTACAA
This sequence comes from Hyposmocoma kahamanoa, assembly GCF_003589595.1. Taxonomy (NCBI): domain Eukaryota; kingdom Metazoa; phylum Arthropoda; class Insecta; order Lepidoptera; family Cosmopterigidae; genus Hyposmocoma; species Hyposmocoma kahamanoa. The sequence continues at coordinate 18,640,681 of NW_020653850.1, read as the reverse complement.
CTATATTTGATATCACAGACCAATAACTCAAGAAGACTGCTAATCACGATAGAAGGCAGCAGCATAGTCGGGTATTTAGTACCCATTGGTGTATCAGATGTCGCGACGAGAACCAAAGAGCTATTTTTGTAACTAATTTGTTTAATTTTAACAAGTTGCAATTTATCAACCCACTCTAATTTCTAATGATAACAAAGAAATCAACTAGATGGCGCTTATTGCACTGATTTTTATGAATAGTGCCGGCTCTTCTTTTGTACTATGTAGGATTAGCGCCATCTATCCATGTTGGCAAGCGTTAATTTATAAATAGTTTATAATATTTCACGCACATTTCGACTTATCCGAAGAACATAGTCCGATGTGATTAGATAGCGAAAAGAGAAGTACGACACCAAAACAATTTCATTATTCAAACTAAGACGTATGTAAAGGTGTTTTGAGAATTTATATATCTTATTTCGTTCCGGAAATATGAAATCGAACAACAGTCGATCTGACATCCACATCGAAGAAGAACGAACGAAATGTACTATGTCCTGAGAACAAGTAGACTTGCACATAGATCTTTGTTCTACGTATGAGTCGATTTGTCAAAGTTCTGAAAATAATTTTACGTTATGATCAAGATTTGAATAATTACAAGGAAAAAGAAAAGTAAAGATAAGTAAAAAGAAGCGAGTAGCCTGTGTGGCTGTGTGATTGATGGTGCTGCGTTATGTTGTTTTTAGTTTCGTTGTGGTATACCTATATGTGTAAAAGTGTATCAGTTTGCCGGGTTATCTTTTTGTTTTGTTTAAAGTATATTTAGGGTAGTATAGGTTTAGATATTGTTAATTTTAAATATCTATTTTTTTCTCAGATGTGTAACTGTTTGTCCCTCAATAAAATAAAAAAAGAAAAAATAATGACATATTCTTTATTGCACATAAAAATTACAATTAAAATCCAGTACAATAGCTTAAGTATAATAGTAGTAGTAAATCAATGTGCAACAGGCGGCCTTATTGCTATGTAGCAATTTCTTCCAGGCAACCTTAGAATAGACATTTCGGATATGCAAAAGAGGTGCAACCAAAGAATATCATCATAAGTATACTACATAATAAGTAATAATAAAAATATATACATATCCATAGATAGATAGATATACATACACATACAAATAACAATAATATTATTAATAGATACATAACAATAAATACACAATAATATTAAATGCTTATATACTTTTAAAGGAAAAAGAAGTGAAGGAAGAAGAAGAAAGTGAAGTATAAATGCAGGAAATAAATGAAAGGATAGTAGAGGACAGACGAAATTTAGGAGTTGAGGAAGTGATCCTTGACACGTAGTTTGAAGAAATCAAGAGAAGGGGATCGTCGAATCGATTCAGGGAGAGAATTCCACAATCTAATCGCAGAAATAGTAAAAGAGTTGGAATAAAAGTTTGAGGTACGAGAGGGCAAGTTAAGTAAGAGAGAGTATCAGAGGAACGAAGGGGACGACAGAGTGTAGAAGAGTGGAAAGTAAAGCGATCTTTAAGATAAGAAGGCGTAAAGGGATAGAACAGAATTGAATAGAGAAGTGAAAGGATATGAAGATCTCTACGCCGATGGATGGGCAGCCATTTAATTTGTGCGCGAAATTGGGAGACATGGTCAAATTTACGTAGTCCGAAGATGAACCTAAATACATATTTTGGAGCCGTTCCAATTTATTGAGCAGAGTTACTGACAAATCTGGATAGCAAACATCTGCATAGTCCAGTATCAGGTGGAGAATGCTCTGGGCCAGAGTAATTTTGGTTTTAGTCGGCAAAAAGGTTTTTAAGCCTTCTCAGAGAGATATGCGCACCAAACACCTTCCTGCTAACCTCAGCAACTTGCGGCTTCCAAGTCAGACATTTATCAAAAATTACCCCCAAATTCCTGACTGTATCCAAATAAGGAATACAGACACCATCGAAAACTACAGGGGATAAGGAGGCTAGATTTAAACGAGAATTGAACCAAGTGCTACCTATAATAATCGATTGTGTTTTGGATGGGTTAACTTTAAGGCCAAAGGACTGACTCCATTGACGAATGGATTCTAGGTCCACATTGGTAGTATTTATGGCACGTGGTAAGTCTTGAATAGACGACTGGATGTAAATCTGGAGGTCATCAGCATAAAGATGATTAGAAGAAGTGAGGGATTGTATGATAGAGTAAATAAACAAAGAAAATAAGAGAGGAGAAAGGACGTCACCCTGCGGGACTCCGGCGGAAATATCGCACCACGTAGAGAAAGAATTCTCATTGCGTACACACTGCCGACGTCCACAGAGGTAGCTTCGAAACCAATCAATAACTGCTGGAGATATGTTAAGAGTACACAATACCTCCAATAATAGGTCAAAGTCAACACCATTGAAGGCATTATTGAAGTCGAGGAGTGCTCGAGTGTCAGCACAGTCAATTGTTGATTTTCCATACCCAAACGGATGTCATCAGTGATTTTCGTGAGTGCAGTAGTCGTACTATGACCAATGCGGAAACCAGCCTGGAGAAATGGTAATGAGTTCTTATATTTAATATTAAATAGGAATTAATTTGCCATTTACATAATATAAACTACTTCCAGGCTATTGATCAGCGTCATTTAGATATAAGACGGAATTTTGACTTTTTTCAGAGTGACGATCTGTAATATGAAGATTAGCAGTTCTCTTGAGATTTGTTATACGCATCTACTGCTGGACATAAGCCTGCCCTTGATCACGCCAACAGTCCCGGTCTTGTGCCGCTCGATAATGTAGCAATATAATTAATGCATCTAAAGTGAAATTTATACCAAATACGTTTAGTGTTCTATCATATTTAATTTTTTGTAATTAGTTATTATTGTTATTTAAAGAACAAAAAATACGTGACAGACGCAGACTTTTCTACCCATGGTACAGAGGACTATAGTGAGCTAAACACAACTAAGGCTCAATTTATATTGCGGCGTAAGGGAATGGAAGCGATTTTTTTTAATTATGGTCAAGTGCGTAACGTACAAACTGGACACGAGCCAAAGTGTTCCGCGGAATGCGCGAGTTTATACGTTACGCAATTGACCATAAAGTTTATTATGCTATGTACAGTATCTTTACAAAAATTCGCTTCCATTCCGTTCCGCCGTAATTAAAATTGAGTCTTAGGGTCGTATTCTAGAACTCTACTCAATGCTCAAGTCAGGATTTGAGTATGATTTGAAGCACTCGAAATCATACTCAAGTCCCTGCCATTAGGGTCGTATTTCCAGTGCGTGTATTGCCAGTGTAATCCTGACTTGAGCATTGAATAGAGTTCTAGAATACGACCCTTAGTAATTTATCGAGTTCTTAGGTTTTCGCGATTGTTACACATAGGAAATGAATCTATTTTTCCGGATTTAAATCGCGTATATTTGTTTTTTCAAACAAACTGACGTTTCGGGCCCTTTACAGGTCCCATGGTCACGGTCAGTAATTTATGTCTGTGTTTTTTTGCAGTAAAGTTATTATTTATCATTATATTTATCTTTCCTTTTTTTAATCATACTTTTTATGCTCTATCCCTTTATTTATTGGTATTAATTTATAAAATTGTTGAATACAAAATAGATACACAGATTTGCTCACATTATAAAAAACAGCAATGATGCAGATTTCATAACGTACCTAGTATATTTTTTCGGGAGAAGAATAAAAAACATGTCGTGGTTAATAAACTGTAACCAGTGATAATGGTTGAAAGCGTATGTTAAGCCTTAATAAACGAGCACCTCCGTTTTTTTATGGTATCAAGTGATGGGACGTACAAGTCGTGCGCCTCGTGGTACGCGACACGCCTGTCCATAACGTTATAGTACCACTCAGAGCTTTAAATCGCAGAGATCTGACGGGCACTGCCATTGTGTCCGTCACCCTGAGACATAAGTTCACAAGTCCCATGTGCTTGTAATTTCACCAGCACCCTTACCCTTCAAAACCGGTACGCAGTAATGCTTACATCACTGCTTGGAGGTAGAGATAGGTAAAGTGGCAGTACTTACCTGGACGAACTCTATCTTTCTTCTTTTATCTACTGCTACCTTCACGCCCAATCTATAAAATATTACGTCTATTTACCTTTAGTACAGGGAATCGTGGTTTGGGGGCTAGTTTGAGATTAGTGCAATAATGACATTACAAACCTGACAAAAGCCCATTGTATTGGATTTATAACGTCACAATTTATCATCATATTCTACTTTCGTAATACTATAAAAGCTTTAAAGTAGACTATAAGTGACAATTACATTCTCTATTTGGCTATGGATTCTGTCTATTGGACGAAAACCAATCACGAACTTAATAGCAAAACGCAAACATCGGCGAATGTTATCTACAAATCGCTTTTCCGAACCAAAATGGCGCTTGGAATTTAGTTGCAAGACAAATAGCACCACTTTATAGGGATAATATTGCTCGTTAAAACTTGGAAAGTAGATTAGTGCTAACTGAATATGCAAATTGGTGCAAATCATGTTATAAATTACCTATACTTTTATTATACAGGGTGTCCGGTAAAGAATGGATAAGGCTGAAATGCCTTATAGTAGAGCTTATGAACGTTCAAAAAAAATATAAAGAAAAATATATCCTTAAGATTTTTTTTCTTTAAATTTAATTATTTTCACCTTATTTTACGTTTTTGTACACCACGACTACAAGTTAATCAATTCCTTCGGTTTTTTGGTATCATAATATTCTACATTAACTGTGCTAATAGATAGGCAGTAAATAGTATGACTAACTATGGCACTTAAATTTAAAAAAAACGTTTTATTTTATGTTTCAGTGCAAAATTTTTTTTTTCACAAAGTTTAAGCATTTTTGATATAAAAAAAATTATGATACCCTGAGCGGCCAACTATTCTAAAATAATGTGTGTTTAAAGTAGATTTCAAAATGGTATAATTCAGTATTGTATCTAATATAAATAGAAAATTATTGCTTAATGTGCAAAAGGAGTAAATTTGACTAAAAACTAAGTTTTCAAAATTGGACCATTTTTGTCCTGAATTGAGCTTGACCATTGAGGTTTAAAAAAAACAATATTAGAGATAAATACAACTTTATTTACAAATTGTTTACAGCATAAGAATGCATAAATCAAATCTAAACAATTTTTACATTGTTAATATACCATGAATGTACCACCCCTGAATATACCACATGAGACAGTTATTTGTTACCTGTGCGGGCGCCGCACCACTCGTCTTTTGTTTTATATGCGATAAGGAGGGTCAGTGTCGGCTAGCAAATGTTTTCAGGGAATTAGTGCGTTACTCGACTTGTTCGACATCACACGTGACCGTTCGCAATTGTTGTGATTTACTTACAATCGGTGTTAAAACGACGACCTGGCTTATTTCTAGAATGAACAGAGTTTTTGGGTCTGTAAATAAAAATGCCACGCATTCAGTATACGCCCCAAGAATATGCAAACATGCATATTATTTATGTAGAACCAAGGCAACTGCAGCTGTAGCTCTTTATAGGGAAAGATATCCTAATGCTCGTCACCCAGATTAACGCGTGTTCATGAGAGTCCATGCATGTTACTCCGAAGGAAGAATGCTTGGTAGTGGTGTTGAACTAGCACTGGAAGAATACCTCGTAGTGACAACGAAGAGATAGTGCTTGAGGAAACTGAGCAAGATCCTTCCACCTCCACGAGAGTAATAGCACGAAGCACGGGAATAGGAAAATCGACTGTGCATGATATTTTAAAGAGAAATAAATTACATCCCTACCACGTTACACGCGTGCAAACTTTCCAACCGAGAGATTACGCTTCAAGATTACGTTTTTGCCAACAAATGCTAGTTAAGATAGAGGAAGACCCGCAATTTTTTGACAAAATTCTATGGAGCGATGAATCGACCCTTAAAAGAGATGGCTATTTAAATCTACATAATCTCCATTAGCTGGGAACTTCAAAACCCCCATCTTATGCGGGAAGACCGATCACAATACCAGTTTAAAATAAATTATTGGACGGGAATATTAAATGGAAACGTAATAGGGCCATTTGAACTACCGAGGAACCTAACTGGTCAGAGTTATTTGGAGTTCCTCCAGAATGATCTGCCTAATTTAATGGAAGACGTGTGAGGAGCTGAGGTAATCCCATTTTGGTTACAAAATGACAGCTGTCCTCCAAGCTCCAAATTCAAAGTCCAATTTTGAAAGCTTAGTTTTTAGTCAAATTTACTCCTTTTGCACATTAATAGCAATAATTTTCTATTTATATTAGATACAATAATGAATTATATCATTTTGAAATCTACTTTATAGGTTTAATTTTGAAAAATGTACACACATTATTTTAGAATAGTTGGCCACTCAGGTTATCATATTTTTTTTTAGTTCAAAGATGCTTGAAATGTGTGAGAAAGAAAATTTGCACTGAAAAATAAAATAAAACTTTTTTTTAAATTTAAGTGCCATAGTTAGTCATACTATTTTAGCACAGTTAATGTAGAATATTATGACACCAGAAAACCGAAGGAATTGATTAACTTGTAGTCGTGGTATACAAAAACGTAAAATAAGGTGAAAATAATTAAATTTAAATAAAAAATATATCTTACATCGGATATATTTTTCTTTATATTTTTTTTTAACATTCATAAGCTCTAAGGCATTTCAGGCTTATCCATTCTTTACCGGACACCCTGTATATTATTTTAAAATAATGTTTGCTTATCGATTTCTTTATTGGAATTACATTTATTTGCCAAGTTTTATCGAGTATGTAACCAGAAATAGAGATGAAATGTCATTTAATTTGTTTGAAAACTATTCTGCCATATCATTACGGTGACAACTGCGCTCCGATTGGCCAGCCCGATTTCGAAACAATTAACAGGTGTCGTCAGTTGTTTCACGTCAAAACAACCAGTTTAACTTGAGCTTTGCTATAATGGACGAAAATTGAAAAATTACATAATTTAATATTTAATTGCCGATGAAATGTGATTTCGTTTGTTTTGTAATTAGATGTTTTGCTGTTTTTCCCACACCACCAAATGGAACAGCCCCCCATAGTTAGAGATATTATCTTTATTACAATAAATACAGAATTTTATTTTATTTATTTATTAGATTTGCCAACAGAAATACACTATTGTACATGAACAAACAATAATATTACATAAAATACTCGAGTGTAAACCCAATAATAGGCAAATACAGCATGCACATATCAGAAGCTCGTGTCAAAAGCATTTTTTGTATGTTACATTACAGACAAATTGATGGATAAAACAAAACCAATAAGTAAACATGCTAAATTGAACTGTAAAGTTATGGTACTTTTAGTCGGACCATTTATACAATAAAGTTTTATATTTATTTAATGACAACGAAAACAAATCTAAGTCAGTTAATCTATGTTTACATGTTTTAAGAGAATTATTGTACTCTCGGCAAACTCGGTTCAAAATAGCATTGTAGCAAACGTTAGTTCTGAACTTTTTGATTTTAAAAAGACGATAGTTACTTGGTCTGGCGTTGCGACGTGGAATAGAAAACTGGAGTTGTGATAAAAGTTCTGGGCGATCAATTTGCCCCGAAATCAAACGATGTACAAAAACTTGATCGGCAATCCAACGGCGACGGTGAAGGGTGCACATTTGAAATGAACTTAGTCTGTCCTCATATCCCTTCAATAAGTACACAAATACCGATTACCGATAAGTACACAAATACAGAATATTCTTGAAATATACAGAGACTTACATACTGGTCAGTTTTTGACGCTGTACTATTTCAGCTTTCTAATTTATTATTTCAGCGCAAACGAGAGTTGATATTTAAAAGTGATATCAGTACCATTTGACTGATGAGATGCCAGTGATGGATGCCCCTTATTTTCTCTTATTCGTCTCTATATTGAAATCGGTTATCATCCCCTAGTTTGCCATCCTTAGAGGTGGAATAATTTTTTGTTTCCAACAAAAACGAATCATCAAAATCGGCTCACAAATAAAGAGTAACTGCGTAACGTACACACAAAAAAATACTGTTGAATTGAAAACCGTTTCCTTTTTTAAAGTCGGTTCAAAATGGAACCTCACTTGCGACCATTGGTGATAAAACTTAACATAAAGTCGGAAAGTACGAGGCGCAAGATGCCTCCAAAACTTTCAACGTAACAACATGTGACATGATCCTTATGGCTAAAACTATAGGGATAAAAGGGGCGGTGGAACCCACGTACCAAATTCGAATTCTATTATCAGTGTGTTAAATTCTTCAATACGAATTCAGAAAAAGTCCTAACTTTTTTGACCCACGAAAGAGTTTTTATTGGTATAATCTAGCGTATCTGATAGCAGCGATGTAAATGAGATGCAAACGCGATGCAGTAGCGATGCAATCGCCTATAAATCCCAAGAATAGCGATGCAATCGCGCGTTTGCATCGCTGCTTAAAATCACGGGCGTCTGTGAAGGTGCTTGAATTAAGATGTTCGATCACGTATTTCGATTTGCACGCTCAGTCTTTCAATCGTTTTTATGAGCCAAGATCAAAAAACATCATAAACACCCTTTACTCCCCTATAATATTTTCTTTTTGTTCTTTTTTAAACGTCAGTATATTGTATCTAACGGTTTCTTTATTCTTTTTTCTGTTTCTCAGTCCCTGTTAACCTGTGTCGCTTCCCGACAAAGGTTATTGGCATATAAAATGATTCCATGCTTTGAGATACAACACACTTAACTATAAGATGTAACATGATGTCGCTTTTATTGAATGTCTGCAAAGTACATATTCTAGAAACATTTAGTAAGATTGCCCCCGTAGCATGGCTATGCATGATAGTCGCGACGCGCCCTATTGGCTATCTAAATTAGATCTGATTGAGACAACCAATAGCGCGCGCCTATTTCAATTTTATCGCGCGTGTCGCGACTATCATGCGTAGATACGATATATGGTCTATTTTCGTTTAATACCTTCGGGAACTTCCTCATAGGATGGTATTTGGAGAATTTTCGCGAAAAGAAAGTAATTTTGGTGACAAGTACCGACATATCAACCTTTGAGACTTATTTTAGAAATACTTCAAAGGCTGTTAGTAAATATATGTGTGTACCTTTACACGGCTTGTTATAATGGACAAATTTTTTTAAAGATACTCTTGGCTTTATTGTTAAGCTGTACTAATTGACCCGTGGGAACATTTTGTTAGGCTTAACGAATTAATAATGTTTTAGACAAGCCCACCAATTACCGGGCCTCAATTCAAGGAATATCCTTTACTACGAGTACCATAGCAATAAAAGTAAATATACGAAACTCCAGACCCAAAACCAATATTGAAAAACTCGTTTCTCAATTTGAACCTCCTTATGTAGCGCCCACAGAGTTCATGGTTGGTTCTTCAGTGTCTTGTTGATATTTATTCGATGTGTTTCTATAATGATGTTTTTATATTTAATACTATATCATTTTTATATTTAATTAAGAAAAGATTCCATTTTTAATACAATCTTTTTTACGCAGACACTCATAGCTCCGCACTAGGAAAAACCAAAAATTACACCCAAAATCACAAGAGACTTAAATGTAGGTCATACACATATTTCCCCGGCCCGGGAATCGGACCCAGGACCTCTACGTGGCAGACCAGCATGGTCACCGTGTCAGCCACGGAGGCAATTTCATCATAATTTAAAGAAACCAATGAAAATTTGCTTTTATTTTATAAAATCTATGGCGTAAGTTGAGGAAAGATACACAGGTTTCTGGTCAGGTCATTCAACTGCTCAAATTCTGGTACAGCGATCAGTCTAATAGTGTAAGGTGGGCAAGTTCCTTCTCGGAAGAGTATGCGTTGGATGGCGGGGTAAGGCAGGGGGGTTTGTCGTCTCCTCGCCTATTCAACTTATATATGAATAAGTTGATCGAGGAACTCGGTGAAACCGGTATCGGTTACCATGTAGGCGGGGTCAGCGTAAATAATATCAGTTACGTAGACGATATGGTTTTGTTGAGTCCCTCCATCGGTGCCATGAGGAGATTGCTTCACATTTGTGAAAAATACACAGAGACCCATGGGCTCTGATACAATGCGACCAAGAGTGAAATGATGTTTTTCAAGGCTGATAAGAAGACCTTTACCACACTACCGTCAATTACGCAAGCTAGTGGTCAGCTTTAAGTATCTGGGTCACTGGATCACTGAAGATCTAAATGATGACTTGGATTTGGGAAGGGAACGCAGGGCGCTGACTGTGCGCTGCAATTTGCTGGCTCACAGGTTTGCACGTTGTACAAAAGAGGTGAAGACGACACTTTTTAAAGCTTTCTATCAGTCCTTCTACACGTACAGCCTGTGGGTCAGTTACACGCGGAGGACATATAACGCTCTGCGCGTACAATATAACAACGCGTTCAGGGTGCTGATGGGGTTGGGGCGCCGCTGTAGCGCATCCGGCATGTTCTGCGCGGCGAGGGTAGATGGCTTCCACGCCATAATGCGGAAGCGCTGCCCTTCCGCGATGCTCCGTGTGCCAGCCCTAACACCATTCTGAACACGGTCGCACACAGGCGGGACAGTCCAATTATTGAACATTGGCTGAGTCTACATAAACATTAGATTAACATGTATTACTAACACTAGTTACATAAGAATTATGATTGTATACTAACAGAATATGGATTATTTTTATCTGAAACAATTTATATTATTATTATATAAAGGTAATTTATAAAAAATTGTTTACGGCAATAATGGCAGCCTTTTCTAGTTTTTTCTGTCTTAACAAATATAACATTTCATACATTAAATAATTCCTATTGTTAATAATTTAAATTGCTCACTCATTTTTAGTTCAATTTTAAGTTATAATTTAGTCTTAACCTACATCAGTACTTTCTTGTCATCTGACCACAAGTGCATCTGACCTATAAAATCGGCTCCAACTGAAATTCAGCATTACAGCAATCGAGCTGCGATATACGCTGAGTTGTATTCGTTGCAGCTTGTAATTTTAGTCATTAATTTCTTCTGTAACCTAATCTTATAAGCTGATTAAATATTTCTTTCCTTTTTTCTTTCTTTCTTTGGAGTCGAAACCTTTGGCTCGTAGCTGGAGTCGAAACTCTTAGCCCGTGGGGTCCCGATGCCCTTCATCTGTACAAAATTTTATCCAAAAAATTAATAGACTGTCTGGGAAACCCATGGGCCGGTAGCTACCTTGCCCAACGCATTAGAATAGCTACACAAAGAGGAACTTGGGCACATTTTCGCGACGACTTGGGTCCTTTTTGTTCTTAGAAGTTAATCATAGTTTTTTTTCGTAATATTGAAGCTTTTATTACCTTACCTGCACATTGTAACTTATTGTGTAATAAATCACTTTATAAGTCGTTTTTAATAATAACACGTGGGCACGCCCACATGGACTTAATAAGTCAGTTGATTTTAATAATAATAATTATAAAATGTAACTGGACGAAATAATAATATTAATCAAAATAACGCCAGTATAAAAATATTAAAATGTCAAAAATTAGACAACTGAAACTAAAAATTCGGACTCGGTATATGTAGTACATTTATTTGTCAATAAGAGTTTGCATTGATGCAAACGCGCGACTGTATCGATACAAACGTGCGATTGCATCGATGCAAATGCGCGACTGCATCGTTAGAGTCGCTTATTTTGAATAATCATGTGCGGAAAATTTGTATAGGTTTATGCACAATACTTTGTTTCGCTAATTGTAAATTTCAAAGTGAAATTAATAAATCCATTAAACAAATAAATTAGTTAATTGATTTAAAACGTGTATCGCGTTTGCATCGATTTTTTATAGCGTTTGTGTTGCGATTGCATCGCGTTTGTATCGCGTTTGCATCGGGTTTGCATCGCGTGTGTAAAGGTAGATGATTAGCGACTGCATGGCTACAGGATTGCGTTTGCATCGCTGCTAAAAGTCACCGTGTGTAATCGCTCTAAGTCGTTTAATTGTTTTATTTTTGAAATAGCAAAAGGTTTTTCTCAGAGCAAAATTTTTTGGCGCCATTACAAAAATACTTGTATGGTGTTTAATATGGGAACATCTCATATTTCATGGAGTGAACTTTTATTTAAATCCTTAAGAAATCCATATTCGATTTACAAAAAACGTTAACTTTCATATACAAGTTATCCGACCAACCGATTGTTTTACGTGGAAAGAAGTAAAGAAAATACGCAAATTGGTTATGCCTATCTTGCGAAAAGTTATTCAGTATCACTAGTAAATTTTAGTAGTTGTAGAGCTCCTTGTAAAAGAGTCCGTCTAAGGAGGAACTGCCACCGTACCTATTTCTGCCACCAAGCAGTAATGTGAGTATAATTGCGTTCTGGTTTTGAAGGGTTAGGAGTGCTAATGAAATTCAGGCACGTGGGACTTATTCATTCATGTGTCGAGATGACAGGCGCAGTGACAGTGCCCCTCAAATCTCTGCAATTTAAAGCTCTGAGTCCGCAACTGCTATGGACAGGCGTGTCGCTTACCACCAGGTGCACGATTTGTTCGTCCCGTTGCTTGGTATCACAAAAAAAAATCACTGTGTGGAATTGTACACTTTTTCTAAACTCCTGTTTCTGAAATAGGTGAAATTTGCCGCCTAGTTGGTCAACACCAGATTTCATTAAATCCTGAGTCTGCTAAATTATGACCGTTCCCTCTTGTAGTACGAATGTCCTTGAATCACGGCATTAAAATACGTAAACCCTTTTAAGCTGTATTTACAGGGTACAGCTGGTATTATAATATTATAATGAGTTATCATTTTTTTTTTCACTTTCCCCTATATTTTAAATGTACTCTTTTAATTAAAAATAAAGGCCAGTGTTGTGCTAACTGGCTTACCGAGAGAACGGTACGGCTTAAACAATTTCCGAGAAATCATATTTTAAAAGAATAACCAGTAAATAAGTAGGTTGAGTCAGATTATTAATTCTTTTTAACTGACTTAAAAAAGAGGTGGTTCTCACTTCGATCGTATTTTTTGTATATGTTACGCGATTACTCCGATATTTGTGAAACGATTTCGATTGTTCTTTTTTTGTTGGAACGAACCTCAGTAGTCTCATTCAAACTTGAAGAAAGTACTCGTCTAAGGATGACAAATTAGGATATGAATCCGGTTTACTAGATTCACCAACTTTCCCTTAACCGATTTCAATAAACCTTGGCTTCAATGAGACAGATGTAATTCCACAAACTATCGAGGTCGGTTTTTTTTTAATAAAAAGTTATAATTATTATAATAACACACTAGCTTAAGTACTTTTTATTAACAAATATTATGGATCACGTAGTCTGAGAATAAAATTATTATTATTATTATTATTATTACTACATAGACTATAATTACTTGAGGCACCTGTAAAGGTACCGGCTGCGGTGAAGAAGGTTCTAAAATCTTTTAATAGATGTCACTAACGGCGCAGAATGCCGAAAAATCCAGTACAAAAATCTTTAACAAAAACACGTAGGAGAATTTCGACAATTCGATAACTTGACCTGGAGCTCTGTTGGTCAGAACAGCGATACGGTACAGCGTGGTCATGGGTTCAAGTCCAATCGGGTCGAAGAAACTTTTCTGTGTGTTCAATCTTTGAATTAATAATCATAACAAAACCAGCGGAGTTGTTTCACAAAAGATTTCAACAATATAAAGTTATAATTATTGTATTGTTTATTTTGTGTTTTTACACGTCATATTCCGACAATAGCTGTCAAAAAACACAGGTGGAGGCGGCAAAGCAACAATAAGCCGAGATTGTAGTATTAGAAATCTGAGTTGCTGATACATTATAAGTATTCCCCGTATATTTCGAATACTCACCGCCGTGATTGAAAAAGGTTCTTTAGGTGTTCATTTGGCAACGACAACGTATTATAATCGTTTAGTAGCAGCAGAGCTCCTTGTGAAAGAGTTTGTCCAAGGAAGTACTGACGCCTTACCTACTTCTGTCGCCAAGCAGTAATGTGATCATTAAGTACTGCGTCCCAGTTTCAAAGGGTAAGGGTGCTGCTACAATTACAGGCACATGAGACTTGTGAACTCATGTTTCAGGGTAACAGGCGCAGTGGCAGTGTCCCTGAGATCTTTGCGATTTAAAGCTCTGAGTGGCACTGCAACAACGCTTACCGCCAAGCGCACAGGTTTTTCGTCCCGTCACTTCGTATGATAAAGAAGCAGACTTGTAATCAAGCTTTTAATTAGAGGTAACGACCGGAAACAATGAATTTGGCCTCTCCTTAGACGAGGCCCGTGCCTCACTGTGCAGCGAATAATTAGTTGACGATGATAATTATATGTTGTTATGTTTAATTATTTGAATCATTGTCCTATTTTATTTTATTGATATGAAGTTGTGGAATGGAGAAGTGTACAAGTATTTTTATTTCAAATATAACATAAAGGTCAATAACACATCGAGTCATATACTTTTGTTCGAATATTATCTCCAGTGCCACGGAACAAGATTAGTCAATGTGTAGATTGATGTGCTGCCGTCTGTATAACAATAATTTAAAAGCTTACAAGTATCCATGAAAATATTTTTAGAAATTAAAACAATTTTATAACCTTTTAAATTTTCTGTATAATTTCTGAAGTCACAGGACGAATTCTTTTTTCACGAGTTCCATAATACACAACAGTGTTATTGTACGTTTGTGACGTACATTATTATGGCGCATTATTTAAAAGCATTTACGACATCAAAAGCACACCAACAAAAGGCATAAAAAATGGCTTAAGTCCCCTAGATCCCATCCGGACACGGGAAAAAATACCTAATAAAGTCGCACCTGGACACGGTGGTTACGAGAAGGTATAGAAAAACAAATACTATAGGTATGAAAAGTGGACACGTACCGCTACAATGTTATCTGCATATCTTTCATTCATTATCAACCCATTCACACTTCTCACTGCCGGGCACGGATTTCCTTTCAGGCGAGGGTTTCCAGGTCATAAGCCGCCACGCTGGCTGAATGTGGGTTGGAGACTTCACACGTATCCCAAGGGTTCACACTTCATCACGAAGTTTTCCTTCACCGAAAAGCACAGAGTACATTTCAAATTAAATTTGGCACATAAATTCCGGAAAACCGGGTCCGAACCTACAGCCTCTGCTTGCGAGTCGCTAGGTCAAACCATCAGGCTACCTGGGCTTTTTCTTGTATGTCATTCATTACATATTTTTTAAATATACGAATATTTTAAAAGTTGAATAACTTGACGTGCTAAGTCCCAACAAACTTTTTTTATATCAAGTGACGGGACGAACAAGTCGTGCGCCTGGTGATAAGCGACACGCCTGTCCATATCAGTTGCTTTGTCACTACTGTAACCCTGAGACATATGTTGTCTAATCCGATGTGCCTGTAATTTCACCAGAATAATTATTTCTCAGGTTGATAGGTAAAGTGACAGTGCTTCTCAGATCTTTACGACTTAAAGCTCTGAGTGAAAATCCAGCTTAAATAGAGAATTATACTACCGTGAGACACAGACATACTAATTAATCTACCGAATCTACGGTTACCATGCCGGACTGCCACGCAGAGATCCCAGGTTCGATTCCCGAGCCGGGAGAAATATTCGTATGGCCTACATTTATTTCTCTCGTGGGTTTGGGTGTAATTTGTGGTTGTCTATGTGTGTGTCCATGGCACCCGCGTTACATGGTTTCCCTAGTGCGGGGCTATGTTGAGTGTGTACGTCATTATTATTGTTATCAAGTCCGTGGTCGTTAATCATGACAATATATCGCTGCTTTTCAAGAATCGTGGCTGTATCCAAAATAGTTCATATTATTATATTTATTTTAGTTTTTATTAATTTTAGTATTATTAATTATTTAATTTAGTATTGTTTTTATTTTAATACTATTGTATAGGTATATGTTGTGATGTGAGCATTACTGCGTTCCGGTTTTAACGGTTAACGGGTTGCCACCAGGTGTACGACTTGTTCATCCCGTCACTTGATGTCATAAAAAATTGTCTTAGGAACACCGCTACATTTACAATGTGCTAAATTTTGTTGTGAAAAAAGCATCGAACACTTTATTGGTTTAAAATAAACACGTGACAACATGGACCAGCGTATGATTCGTCGGCTTCGGCATTAAATATGCTTCAATCGTTTTTAAACAATCTTTCTAGGGAATTAGGTTGATTCTGAGATACCGTGTTATTCTGGAAAGCTATCTACATATGGCTTACTGTACTGAGTGACTAGGCTGCTACGGTTTTGGCGCGTAGTTTTTCTCGAGTCACCTACCGTCAACGAGTATATAACTAGAAATAGAGACGAAATAATGGCCATCCACCCCTGGCAACTCATCAGGCAAATGGGCCTTATATCGTTTTTAAATATCAACATTCGTTTGCGCTGAAATCACAAATTCGAAAGCTGTAATAATACAGCTTTAAGATCTGACCTGTGTGTACGTCTCCGTATATTCCAAAAATATTCTGTATTTATTGTAATAAGATAATATCTCTAACAATGTGGGCTGTTCTATTCGATTGTGTGGGAAAAACAGCAAAACATCTAATTATGAAACAAACGGAATCACATTTAATCGGTAATTAAATATTAAATGTGTAACTTTTAAAGTTGCGTCCATTATAGCTAAGCTCAAGTTAAATTGTTTCGAATTCGGGCTGGCCAATCGGAGTGCAGTTGTCACCGTAATGATTTGGCAGACTAGTTTTCAAACAAATTAAATGACATTTCATCTCTACTTCTGGTTATATACTCGATGTCTACCGTCATCAGCCAAATGTAATGTAACTTAGAAATTAAAGTCATAAATACGTGTCGTCATCGGTCTCCGCTGTCCCCGCTCTATACAATCTAAAAAATCTACACTATACTTAAAATTACTCAAGTCATATAACATTCTTAAAACCGCCGTAGTAGTTTATTTCTGACAGCACTTTATACCTTTAATTGTTTCTTTTGGGACATTTTGTTGAGGTTTTTTATTTACGTCTTTAGTTGGGATCGTAGAGAGTTGGGCCGAAGCCAAAAAAGTCTTTAACAATTCCTTTAAGTCATACAACAAAAAGTCTGTTAGCGTTGAACAAAATATATAATAAATTTACATCTTCTCAAAAAGCCTAAGAAAAATCTAATTGTATTCAGAAAGGTTTATTCGGGTTGTAACGAGCGTTTTTTTTAGTATATACAGTTGAGGTTATGAAAAGTTGGAAAAAAGCCAAAATACGGCTTCAACGATACCTAAAAAAATATTGCAACTGAATGTGTATTTTTTTACTCTTTATTTATTTAGGGACTTTGATCGTTACTGAACATGTCAGCCGCATTAGAAAACCAATACCTCAAGAAAACACTTAATAAAATCCAGACAGATAAATCAAAATACTACCTAACCAAACATGTATACAAAATCTCCGCGGCGCTACAAAACAGATTAAACCACCCAACATTAAATGTACGGAAACCAGCCTGTGGAAATAACCGCGCCCTGATAGGCTCTGTCCGAACACATCCATGAGCAAACGATGTACATCCTCAGAAATCCCACACACTTCGCAATTCGGTCAGTTCCCCCCAGAATGGAACTTGCTCTTACTTTACTTACTTACTATGCAACCATTTCAGAGAAGTCAGGCACATTGTCAATCTCAGGCCCCTCTGAAGCAACCGCAAAGGCTAACCGGTCCGCTTCTTCATTCCCTAACAAGCCAATATGTGACGGCACCCATTGCAACCTCAAGCATCTCCCACTAGTCATAACATTACTTATTCATTGTAAAATTTTAATAGCTAATGAAATACACCGTTAGCCATAAGTACACCTAGCTATATGTTGAATAGTACTTTTACTGTCAGTCAAGATTATCAAATTTTGACAAATTAACATCTCCACATACGACAACGTCTCAGATATTGCATATAACTCTGCTGACATTATTGTTACCTAGACGTAATTTAAAAAACTTGCTGCCTCTGTGGCCGAACGGTTACCATGCCGGACTGCCACGCAGCGGTCCCAGGTTCGATTCCCGGGCCGGGAGAAATATTTGTATGGCCTACATTTATTTCTCTTGAGAGTTTGGGTGTAATTTGTGGTTGTCTATGTGTGTGTCCATGGCACCCGCGACACATGGTTTCCCTAGTGCGGGGCTATGTTGAGTGTGTGAGTTATTATTATTATTATTATTGTTAAAACCTGTACTCTTAGTGGGTCAAAAAGCAGCCCCTATCTTATCACCGCACTTATAGCCATGAGTAAATGTTATAAGCCAACCCGAATACTTTTCTTGCAATTCTAAAATTACATTCATACGAAGAATATCACTATTGTACGTTTAGCATCAGAAATACATTCCAACGTACATGATCTATCTCAATTTTTGACACCCAGACACTTAATTTAAACATAAGCAAAGGATAAGAAGAGAAAATGTGCTCATCGGAAACTTTCTCGCTTAATACACCCATTAACGACTTTTGTTTCGTATTCGAGTAGCTACAATGACACTGGGTTTCTAACTCACGAATCATACTGACTGTTAAATTATTGCCAAATGAAAGTGCTTTTAAGTAAAACTTAGTGGCCAAAAATTGTCTTCTGATATGTAACGGCTGTATAAAAAGTCGCTCTCCATTACATGATTAGGAGGTATACCACCCTCATGTCCTGATTTTGACATTTACCAGCTTATACACGTGCGTTATAGCACTATTGTCATATAAATAACAAGCATAATCTATTCTACTAATGTATATTATTAATGAGTAAAATAAATCTCTGAAATTTCATACGTAGTGTAATACGGTACTATTAATTAAAATAACGTCTTTGAATTTACATAGTTCTAAAAAGATGTAGCAAAATCTCAAACACCTTCAGAAACCTTAAAAAAGTAATGAAAATATTTTTTTACTGAAAAATAAGTGCGCGAAATTAATCTCCATCTCACTTGATAGGAACAGACAGACAGACATGTCCTTTCAAAACTGGTATCACATTACTTTTTGGCGGCAGAAATAACTAAGGTGGCAAATACTTCCCTAGACGAACTCTTTCACAAGGAGCTCTACTGCTACTAATATTCAAAGCATACCCACCTAAATAATGCCTATTCACTCTCACCTGGAAAAGGCACAGAAGGGAGGGAATAGGGAAGGAAATATAGGTAGAGAATTCGACTAAATAGCCCGCTTCATGCGAATCATGGTCCAAAAACTCAAGAGCACTGAGTTATGGTCTATAGTATGGAGATTACCATACTATAGACTAATACTATAACTCTGAAAAAGTTCGAAATTCCGTCTTAAATCTAGATGGTGGAGATCAAGTAATTACTCTTTAATACGAATTATTAGTAGTCAGTTATTTTCCTTGTATTCAAATATTGACAATGAGCTAAAATTATTCTCATCTTCTATCTTGATTCGTTCCTCTTGAGTTGTTAGTTCCTAATTAATGGTAATTACTACTAATTTATTTCATTTCGATGCAATTAAATATAAACTCACAACTTGAACCTCAATATTTAATAAACAACAGTTAATTAGAAGCATGTTAAAAACTTGAACCTGTATCAGGTCGTTATAAATTAATAACCTTTGAAATAACAAAGAGAAATTGTTTTGTTACACAGACGTTTTTATTTATATTTCAATAATTGGTTCATTTCTTGAGTTAACTTTATTCATTAAGAAATCAGGGCCAAACACGGCCTTTTCCAATGAATTTATACTAAAAATATTGGTATAAAAATATCAGATGAACGAATTTCTTGTATTTTTTTATATATCTCACTAATTATCACTAATCTCTAAAATGAAAAGCTTCTTGTTGGCATGAAGTGAAAAACACAATATACTAAATATAAATATTGGAAATGAACTCCCAAAATAGGATCCCCTGTACTAAGCATGAAACACACAAAGAGCGAGTGCGGGTCGGGTGCGGCTGGGGTCGGGTGCGGCTGGGGTCGGGCGCGGCTGGGGTCGGGACCGCTGCGGGTCTAATTCTGTGAATTTATTATTTCCATATTTACAATAATATGGACAACAACACACCGAGCGCGGGCGCGTGCGCCCGTCTCACGCTCGCGCTCCGTGTGTTGTCGTCCATATAAATACACAGAATTAGACCCGCCGCGGTCCCGAACCAACGCGCGCCCGGCCAGCGCCCGACTCGCGCCCGACCCGCGCCCGACTCGCGCCCAACTCGCGCCCGCTCTCTGTGTGTAGCAGGCTTAAGTATTACGTCTGTCAAGTGTGTTGCCTTAAAATAGCTGGTATATAACAATAAATTTATAAAATATGATTGGTAGATCTCAACAAGGAGATCGTTCACATGTAATTCTGGTACATTACTAAATTATTTACATTATCTAATATAGTTCCAATGTTTACACTAGCTAACATAAATATTTTATACTAATTGCGACCTCGATTTAGTTACTTACTTATCCTACAAATACATGAAAAAAACTATCAGTATGATAATACGTACATATTCATCGCAGTAATGCTTCCCTATAAAATACTGGTCGTAATAGACCATCGAGGACAACTGCACACAGATTTCATCTGGCGATCGCGCACGAGTCATAATTTAAAATTGACATATCTTTTTAATTTCTTAACCTATTTACTCAAAACAAACACTAAATGTTAATCGATACTTATTTATTATTGAAAATTACAATAAAATTAGTTTAGTTATTGTAGAGATTAGCGCGCAAACAAACAGACAAATATTCTAAAAACCAATTCTTTAGGTCTAGTAGCACGTTTTCAGTAAAAATTTAAAATATTAAAATTACAGATTCAAGTTCTAAGCGATTTTATGTAAAGATTTTAGTAGATATAGTCGGAGAAATCACGAATTTGTTGTCAAAAGTAATTATACCAAGTGGGTGTTATTATACATATACAGTTCATCACCATCATATACAGCCTGTCTTCACCCACTCCAAGTTTCACGGTCGTTTACTTACTTGAGGCAAATACAGATTTGTTATGAAAACACAAATTCAAACATAATGCAAAAGTGGTTGAGAAATAATGGTGGAAAGGTTCTCCGTGTATCTATTTCTACCGGAAAGCAGTATAGCTGTGTTCCGAAATTAAAGATCGTCGGGTGAACCAAAGGCATGACCCCATTTTTACCCGACTTCAAAAAAAGAAGGAGGTTCTCAATTCGGCTTTCCTTTTTTTTGTGTGTATGTTACGCGATAACTCCGGACTGTGAAGCAATATGTGGCAGCAATAACGACTGTCCCATAGGTGAATAATCTGTCTGTTTCGTGGTTTGTAAACCATATAAAAATAGATATCCTCTTGTACCTTTTTTTATGATACCAAGTAGCGAGATTAACAACTCATTCACCTGGTGGTAAGCGACACGCCTGTCCATAACAGTTGCAGTGCCACTCAGAGTTTTTAAAGCGGCAGATATTCAAACCATATTTGTATTGCAAAAACGAACGATTGGTTTTGTGTACCGTTTAGGTTCTCGGGTTTCTCTCAAAGAAAAGTTTAAGGAGACTGGTATCATGACTGTGGCATCGCGGTACATTTACGTTACATTTATATGCCCGTAAAAATACACGTAATTTCAATAAGAAAGAAGATATCCATAATATCAACCTTAGAGCTAAGTCCAAACTCATGGTACCATGATTTCGTTTAATCAAAGTAAACGACTTTTTTATGGGGAACTATATACGTTTTTACAATAAGATTCCGGGGTATATATTAAGATTATCATTTCCTAAGTTTAATAACTAAATTAAAAATTATTTATATTGAAAAGTCATACTACAAAATTGAAGACAACGTGTTAGACAAAGATGAAAAACGTCACGGCTCTAGATTCCACACAAATTTGATTCAAAGTGTATTCCATAGCATTTAAGTTTATTTGAAAAGAGCAATCCCTAGAGTTTCTTGCTCATTCTTCTCTGGGAAGTCAGTGGAATGAACAAGCAGTAGCTTAAATGTGATGTTTTCAAGTGTAAATTTGTTTTACCTGTGGATAAATGATTCTGGCTTTGAGAAAGATCTGCGGGGCAATGCCACAGCGCCCGTCACCCTGAAACTTAAATGCCTATAGGTAATTTCACCAGGAACCTTAACCCTTCAATATCGAAACACAATAATGCTCACATTACTGCTCGGCGGCTGAAACAGGGTAGGTGGCAGTATTTCCCTGGACGAACTTTTCACAAATAACTCTACAGATAGTAAACCTTTCCGTACAAGTTAAGGGAAATAAGATTTTTTCCAACAATAGCAAAAACCAAGACGAGAAACAAGTCGTTTTAGTGATAAAAAATACCAATAACTAATCTCGACATCTGGTAATACAGGAAACGGTGTAATTTCCTCTGCTGCAAAAATGGAAGCAAAACCTATTTTCTCATTATGTGAACGTTGCTAGTAAGAATTATTCGTTTAACGCAAGCTGGAAAGGTATAAGACTAAATTGTTTAGGAGAGATTAAGGATGAAAACACACTAGTCATAAGCCATTCCGTAAAATAGAACGTCACGAAACGTGACATCTCAACGGTCTGCGGGATTTTTTTAAATTGAACGAACTCTTTACATGAAAATATGATGATACGAGTATTTAACGATGAAAAAAGATGTTTCCTAATAAATCTATAGGGAATAAAATTAAAATTACAATAGATAATTACATTTTCAACTATTCTCATGGACATAATATGTATTTGGAGGAACATCAAGCGCCCCCGCCCACTGGGCCAATAGTCGCGGTAATTAAACTGGACCACAAGTTATTGACGATATTTTTCATACATTTTAATTACATCGACTTAATTATTGCGACTCTCGCAACGTTGTATTATGATAACAACCTTCCTATATCAACCACTAACCACTTATACAACAAAGTTCGATTTTGAAAAAAGAATGACTTAAATCGTCTTTTGTTTTTGATTAAACGTTCTGTTTAATGTGGCCTGTTCAGATGAACATTGTTATCATAATTAAATCTTTTTTTAACGATCCCCTAAATATGTGCATAAATTGCTCATTCGAAAATCTGATTCTGTGAAGAATGAACAACATTATTTTTTTATTTAAGAAATAGGGGCCTAATTGTTATATATATGTTATTTACCCCTTCGGACATGTTACAACGTCCATGGTCCGAAATATCGAGGCCGATTTTTTTATATCAATTAAGGTGTGAAAATCGTGAAAGTTTAAATCAATGTAACGAACAAGATACTATACACATTATTTCAAATGTTAATATAAAATAGTTCATACATCAAAACGTAATAAATCAATATGAAATACCAGGCACACTCACTCTCCCCTTACACTATGTGCACATGTGTGCATGGTGTAAGGAGAGATTGCAAAGAGTTGTAGAAATGAACCCCTTTTGAAATTGGACTCGACCATACAGAAAAGTGGACTGTTTGTCGGTTTTCTATCGGATATATTAAGGCGAATGTTTTTTT